>NC_064304.1:3034378-3634378 GCF_023373825.1 Bactrocera dorsalis
ATAAGTACTTAAACGGCTGGAAGGCGATTTCATATAAAGAAAAATGAGACGAAAACAGAAACAATAACTTCACAAAACAAATCAAGCAAACGAGAAAAACTTAAAAGCGATTATGAACATATGTATGTATGTATACATGCATGTACTCTGTATAAATAAGTTATGTGCACTTTGCATTGAGGTGGGTTGAGGGATTGAGGCGCGGTGCGACTGTGTAAAACTTTTAACAGTATAGTAAATAAACAAGTAAATGATATTAACCAAGTTGCAGTTGCAGAAAACTCATACGAAAGCCGAAGACAAACAAAAAGCGAAAATAAGTACGAATGATAAAAACAAGAATTGTTTAAAAATTTTGATGATACGGCGAAAGCAGCGATATGACGATATGACGATATGACAAAACTCCAACCAAAAGCAGTTGAAGGAGCAGTTTAAAGGTAGATATGTATATACATATGTATGTTCAAGTGCAAATAAATTATATATATTCCATATGTTGCGTTTATATTTACAAACGAAATTCTTGTCATACGACAGCCAAGTTTGTCGACCGGCCGATGAGCTAGCCGGGACATATGGAAAGTGAAGAACATATGTATAAAAGCAGGTATGCATATACATATTTACACTTACATATACACTTTTATATACACATACGTACGTATTCATCGTACGATATGGTGGTGCAAAATGTGGGAGGTTGAGCTGGCGCCGACGTCTGACTACACACCCATACACTTACTTACATATGTATATACTTATTACCAAATTATTAACACATTTTTGAGAGGAACATACTAAATTCGACATATATGCTAATTTTTAAAGCATATAAGAGACGTTTATAATATAAATATAGCTTTTAATGGGGTCACATGTAACTTATGGGGTTTTCTTATTACTTGTTTCGGTTGAGTAGCATTTTGCAAAATCCTTTCTATTCAATCGATGAGTCTTTGTGGTGTTTTGTCCGCCTTAAATATCCTTTTCACACTTTTTTATAGTAATAAATATATATATATATTTATATATAAGATAAACTGAAAACAAATAAAATACAATAAAAAATATTTTCTTTATACGCAGCAAAATATACTCGTGAATGCACTGTACGCAGTGAGGAAGAGACTGAATAACATTTCTTTGGCTGACGAATCCCCAACCAAGTGCACCAACAATATAATCCCCCCAACAGAAGAAGAGGCAGCAGCAACAGCACCGCAGTGTAGTTGGCTGCCAGTTTACAATAACAACAATTGTGTATAAACTGGAGCACACAAAGTGCACAGAGTATTCACATTGGGCGCTCTCCGCGCGACCACAACTGAGAGTCACTTGTTTTCATTCACTGTTTTTGTATCTATTGCTATATTTCATATAAATTGAATCGTTTAAATAATATTACCCAGTTAATCAGTTGATGAATAAATTGATGTTTTGGTTGCAATGCACTGCCAAATACGCACTTTTAACTCAGAAATATTAGTGTTATTTTTCTCTAATTTGTGTAAGCTCTAATTGAAACCGAATGATGCCAGCTGTAAGTTTGCGATAAATAGCACATTCTAATTGCTCGGTGTGGGGTGAAAATCTATTACAATATAGGGTGACACAGGGTGTAAAAGAAATGATAATCAACACTTTAGAGAAACACACGTGGCTCATGTGGAATTAATAACGACTTAGTAATCTTTTCCGAAACTTCATATTTTATTGTTGTGTAGAAAATATTACTTTATTGCGTATGAAGTAAAAAACAATTATCATAGAAGAGTTTGGGTGGATTGAATTTATATTCCATGAATGTGTTTCAAAATTAAATTTCAATCGTTTTTTATTTTTTAGTGGTACATATGTTCGAAATATAATAAAGTTATGAATAAATATGTAGGGAAATCTATTATTTTAAGTTATGATGATTGAATAATTTATTTAAAATGTAATGTAAATAAAATATTACTTTTGGTTTCTTAATTTCATTTGGACTACTCTGTGTTTTAAGCAAAATTTCGTAGTGTGTGTCTTTGCTAAGCGTGAAGTCTTAAGTTGTTTGTGTTCCCCTGTGCTGTTATTGGTGAATTCATAATTTCGTATTAACAAGGATTTGTAGCTTTTTGCTGAACTTGGTTGACATGTGGTTTCAACAAGATGGCGCTACATGCCACACAGCTCGCGATTCTATGGCCATTTTGAGGGAAAACTTCGGACAACAATTCATCTCAAGAAATGGACCCGTAAGTTGGCCACCAAGATCATGCGATTTAACGCCTTTAGACTATTTACTTTTATAGTATCCGGCATTTAGAATGCGTTCGCTAAGAAGTTGGTGGTTTTTCCATTACTCAGCCATATGTATATATATCATCTTGTTGTTCCCGATCTATTGTGTTGGCGGAATCTCTATTAGGCTCTACTTGCAGCCTCCAAGTTCGCAGATCTTCCTTACAGACCTGTAAACTATAATCATAACAATGTGCCTCGAGGAACAGGTCAGATAATTTTATATCTAAAGTTAAAAACGAAGATAGCTCATTCTACCAAATGATAGTATAAGGATAAATTAGTGCGCAGTTGCTTGGTAGAGATATCCATATCTACAACTAAAAACTGCATACATATACAATATGTATAATGGATGCCATATAAAAGAAGACATGCAATCAGGGCAACATATATTACATATTTCTTCTTTTTGTCAAAAAAACTTTTATGCCAATTTTCTTTTTTCTTGTTAAAAGATATCACGTCTTCGTTTTCAATCACGATAAAGTTTATTCCACGATGAAGAGGAAATTCTCATGAGCACTGCTATACCGACATAAGAGTATCCACCACTTGCAAGCTTACAGTTTCAACTAAGTACTAAGGACCGCGCCCCTTCGACTACCCTTCCCATGAAACTATCAAGAAGGTATTAATTAATCGAGGATTTCTTCTCCCGATAAAAATTGTTTTATAAATTTAACGCGAAATTTTGGTCAAGAATATATTTTTTTTTGTTTTTTAATAAAACGCCAAATTTCAGAGTATCCAGTTCAGAGATGCTCGTATAGTGGTCACCGCAAGCCGTCTTTTTTGAGAGGAGCTCCCGGAGATCAGCTGTAGTTCTTTTCCAACTAAATATTTTTACTAATACTAAGTCTTAAAATACAGTTGAAGATAGCAAAATAGAGATTTTCCGGATTTCAGTGGTGCTCAAAGAATGCTTCCATGCATTTCTCTCTCTCTTTCTTTTCTAACATTTTTAAAGCTACCGCAAACAGGACTGAAGATGTATTGTAACCTTCTTACAACGAAATTGTCGGTGCTAACGCATGTACCCACTTGTAATACCAACCTAATTATTACCAAGAAGCACCTCGTTGCATTTATTAGCCATTTACTAACCGCAATTTGTTGTTGTTTTCCAAGTTGGCGCAATAAAATTTTTTCACACATGCCACCAAGTCAAAACAAGAACCGGAAAAAGTGCGAAAGTAAAAAAAAAATGGAGCTATTTTCTACGTGTGAGAGCTGAGATTGCGATTATAAATATCCACACGTCGTAACTCATTGAGTGGCTCACACACACACACATGTTCATGTGGAAAGCAAGTGTGCGTAGGTGTTCCTGTGTGGCGAAGTTGCAGTGAATTGGTAACATTAGTTTCATTGCAGCTTAATGGCCGCGTCAATGGCAAAACTTAGCCCATTACAAGTCGAGTCTTGCGGGGCCTGTTGGCGGAGCGGGGCCATTTGCAGCGACAGAATAATGTCGCGAGGCGAAGAAATGAATTTTTATGGCGGAAGTGGAAGTGCATACACTACCAGATCTTAACTGTACATATATACAGCTATGTGTTCGCGCAAATCGAATGAAGCAATCGACGAAACTTTTCAGCGGAAAAAACAGCTCTTGAAAAGTTTTGCCATTGGGACGCGCGCGTACAAGTGCCGGCGTTGGCTGCTATGTGTGGACGTTGGGGGAGTTGAAGGGCTGCGCATTTCCATGTGGGTTAGTTGCGAGCAGAAGAAAAAGCTGGCAGTGCGCATTTGGCTGCAAGTTTGGCTAATAAGCGCAACACGCAACGACGAAAGGCAGTGTGATTGACTTTGAGCTCCTTAAAACAAATACTCATAAGTATTTACATATGTATATACATATAGTATGCTCGATCCCACTTGGGAAATATGCTTTTGTGATCTTGTGTATCTTTTTTCTAGGTGGATTTCAATGTTGAATAGATTTTCCAGTCTCTATTTTTGCTGATGATCGTTTTGCTCTCATGAATCTTCCACATTGAGACTATCATAAATGCTTCTTTCCTAATACTCATTGAGAGCAGGCGACTAAAAGGCGAACTACTGAGTAATCTGCATATCCTTCTCCTTCGCTCCTGAGTAGAAAAGAGTTGAACTGGCGTCGTTGACGCAAGTTTACTGGTTGTTCACCTTAGGTTGTCTTAGGGATTAGAGCTCTTACAATCAGATTATAGTTTCTTATGAAATTGGATGGATTTGAGGTTCTAATGATAAAGCATTTCTTCTTTTTTATCCCAACAAATTTATGAGTGAAGCCTCAATCGGTATTAAAATATAGTTTGTTTGCCCCAACAAGGACCTCGCACACATGTGCACATCATTTCCCCTTCCAAATTTCATTTCCCTCTCATTTAACCACCGACGAGCCTTGTCTAGGCGCTTGTGTTAGTATAAGTTTAACGGCGTTGCCAATTGCTTTTGTGTGCGCGCAAATGTATGCTTCTTTGAGCAGTTGACCAGGACCATTGAACCATTAAGTGGGCAATTAAATTCAATTAACTTCCGTCATAGATTCTGCGCAGCGTAAGTTTAGCTCCACATGCGCGGCTGAAGGCCAGCACAGCTGCTTGTTTGCCTGACTTCGTCCGCAGGTCACGTTGTTTCGACTCACACACTTCCTGGTGGGCCTTACCGCACGCACGTGCCTGCATCGCAGCTCTGAGACTCGACTTCTCTCCTTTGTTACCGCTAAATGCTGCATTTTTCCGGTGCAAAAGTTTTCGCAGCCTTAAAAGTAAATGCCACAGACATCAGGCTGCCAACAGCAGTTTTTGGCTTCGCGCAAGCATCAGCGTCGCCACCGCAGTCGTGTCGAACGATTCTCCAGATTTATATCTTCAAATTGCCGAATTTGTTTCTGGTATTTTTGACTACTTCGTATGCGTGTGTGTGTGTGGGGGAAAGTGAAGCTTTTGCAAGGTTCGGCTTTATGCGGTTGCTGTTGACTCGGTCGTAAGCACTTCCTCGAGTATGTGTGTGTGTGTGTAATCCACCGCCTGTTTATTCGACTCCTGTTGCTCGCTGAACTTTTACACTTCTGGCCCGCTTCTTCGTTTCTCCGCTAAGTCGCTGGCGAAAAGTTTGCCGCTGCGTCTTTTGATGAATATCATTGATTCTGGCGATTTTGCGTTTTGTCTGCGAAAAGTTTGCTTTTCTTGCTGCAGCAGAAAATTGTTGAATTCAACAGCTCGCATTTCCATAAAGTCAATTTGGGGGCAGCGAAGTGTAGTCTTGGCATTGCCGTTGTGCTGCTTTTCATTTTCAATTAATATTGATTGCTTCCACTTGTTTTTGGCCTTATCCTCAGAAGGGAAGGGATTATTAACAGTCAGAGAAATCAACAAAGTTTACAAACACACATTTTTATTTGTGACGAATGTCTGAATGGTTTTATATGTGTGCGTCTTTCAGACTATATTTGTGTGCCAGAATTAATAAGGTCATACGTAGTTCCACTAAGCCGCGAAAAATATTTTGTGTTGAAATTTAGGTTAAGTCTTCAACTTTCACTCAATTCGACCTCATATACTTTAAATATTAAAATTATTATAAATTCCATAATCCATCAGAGCATTCTTGCCAATTGCTGCTTTATTTTCTATATAAAGGACTGTTCAGAGCGCTCAGAACATCACCTGATAATTAAGTGGCATCACCTACTACTTTTTGTACATTTACGCACTCTGCAATCCTGTCAAACATTAGATGTAACAATTGCTTAAATAAATTCCATTCGCTTTTATAACGTGAACAAAACAACACGATTTCGGCTTTTTGTTCTATTTCGCTTTTCATCGCTTCTGTTCTATTTCGCTTTTCAACGAGCGCAAAAATTCTTGCGCGACGACATACATTTGTTGGTGACCCCGACGTGATACCGCGTGCAGTTACATTGCATACTTTGTTGCTTCTTTCGCAGTACCGTGTACAGATCACCAGATCCTACAGTTAACTCATCGCGGTTAATAGTTTTGTTGTTCGTAATTTTTCTCCTATTTTGCCGTGCAAAATATACAGTGTACAAATCACGAACTTCAACTGTTAATTTAGTTGAACAGTTTCATTTAACCGTATTAATATATATAAACAGTTTGCCGTGCAAACAGTTACCTCGTAACATTCGTTTAAAAAAAAAAAATGTCGTTTTTAAAAAGAAAAAGTGAAGCCATTTTACGCAAGTTAAATTCAACACCACTTGGCATGGAAGAACTTAATTCCATGGATCATGCAGAGCTGTCAGTCAGATCAGAACAGCTCGATCGTATTCAACATCAATTCGAATTAACGCAGTCACAATTGGAGGAAGAGGACCCTGATGAGCTTGAAACTACCACTCGCGATGAATTCGCGGCAACTTTCATCAGAGTTAAGGCAGCGTTTACGAGGGAGTTAAACAAGTTGGATCCTCAAGTAATGTCATCTACGAGACATCAACCTTTACAGGAGCAACCATCGGTCATTGTGATGAAACAACCAAAGTCTCGTCTGCCGCAGTTGCAGCTACCGTCATTTGGAGGAGCGTATACAGATTGGCCGAACTTTTTTGGCATGTTTCAAACAATAGTACACGATGATACAGAATTGTCAAACTTGGAAAAATTCCAGCATCTTCGTTCATGCCTAAAGGGAGCAGCACTGGATACTATCCAATCACTTGAAATGCGTGACGAAAACTACACAATTGCTATGAAATTACTTAGTCAAAGATTTAGTAATCGACGTTTGATTTTTCAGGCACACATTCAAGAGCTATTCGGATTACAGAGGGTGAGCACTGACAAGAAATCAGGAGAGTTGCGTTCGCTGGTGGACAAATTAGTATCGCATGTTCGAGCCTTGCATTCGTTGGGTACGTTCGAACAAATAGCTGATTGTTTGCTTCAGTATATCGCTGCACAGAAATTGGATCCCGAAACACACGCATTATGGGAAGAAAAGGTTCCAGTTGACGAGTTGCTCACGTGGACGGACATGACTACGTTCTTGCAGAGGAGATGTCAAACATTAGAAAATGTGACTCATGCTATGGTAACAAAAACACCTAGCACACAGGTGAGCAATACAAAGTATCGTAAAAATGCATTTGTTGTTTCTAAGACTTCCACCAAAAGTTGTTCGATTTGTCAAAAACATGACCATATTGTATACACGTGCCCACTATTCGCAAGTTTGAGTCCAAGTGACAGGTGGAAGGAAGCCAAAAGAGCACATCTGTGCATAAATTGTCTCAAACCAGGACATCAGGTGCAGCAATGTAAATCTTCTACATGTCGTTGTTGCTCAATGAAGCATCATACCCTGCTGCATTTTACTCAAGTCCACCAAGCCGTAACTGGTATTTTAGAAACCACACCTGGTCCATCACAGCCAGCTGTCCTCGTCACAAGGACATCAAAAAGTCGCTCACCTTCACCTCTGTCACGCTCTTGTTCAACTGAATGTGTGCTTCTTGCAACTGCTATTGTTTTCGTTCGCAACAGTGTCGGATCGCTAATACCATGTCGTGCAATCCTCGATTCTGCTTCACAACTCAACTTTATAACGACGAGATTAGCAAATCAATTACAAATTAAAAAATCAAAATCGTCTTTAGCAGTTTCTGGTATCGGAGATTCGGAATTTATTGTTAATTCTAGCGTCAACATTTCAATTCACTCTGTACATAACAGCTTCAGTGTCAATTTAGAATCTGCGGTAACTCCAACAATCACCGATTATCAGCCAAACTATCCACTCGAAGTCAGTGATTGGGATATTCCAGCGAATATCAACTTAGCTGATCCTGAGTTTCAGAAGCCCCAACGTGTGGATCTTCTCATAGGTGCAAGCATATTTTTTGATTTGCTTTGCATTGGTCAAATTCGTTTGAAAAATAATTATATTCTACAAAAAACTCGTTTTGGATGGATCGTATCGGGTGGCCAAAGCACATCGCCAAAGCTATCATCGCTTACAACAACCGTAACAACATCGCTTGAGTGTGACGCAGGTCATCCATCTACCAATGAACTGGTGCGTTCATTTTGGGAAATAGACAACAGCTTTGAGCCAATTAGTAAGGCAACAAGAGAGGAACTCGATTGTGAAGATCACTTTAAGGCAAACTACAGTCGTTTGCTGACAGGCGAATATTCGGTTCGCTTACCTCTAAAGCCCAGTATTAGCCTTCTTGGTGATTCCTACGAGCAAGCGTTACGACGGTTTCTAACTCTTGAGAGGCGTCTCGAACGTAATAAGGAAGTAAAATTACAATACATATCCTTTATGAAGGAATATCTCGAACTTAAACACATGTCTCCAGTATCGAAGCCAATACCATCGCTACCCACATATTTTATTCCACATCATTGCGTGTTCAAAAACGATAGCACAACAACAAAACTTAGAGTCGTATTCGACGGCTCAGCACAGACTACAACTGGTTATTCATTGAACAATGCGCTGATGGCAGGTCCAACCATTCAGCCAAAGTTAGCCGACACTCTTCTTCGTTTTCGAGCAAATCCGGTCGCCCTAACCGGAGACATTTGCAAAATGTATCGGTGCATTCGAGTCACCACACCTGATAATTACTTGCAATGCATACTTTGGAGGGACGATCCAAAAGATGACATAAAAATATTTAAACTCGATACGGTTACTTATGGGACAAAGTCTGCACCATTTTTGGCTATTCGCACCATGCATCAACTTGCTGTCGATGAAGCAGTTTTATACCCATTGGTTCCAAAATAATTCAACGCGATTTTTATGTCGACGACTTAATCACTGGTGCTCACACCGTTGAAGAAGTAAAAGAAATAATGAAACAAACCTCTGATCTGTTAGGTAAAGGAAACTTTAAAATTCGAAAATGGTGTTCAAATAAACCAGAAGTGCTTAGCAATGTGCCGGATACAGATAAGGAGAAATTAATCAAATTCGATGATGGAAGTGTTTTAACTAAGACGCTTGGACTTCAATGGAATCCCGATGCTGATATTTTCATATTTTCGTTTACTTCTCGCCAAAACAATACAAAAATTACTAAGCGCTCAGTTTTGTCGGTTATTGCTCAACTTTATGATCCATTGGATTAATTGGACCCGTAGTGTGCAAGGCAAAAATATTCCTTCAGCGACTGTGGGTGGAGAAGATCGATTGGGATGAAAGTCTACCAATGACTTATCAAACAGCGTGGCTTCAACTTTACGATGAATTTAGTAGTATAGGAAATATGACTTTTCCGCGATATGTTGGCTTTCCAAATTCTAGCTTGGAGTTACATGCATTTTGTGATGCCAGTCTGTTAGCTTACGGCATCTGTATCTACGTAGTATCTCGTTTAGGTGGACATGCATATTCCACATTGCTCTGTTCGAAATCAAGGGTTGCCCCATTAAAAACGGTCACAGTTCCTAAACTAGAGTTATGTGCAGCTGCGCTTCTGGCTCAAGTAATTCAGTCTATATACAATTTACGTATATTTAACTGTCGATTCTTCTGCTGGTCGGATTCTACAACGGTTTTGTCATGGATCAAGGAGGAGCCTTCACGTTTTAATATTTTTGTCGCCAATCGCATTACAAGTATACAGCATTTAACTAATGGCATGGAGTGGCGGTATGTACCAACACATCTAAACCCTGCAGACATCTTGTCGAGAGGTGCATCGCCCATAGAGTTATCAAACTCTTCACTTTGGAAATTTGGACCCCCATTTCTGCTTGATTTGGAAACAAATTGGCCAGAAAGTAGTATTCGCGTTAGAAACTTACCTGAACGGCGGAAAAATGCATTACTGTCGTCAACTTCAGTAACTGATATATCACTTGATTGTAAATATATAAACTCCTTTACAGTAATGCAGCGCATATATGGTTACGTACACATGTTCATCAAAAAGGACCATTCTGGTATTCTCGATACTACACATATTCAACAAGGAACCTGGTATTTACTTCGTATGGTGCAAAGAGTGAATTTTTCTTCTGAATACAAGGATCTTAAAAGGTCTGTGCCAATAAGTACATCGAGTAAATTAGCGTCTTTGTCACCATTTTTAGACTCATTTGGACTTATTCGAGTAGGTGGTCGTTTAGAAAATGCGTTATTGGATTACCATTCACGACATCCAATCATTCTACCTAAGGGACATCCCCTAACAGAATCTATCATAACACATTTTCACCATCAGAATCTACATGCCGGACCCCAAGCATTACTTGCTGCAATTCGACAACAATATTGGCCCCTGGAGGCAAAAAGGTGGTGAGTCACATAGTAAACAAGTGCGTGCGATGTTTCAGATTACGACCCAAGATTTGCGAACAGATTATGGGAAACTTACCAGAAGACCGCGTCCGTCAAAGTCGGCCCTTTCTAATCACCGGAGTTGACTATTGCGGACCGTTCTACTACCGATCTGAAATAAGAAGCAGACCATCAACGAAATGTTACATAAGTCTCTTCATATGTTTTACTACGAAGGCGGTTCATATGGAAGTCGTAAAGGATCTATCAACTGAATCCTTTCTAGCAGCATTGCGTCGTTTTTATTGCACTCGTGGAAAACCAAAGATCATTTGGTCTGATAACGCAACAAACTTTGTTGAAGCAAGAAATGAAATGGCAGAATTGCAGCAACAATTTCTTAAGCAGCAACATGTTGAAGCAGTTTATCGGCAGTGCCTTGTTGAAGGAATTGACTGGAAGTTTATTCCACCTCGGTCTCCTCATTTCGGAGGTCTTTGGGAGGCCTCAATTAAAATAGCGAAATTCCATTTCTGGCGAATTGTTGGTTCTGCAGTACCCACTTTTGATGAACTTAGAACACTCGTATGTCAGATCTCAGCAGTTATTAACTCTCGACCACTTTGTCCAATTACAGAAAATCCCGATGATTTAGATGTTCTCACACCAGGCCATTTCCTTATAGGAGCACCACTAACGTCTTTACCAGAACCAAACCTTTCAACAATAAACACCAGTCGACTGAACAACTGGCAGCGAATACAATTCATGCAACAGACCTTTTGGAAGAGGTGGAGTTCCGAATATTTATCACTGTTGCAACAAGGTTCACGATGGCGATACCCAAGGAACAATATCCCAATTGGAACTCTTGTCCTTATCAAGGATGAAGCATTGCCGCCACTCAAATGGCTGCTTGGAAGAGTCACTAAAGTCTTCCTGGGGAACGATTCTAAAGTTCGTGTAGCTGAAGTTAAGACGGCCAATGGTATTTGCAAACGAGCCATCTCTAAATTGTGCGCTCTTCCCATCGATGATCATTTAGCTGGCGGTATGACTCGCCATCGGGGGGAGTATGTTCAGAGCGCTCAGAACATCACCTGATAATTAAGTGGCATCACCTACTACTTTTTGTACATTTACGCACTCTGCAATCCTGTCAAACATTAGATGTAACAATTGCTTAAATAAATTCCATTCGCTTTTATAACGTGAACAAAACAACACGATTTCGGCTTTTTGTTCTATTTCGCTTTTCATCGCTATTCGTTCGAGCGCAAAAATTCTTGCGCGACGACATACAAGGACATTAATTAATTTATAAATTTTGGCTTTAAAGCAAAAACTGTCTTCAGAATTGCTACAAACTTCAACGAGAAACTCTCAATTAAAGCTCGAGTGAAGCTTTTTCTTCCGTTGCATGGCAATTTGCCACTTCTTATGCACTTGATTTTCATAAAAATGATCAAAATGGTTGATCCATTTCGCAGTTCTCCACTATTTTAAAGAAAAATATTTAAAGGGGAATGTTTCTTATCATTCGAAAGAACATTCCTTGGCATTAATTTTTTTGAAGATTGTATTCAAATGCTGGCCACGGTTGGCCACGGATGGTCGTTTGAGCATTTCGAACGACACGCTTGATGTTTTTCTCCAAAGCCTGAATGAAAGCTGGATTGTCCGCATAGCCTACATATCCCCAGAGGAAAAAGTTGAAAGGTGTGATAACACGCGATCTGATGCGAAGTGATCCGGCGAATACGGTAGTTGTGGCACGAAAATTTGATAAAAAACTCACGAAGAATCAATGCTGTGTGCGACAGTGAATTGTCGTGGTGCAAAAACCAAGAGTTGTCAGCGCATAATTCTGGCCTCTTTTTAGGAATATCTTCGCGCAAACGACGCATAACACTCAAAATGTGTTCCTCAGTTTGACCGGTTGGAAGGAATTTGGAGTGCATCACACTGCGATAATGGAAGAAAACTATCAACATAACCTTATAACCTTGATTTTTGACCTGCTTTGACTTGGCTTTTTCGGCTTCGGCCCAGATAACGGGCAAGCTGGATTCTGTAGCATACCAGAACTTGCTTAAAAATCCTATCGTACCGTTTTAGGAAGACTTATTGTTCTCTATATGCACCGCCGTAGTTTTCCAACAGGACAGGATTCCGTCGTGGAATCCAATATTCTACATGTTGCTTCTACGGTAAAATATTGTATATTCTCCTTAGAATTGTTTCTTAAAATAACAGAGCCGTTCGATATCTAAAGCGATTACCACAAATAAATTTAGCAAAATCTTCCGTGCATTTTTTGGTACCTGCAGCTTCTTGCATCTCATACCCAAACTAATGCACCGCTTATTTACTCTTAGCACATGAGCGCATTTATCTTGATTTCCTGACGCAAACAGCAGTCAATTACAGTGAGAGTAGTACGTCAACGGCAGACAATTTGGCAAAGGTAATCACAACGATTTGTCAATGGAGATGCTCCAGAAAACCCACTTCTATTCCACCAAACCACGCTGTGTTTTTGAGTCCTTAGAGTAATAGGTGGTTGCATGCAACATACCTTGATAAGAAACCTGAACATGAAGCATATTTTCTTATGACGATGAATAGGCGCACATATATTTACCCCCCCACACACACACACACACACATAAGCGAATGCAACGTTTTCAATGCCAGCAGAGAAGAATTGCCACTGTTGCATGTGCTTGTTGCAATTGTTGTCTTCCCTCGTGCTGCCGTCTGCCACTGTCACTGACGTTGACTTTTATGTTTGCTTTGTCACATCTGTGCTTTTGGAAGCAAAAGTCATTTCAGTTAAGTCCCACAAGTCGTCTCGCTTGTCAAACGAAAGAAGGCAGGAAGCACACAGCAACCTGCCGAGGCAGTCACTTATTTCAACCCACACACGCGCACACACGCACGTTATCCATATTAGAACACACACATACAAGCACACTTGTTTAGGACCCGCAATATTTTCGTTGAACTAAATTGCATTGGGGATACAAGTGCTCACTTACAGTTATGCCACCGTGAATATGAGAATGAACTCTCATATGCCTCACAGTCACCCCTAGCCCGCCCGACCAACCGACCGCTGTGACAAACGTGCGCTGCTGCAACAAAAGTACTTAAATCATTTTGTGGCATCCGCACACACACACATGCGTGAATATAATATTCGTGGCATTTTTCCGTATTCTCCATCATTTGCGGCACGTCGGGAGTCCTTGGCGGAGCTGCCTACGCGTCTGTCGGCAAGAAAACTCATAAAGGTGCTCTGACCGCCAACTGGCTTCACTGCTCCATTTGTGGCATCGCCATTTGTGCCACATGCGAATTTCAACTGTTTCTTGCCTCACCCTCTCATCGATGTCACCGGCTGCCGCTGTGTTGTTGTGCGTTGCTGATAGTCATAATGCACCCGTTATTTATGTGCACCCTAGTAATACTCACATCCATGTGTGTGTGCCACATGAGGTTACATTAAAGGAAAGGGTAATTGGGGCATAAGTTCACAAGTGCCATTGTGGCAGTGCACCTTCTATGAAGGGGCACATGAATTGTAGCACGAATAACATAAAATATCAAAAAAAAAATATTGTATAGGAAGTGAAGGCGACAATGAATACAATAACAAAAAAATTGCTAAAAATTATTATGAGGTTTTCTTAATATGCAAGGTTACTAGACTCTGCAAGACTGCAATAGTTTTAAGTAACGATTGCGGCTTCAACATAGAAAATTAAGTAAACTTCTCATAGTTGAAATCCAACGCATAATCACTCTTGTCAACAGATGCTACTTTGGAAAGTGAAAAGTAAAGTCCTCTCCCCGAAGTCCAAGCCGATAGGTGCCGAAGAAGTAAAATAGTTTTTAAGTTCGCGTCTTCCTTGCTGGCACGAAATGGTGGTAATAAATCCGGTGTATGACTTTTAATTCAGCATCAGTTTGAAATAATAATTTGAGATTTGGCTACTACAAGCATTGAGGTTATTAATAATACCACAAGAGATTTTCTGAAGTCGTTGTCTGTTGTTTTGATTTTTCGAAAGAACCTATTGGAAATCTTTTATTTTTATTTGATTGACTGAAGCTTTCTTTTGTATCTGTCGAATTTGAGGTTTATACAAAAAGTATTGCGAATTCTAAATTTTCGCGGGCTGCATGCATTCGATTTTCGATTGTTTTGTTGCGTTATGTTGGTACTCATATCCCTTACTTGCCATGGTTATGCTGGCGAGGTTCGTCTTCGAGATTTGTAGCGATCCAGATCTGCTCCACGAATCATGGGTTTATGAATATAGGTTAGGATAGTTTGGGTTAATCTGGTAGACCAATGAGCGACCCCATATGGGTCACTCATGAGTAGTCATCCTTTAGAATGCTTGGGCTTGAGGCGAATTTTAGCAGAATCTGCACCCTCACTATCGACGCTTCCTCCCCTCCCTCTCAAATGCTTACAGCGTAGTTTTGACAATACGTGTCATCGTTTCTCTGGTGCCTTGTTCTAGACATTTTCTGCAGTCTTCTGGATCTGGTTTATGAATAAAACCTGGAAACCAATGGGTGCCGCCGCATGAGCAAAGACCGAAAAAAGCTCGCAGATTAGGACGAATGTCAAGATTTTGCTAAGGGTTTTCTTTTATTGTGGGGGCGTCGTGCATTACGAGTTCCTGTCAAAAGAAGGTCGTACGGTCGAAAAAGAATATTGTGGTACTAGTTATGTTCAATTTGTGCGAAGTAATCCGCCAGAATCCACTAGATAAAGAGGAGGAATTACAATTTTTTTCTTTAATAAATATTTGGTACGAGTACATCATTGCGATCTTAATACTACGAGCTTTGAATTTAAATTTCGCGAGAAAACCCATTCGTCGAAATATTTTTTGACATCTGCGCCAAATGTTTCATCAGAATAATCATTAGTATACGCTTTGCTTTCTGAAGTACATAAAGTACATTCACCGATATTTACGATGAGTAAAATTTTTCAACAAAAAGTTTCCATTAAATTTTGTGTGCGGAATCAAATTTCTGGCGCCAAAACGTTCATAATGTTGGAAAAAACCTTCGATGATTATTGTTTGTCGCGAACAAGTGTTTCAGATTGGTACAAACTATTCAAAGAGAATCGACGATTAACAGTCAGAGACTGGCATCGTTGAAATGTCGGAATGATCAGCGAAAACCATTTTAAAAGATCATTTGGGTCAAAGGAAAGTCAAAGCACAATTGGTTCCAAAATCCCTTAATATTTTCGAAAAACACCGGCGCGTTAACGTCTGTGAAACAATGCTTTCTGACTATGAGGATGTAATAAAACGTGGTATTTCTGGCGATGAGTTTTAGATCTATGCTCACAACCCAGAAACAGATTAATAATCGGCCAAATATCGTACAAAAAGTGAGCCGAAGGCGAGAAAACTACGTCAAAGGATGTCTAAAATCAAGATTGTGGACAGCTTTATTCGATTATCGAGATGTGTTGCACCTCATATCATATGCTGCCATAAGAACTGGCCAATCAAAATCCGTCAAAAATTTTTTTTATACCACCTATGTATGCTATAAGAAATGAACCTTTAAAAAGGATATTTTTGCCTCATTGCAACCGCTGAAAATGTTTACTTTATTATTATTTTTTTTTTTGAAAATTACTTCTTCACGCCTGTATTAATCAAACCAGACTTACCTTCAAAATAAAAAAAACATACATATTCATATTCTCCGGAGAGTTAAAGAGTGCGAGCAACAATTTGTCTGCCACTATAATGGAGCAATAAAACGATTTACTTGCAACATTTTTAAATGTTTGACACAGACACACACACTCAAGGCACTTGTGGCAGGTGTAACTCTTAGCAACAACACAACTGTAAATAAATACATTTGCCAGCGGCACTGGCAACATATTGAAACACTTTTGATTGTGGTTTTAATTACAATAACTCAAGGCAGACTGAGAAAAAGCAGCGTCAACGGTGCAACTTTAATGAAGCCACTTTTTGTCGCTTTCTGCCACTTTCCACCTTTTGCCGCAAACGAGGCAAGCCAGGCAAGGACTAAGCACGCAAACACACACACACATACATACTCATACATATATTTAAACATTTAAGTTCTGCTGCTGCGTGGAATGTCGAAATTAATTTACTCCAGACGATGAAGCATTTGGGAGTTTCCTGGCGTTTCTTGCGCGCCGCGTGGCACTTGAGGTAGCTTTCACTTTTTCTTCGGCGCTCCGCAAGCTCATTTCATCTGCGTCTTTGCTGCTCGGTGGCTTGTGTTTTAATTTGTTTTTGCACCTAAGATAATTGCCCGAGTGCTGTTGACATTTTCGAGCAGGAAGTCGTTCCGAGTACTCGACGATTTCATCCTCGCAACTTCCTTGCTCTAATTCTTTTTCCATTTTTTGCTTATCGCTGTGGCGCATACGTTGTTTTTGTTGTAGTACAGCTTGTTTGTGGTTTGTTTTCAAGTGCATGTTTGTTTTGTCTCCATTTCCGTTTCACATACTTTATTGTCACTGTACATGTGCATGTATGTATATGTTGGTTTTGAAGGAATCAGAACGTTTACTCGTCGGTATTGGCGCGCAAAAAAAGTGGTGAAAATAATGTGGAGCGAAGAAATAAGAAGACAAAATGCAGGCCAATTGAAAAGTTCTCCCGCAGGACACTTGCTGGACAGGAAACTTGCTTGCTCAATGCCAGACACCTTAGATCGTTGTTTTTTCTGGCTCCGTGCTATTGAAACGTTAAATGAAATCTAAATTTGTGGAGATATTTAATATTTGAAAAATTTGCTATAAATGCTTAGTGCCTTGAATGACCTTTAAAAAGTGTATTGTGTTTCATATTAAAAGGAATTAAATCACTAACTTAAAATGTAAACTATTACGGAGACCAAGACGGGGTGTATTTTCAGGATACCAATAAGTCAAGTTCTTCTTTATTGGCGAAGACACCGCTTACCTGACTATAGTTCACAACAGCGCACCAATCGTTCTTCCTTTTTGCTGTTTGGTAGATTCCAAGTGTAGCCAGGTCCTTCTCCACCTGATATTTCCAAAGGCCGATGAAGGTCTTTCCTTCCTCTGCTTCCCCAAAGATACCTTCCTTGCCCAACCTGGCGTTAAAGTTGCCAAACACAATTTTATCATTGTGGCGGAGGCAGCTCAATAAGTCTTTGGTCACTCGTCCTTCTTTTTCGTCGGGGCGTGGAAGCAAATCGGCGATAAGTTGAAGAAATTCGCTTTAATGCGGATTGTGGTTAGAATGCAAGGATTCGGTGACGGAGTCTCTCTTCCACCACGAATCCCACACCGAATTGGCGCTTCTTTATATGGCCATTGTAATAAATGCCTCAAAGGCCTATTCGTCTCAGTATTTGTCCCGCCCATAGCACGTCAGTCTTTACTCTCACGAGGACATCGTCCAACTGTGCAGCGGCAGCTTCCCAATTAAGGGACCGAACCTTCTAGGTGTACGCCCTATAAATTGTAATCCTTAGGTCGTTATCAAAAAGAGGTCGTTATTCCGGGACTGTTTCTTTTCATTAAGGGTGTTTTTTACGCGTATTTTTGGCCAGCCCCCAAGTGAATAATGCTCTGAGAAATTTCCACACTTGCGTCTACACATGGCTCCATAGGTTAAGTTAGGTTGGATAAATAAGCTCATCATGAGGCCACGAATAATCTCACTTGGACAGCTAGAGACACCTGTCTGTGATGCCCAGAACTCTTAGGTATCGTCACATATCTTAAAAGCTGTAGAGCCGGCTAAAGATTTATTGATCCGGCTGGTATCTAATTCAGTCAATCCGCCGGGGCCGTAGAAAGTATGGAAACCAAGATGCTACTGCCTTAGTCTGGCCAATGTTGAACAGTAGAGTAGAAAGTGTCTAGTTGATTCCGCCTCTTTTTCTTCCCTGCGGCTTTGATAAGTTACGTCCTCAAAAATCTTTAGCAGGGTACTCAACAGGAAAGTGGAAAATTTTGAAGTTATGAAGTGGAACATGAACCGAACACCTTGTACCAGGCGTGCAAGAACGGATAAACGGACCGACGGATAGAGGAACAAAAAGACATTCGGATTTCAACTCGTTTATTCATCCTGGTCTTTCATATATACATAGCCCTATATCTACCACGATTTTAAATGATACATACAACCGTTAGGTGAACAAAACTATTATATTCTGTAGAAGTTTGTTGCAAGAATATACAAATTAGTTATTTAATGATAAAAAGATCTTTAAAGCAGTAAGAAAACATTTTTTTCTAATAAATATTGAACATTTTGAATTTATTAAAGAAAAAATGCGAAAAATTTCCAAACACTCGAAAACCATTTTCACATACAACAAAATTGTTTTCACTTTTCTGAAGAATTTCCCTAAAACGCTTTGCAACTTCAACGCAGAGCATAAAGCAGAATGTATTTTTTCACCGCCCGACAACCATCCCACAAATACAAACAGTTTATCTATGCGAACACGCCATAAACACTTGCAAAACACAATTCGCACCAACAGATTCGCCCGCCAAAAATCCAACAAGCCAAAAAAGGGAGTTATCGCACACAAATAGGCGTGAAATCTAAGCAATCTCGCCAATGCGTTGCATACTCACAGGCGCGCAGGCCACATACTCCGCGCACTTTTTATGTTGGTGCAGTTAATTGCCCCTTGAAGAATACCTCAGCCAGCTGGAACAGTCAAAACATTTTAAACGTGGCTTCCGGTGACTTTTACGAGTAAATACTGCACGAGAAGTCCCAACAAAAAATAGGCGCAACAATGAAAAAATTGATGAAATCAAATTTTTTTTCGCAATTGTCCGGCAAACCCAAAACTGCCCTGAGTGCCGTTGGTTTGCTCCTGAAAACACTGCTAGCTGCGTACGACTGTCTGTTGCCCGTGTCTGGCGCGAGTGTGTGTGTGAGTGCGCCTTTTCGCACGCAACCAAACAATGTGTGTGCTGGTCCACCGCCAGGCCTGCAAGGTCTGGCATATCGGGCAGCAAGGCCACACATTAGAAACGGTGCACTGAGAGGGCGGGCACCAAGAACACATACACACATGCGGAGCTTGCACTCTAAAACACTCGCACTCCGAACTTGTAAACAGTAACAATAACAACAATGCATGGCATGGCCGCAGCAGATTGAATCCCAGTCATGGTCTGACTTTTCGGCTACAATGCGTAAACACGCAACGGTGGCCTGCCCCAACTCGCACACACACACACACTCGCACACTCAAATGCAGGGAAACTGAAGTTTGCGAAGTGGCGCACCTACGCCTTTAACAGCACCGCCACCGCTGCGCCACCACCGCCGAAAATGCTGAAAGATATTTCGGATTTTTCTGCCATCCTTACTTGTTGTTATCAGGCATTGTTGTTTTTGTTGCAACAGTTGCGCTTGTTAGCAATGCTGCCACCGTGCACTGACTGCTGCTCGAATGTCTGCACTTCCATTGTTTTTGTTGTTGTTGTTGTTGTGCAAAGCGATTTGGTCCACTTGATTGCATATTTGGAAAACAGCCTCGAGTCTAATGATACGTCGAACAGGCCTACCTCCCCGTCTGCACACCTATGGAGCCACCTAATTCCTATTGCGCTTATTACTCGGCATGCCTTTGTTTGTTGGTGTGTGTGTGTGGGTAACGGTAACGATCTAAATGGCCTCTTGTTTCTCTTAGGCGGCCGTTGGTTGGGCCATCTCTGCCTCCCCATCCGGCGCTTGTCTACTTCTATCTACTCTCGTTTGCGTTCGGCGCCCCGCCTCTGCTCGATGACTGACTCGTCGTAATGTTTCTTTTACGTTGACATCTGTCACACTCTTGTGTGCAATTATATTCGCTTTGATGGCTTTTAAATTTCTACTCCGGTGTGTGTAGTTTCGGTTGAAGCCAGAAGACTGAAGCCTGAAGCCCGTAGGTTGCATGTTGTTGCGGCCTTTGCGGTTGCTGGCGCCCGGTGTTGTGTCAATACATGGAAAATATTTGCAATGTGTTGCAATTTTAAAAAATTCTTTGGGGGCTCACTGCCAACGGCTTGACGCTTGATCCGCTTGAAAGTTGAAGGTGAAAGAGTGTGACTTAAATTTTTAGGAGAAAATTTATGCAGAAAATGAAGAAGAAACTGAAATATGTTAAATGCATTGCTCTTCAGCTGTATTAAATTTTGTTTCAATGAAGACGATAAGCAATTGTATTTGCGAAGTTACCATTTTATGACTTTGGTTAACATATATTGAAGGCTTTGAAGACCTTTGAGTTCCAATTCAATTTAGCTTAAAAGGATTTTTAGTGTATATCCTGTGCTTAAAAATAAATGAACGTTTTAAGGTGTGCCCATAATTCGAGAAGCTTTTTCGTAATGACGAGAATGTTCTTGTGAGAACTTCCACTTAGCAGAATTGTTAGAATTTTTAGGTTTAGTACCAGTTCAAGAGTTGCCGTTGGAGTTGTTCCTAAAGCTTCTGTTATGCACGGTGCAGCGAGCCTCTGAATCCTTTCCATTGGCTTCTGATAGGCGGATTTCCGTATGCCTGTCTACCATACTACTCCACCATAGAGCGGAATTGGTTTAACTATAGTTGTGTAGCACAGGGCATGAGGAAATGAGAGAGCCCCCAAGTTGTGGCGAGCGTCTGCTTAGACGCATATAAAGCGTTGCTAGCTTTTTTCAGAGTTGTGACTCGCTTATTGAAGGGAACCTCCATAGAGGAATTTTGTACTTTCTTGGGTTCAACCCCAGACCCGCTTGCGATGCTCAGTTCTGGACTGCAAGACTGTTGAAAATGGTGTTCAAAATATTGTTAATGGTCTATAGAAACCTACCCGGCATTAAGATGACAATGTTGTCCACATATGCCACCATCTTAGGTTTCTTAGCAGCTTATTCACCACGAATGTCCATAAAAGCGGAGACAGTAGTTCCCCTTGGGAGTATCTCTACAGACTTCCTTGATCATTTTAGCGTTGTTCCATTCTGCTCTTGTCAAGTGGATTTAGATCTAGCGTTGTATAGGAGGAGGCCGATATTCCGATCTAATGGTACCAATGGTCAGAGAACGAAGGTGTGCCTAGAACGTTTCTGGGAGTGGGTCCTATGCAGGTAGGTTCCTCACCTCGATTAGCTATCACTAGACTACATTGTAAAATATAATTGAGTAGGGACTCAACTAATTTAATAAATAAGTACATTTACAGAATATAAGGTTTAGAAATCGACGATTAATTTTGATATCCTTGATATTGGTTGAAAACATCGGAATTATTATCAAAAACCGTACTCGTTCGATCAGAAGCTGGTGAATATTTCTAAGAAAGTTATCGAGCCGTTTCTGTTCATAAGTTTTAATCAATTTAAGAACTCGGAAGAGCATCTTACCTTTATTCGACACGTAAGTAACAGCTGTTAATACGAGTACAAGTAAGCATACACCAAATCGGTTCGGTCTATATATCAATCCTCGATGACCTGTCTGACTTTTGAAATCAAAAATTTGTTGTCTTTGCCACCGGTCTTTGGAACGGGAGGTGATATTTTGTACAAGTGTTTAGCAGTGGAAAATATTTGTTTTTCTTGTTAGACTAAATTCAAAAGGGAGTCAGAGAGAGAGACAAAACTGAGTGACCTGTCAGCGCCGTCACAAATCAACCTCAGTTCCATAACGGAATTAAATTTTTATTTTTATTGTTTTCAACTAAATATTTCTCTACACATGTGTAGGTATGTATGTCTGTTCGCACATTGCCAAAAACTTACTTAAATCAATATTGAACTTGCACTCATGTCAGCGTGCAGAATGTTGTGAAAGAAGAGATGACACGGCGCCTGAGCGTTGCTTCGTGCATTTGTTCTACACGTAAAGTTAAAAATGTTTGATGTTAAATATAAACAGGCAAACGTTTGTGCTTATTTGTACAAGTACCTAGCTCACATGCACATGTATGCATGTGTGTACGTGTGTGTATGTGGAGGCATGTTAGCTGAGAGCGTAGCTGCCAAGCGAGTTGACAGTTTAAAGTTTGTTTGACAACTTGCGACAATGCGCTTTTGTGTGCGTGTCGAAGCGTCTTCACCAATTCAGCATGCACCGTTAGCCGAGGTGGTGAAGGAGTATACAGCAAGGTAGGTTTGTGTGTTTATCCCGTTCACTTGCCTGCACTGCATTGTGCCACACATTTCGATCCTTTGAGATGCTCGCTTGTTGGCCGAAAAGTTAAGGAGCACGTAAAGTTGCGAAACATCTTCGCTGCGCTGGTCTGTTGTTTTTGTTGCTTCTGTGTACTTTAGCACTTACTTTGTTGTGCACACTTACATACATATTTTTGTCACTTGCCTCGATAAGTAAATTTCGTTTTACTTTTTCTCAAGCACATTTTCCAAGCTCCAAACACGTCCCACCTTATATAAATACGAATGTGAGTCCACATGTACTTTTTATATTCACACACGCTCAGTTGGTCAGTTGCGAAAGCATGCAGTAACATTGAGAAGTCGAATAAAAGGTCAGACATTGTCAATTTGGCACACAAAGCGAATGTCCGATTGTTGCACTGGTGTCGCCACGACGCTTTGCCGAGCGATTTACTGTTGACTAGGTAGCATAAGACTGTTTCTGAAGGGGTATACAACCCTGCTGGAGAAGTAATATCTTAGTTTCACAAGGCTTTTGTAACGACACTGCATTTTACTGATTTTTAAATCTTTTTGAGAGGCCCTCTCAAATTTCAATTCTCAATTGCTAAGGAGAATCGGAGGAGTGCAGATCGATATTGACGGTCATAACTAAATCTACCCCGACGGCTCCTTCTGTTCAGGATATAAATATATAAATCAATAGTAGAAAGTAAAAATCTGGGCTCTTAAGTCTTAGCTTAAGTCTCATGCTCGAAGCAGTATCTAAACTTCAACCTTAACACTTTTTATTTTACATCTATGTTACCTTGTTTTGTGAGTACTCAGTCCTTAGTCCTCCCAAAGAATTTAAAAAGCAATAAAAAAATACAAAACAAACGCTGAAACAAGTGCAAAAGCAACAACAACAAACAGACAAATGAGCAAGTGTTTAAAGTAATGAAAATCGCCGTTCTTAACAAGCTTTCAGACCAGTTGTTGTTGTTCTCTCACCCTTCATTGTTGTTGTTTTTCGCGCTTGACTTATGATGCTGCCACAGTTTTGCCTTTAATTGCTATTGCGCTTCCCGGCAATCCTTCATAACACTTTTAAAAGTGCTCGCTCGTCACTCAGCCAAATGCATGCAAACAGGAAAGTGGTGTTCTCACCTATACACCACCGCGCCCTCTCCCCACACAAGTGGACACGACGCTCGTAAGACGATGATTGAACGCGTGTCCGTCAGAAATTTTCTAATTGCTATTTCGTGCGTTTTTTCATCATTTTTCATTTTATCCCACCTAATGCCAGGCGCTTAGTGCAACAACAAAAAAGAGAGCGAAGAAAGTGATGAAAAGCTGATATGCGAGCCAGCCAAGAAAGGTAATTTCGCTTTTCAACTGGAAAAGGGTTGAATTCGCGGCTTTTGTTGGGTGCTTAGGGCAAAAATTCATGGGCTTGTCGCATTTGCCTTTTTTGGTGTCTTTCGCGCTTTTTTGGGAGTTTTGTAATTTGATTTGTTGTTGACAAATTAAGGGCTTTTGTATGAAACCGACAACTGAGCCTTAATATTTTTCCTCATTAAAGCACTTTTTGTCGAATAAGGTATTTGTGAGCAGACGCAATGTCAACGCAAGAAAATATTAGAGATCATTTTTCAAAATTATGCGCTCAATTTTATAATATTCCCATATTTGCACTTGCGTTTGAATTGTATCTCCAAAATTTTGCCGAAACTGTATTTTCTTGTAGAAAGCTGGCAATAATAAGAAAATGAGACATCATTTGAGGTAATTCTATTTCATCAACATTTACATGACACAAAGTCTATGGACTGAAGTATGATATTTTTTGTTTAGAAAAATTATTCACAAAACAGTTTTCAAGCAGTTGAACTCTCGGTAGATATATGAGTTATATGACAGGCTTAGACTCTGCTCCCTTTATTGAAATATAAATCCGTTTTCACAAAGTTCTTATATAGTTGATTTTCTTTCGTATCCTATCATTCCTCCTCTCATTCCGGGCATTACTATACAATTCACACTTCGGAGGTAATAAAAAGAGAGTGTCAGGTACCGTAGCATCTCTATTGACTCCAGCTTAAAAAGTTAACCAACACGTATTAAAGACTCCGGATATGTAACTGTCTGAAAAATTTAATCGTATCATAGATCTTATAAGATCTAAGGCCATGTTTATGTGACCAAAATTTATATAATATATTTAAATTTTTGATTAAGGAGGTATTCTGGTGTAGACGCCTAAATTTTAAGCGGTTCTTCCCGATTGACATGATTTCAACCCTTGTAGTGATCTAAAACAACCAAATTGAAAAACTTCTCATAAATAAACGATAGAACACAGTCCAGTTGCCACGACACTAAAACGTCTATAACTTCGGTAATGATTTGAATTTCAAAAACTCTTTTAGAGAGATGTTTTTGAATATCTAAACTATTGAATATGAAAAAAACAAATTCGGTTTTTTCAAATTTCTAGATTAGAATCTTCTCTTTCTTTGTTGCCATAGACACCGCTTACGCTTACGCGGATAAAGCCGACTTTACAACAGCTGCTTAGTCGTTCTTCTTTTCGCTGTTTTGCGTCAATTGGATATTCCAACGGAGTGGAGGTCTTCCTCTTCCTCTGATTCTCCCGGTGGATCGAATACTCTTCGAGCTGTAGTGTTTTCATCCATTTGGACGTCATTTGACCTAGCCAGCGTAACCTCTTAATTCGCTTAACTATGTCGTCGTATATCTTGTAAACTCGTAACACCGACTCATCTGATGTTGTTGTCGTCCATGCCTCTGCACCATAAGTAGTACGGAGATGACGAGCGACTTATAAAACATGTTTTTGTTCATCTAGAGAGAACTTTACTTCTCTATTGCCTAATGGTGAGGTTGTTGAGGCCAATGATATCGATATCATCGGCGTACGCCATCTGCTATACACTTTATTTCAAAACGGGGTCTATCGTCCGGGGATGGTTTTTCTTTTCCTGAAGTATGGTTTTTACTTGGCGGGTCCCAAGCACAGCGCACAACCCTGGGAAGAGATATTTCGCCTTCCTAATTTAATTCGCTACCCTGGGATACTTGGTCTAAGATCGGAAGTCGTGAGCTGCTTGAGCCATAAGTAGAATATTCATATCTGACAAAACTGAATGACGCTCAGAGAACTTTTTAGTCTAGAAACACCCCCCGATTAGTCGTTACTGTTGCTCAGAGGACAGTACTGATATAATGAGATAGTTTATTCTTAATTAAACTTTCAATGGCTGGAGGTAGTAACATTAGGGTTGGGTCTTTGCCTAAAGATACGTACTAGAGATTTATGCTCGCTAATTGGCTACATTTCTATTTACTTATTTCATCAAATCGTCAGGTTTTTCACATTCACAACTTATTCCTTGGTTAACTCCGATTCAAATTGATATTCATGACTTGAATCCTTTTGGAAATACCGTTTTGTCTCTGTCTTGTTGGTCTCTGCACAGAGTAAAGAATGACCGAATCTAGGCCGTGCTGACATATTTATTTAAATTGTGGATCGTTTCTTATTTTTGCTTAAAAAGTTTCCGTCGAAATTAAAGCTTTCGACCAGTTGCTAACTGATAAATATTAGTTAACAAAATTGTTACTAAATTTAACAGCGTTCACCTGTAATAACATCAGCAAAGCAACACAAATTTTAATAAACTCAAGCGTGGTCCATGCGTGGCAAAACTTTTGTAATATTTTGTCAGGAAGAGCGCCAAAACATGTGTGATAAAAATCAAATTATTGCCAAAAATCCGCCATTGATTTATTGCCTTTCACTAGCACTCACACCATCATACACACAGACATCTCCGCCATACATATGAAAGTGTGGCATCACCAACAAGCAAAGCATCTGCAACCGCTTACAGTTACGTGGAATAGAGATGCTTAGTGAAAGTGGTGGCAATATGACATGTGACTTATGACTTGCCACGTAACTAAAAGTAAACAAACCCGAAAATATGACGATTCCATTTGGAACTCCGCCGCTACCACTGCCGCCGTCGGTTAAACGCCCACGCCCACGCGCCAAAAGCAGGAAAAATTGTAATAATAAAATGCAGAAAAACAAACTCCCGTCGCGGTGAATGCGTACAGTTCGTGCAACAGGATATTGAAACGTCACATATGCTGCTTTCGAAGCGCCACACTCGCGTGCACCAATATGTGCCTCTGCCTGTGCCTCCGCCTGAATGTTCGTGCATAAAAAATCTGCTGCTTGGTTTTGCACGTCAATATTCCACAGGAACTCATAAAACTTCGTTCCTTTGCTCATATTTTTTTACAATTTTGTTCATTTTTCTGCTTCTTGTGTGTGTGAAGCTTATTGCAACTTCATTCGTGAGCATTAAAACTGTCAGTTTTCGAAGCGACTGTAGTCACGTGGCTAAGCACTGAATAGCCGAGCTGTAAAGTAACACCTTCACACATGATTTATTTCGCCGGTATCAACCGCAACAGGAAGTTGGCGCAAAGAGACAGTGCAATAGCCCACATTCCCTGTGAGAAATATTCGCCGAATATCAATGTGTACCAAATTTGAAGATTCTAATATTCAAAAACTGAGATTTCTGACCTGACCTGAAATCATGGAAGATTTGTTGACCAAAGGCTTACCAATAGTGTTCATTAAACGTTTATAAAAAGTGAGTTAATGTACATAAGTTCATGCTTGTCATAATGTTTCGTCTGTTTGACATCCGATTGCCAACCAAAACGCTTAAGGGAACCTGACCAACAGTCAGCGGCAGTCAAGCGGCAGACTGTTCTTAACCGGATAAAAACCCGGTCAGTTCCAGTTACATAGACCTGATTGTCATTGGTGCGGATAGAGTAATAAGCCATCAGTGTTTCTAGAAAAGTCCGCACAGTTCAAAATCCAATTATCCGAAAATATTTCTGATTTTTACCGAAAATACTGCGACGCTTTTGGAAGGAAAGGAATAGCGCCATCTCTGCATATCAAAACCTATTTTTCATGAAACTCTTAATTGTCGAAATACTGGGACACTTTAAAAGCGGCACTCTTAAAAAAGATCAAGCGGCCTAAAACGTGGCACGAAAGTCGTAGTTCACACGAAAAATATGTTGACATACCACGTGCTCGACGACACCGGTAACATGTTGTCTGTTCACCAATCAGCCGCTTTTTGGCAACAACTCCACCCACAAGAATCGCCTTCACACTGCAGCACGACCTTTTTGCCAGCGGCGCTGCTGCAACTTCTGCTGCAAAACGCTGAACGAACGTGCAACGAAAACTTAAACAAACACGATTATTGAGTGTTGCAAGAGTAGCCGTAACAGCAACAACAACAGCGGCAGTTATAGAGGAAGCAATGTGTGCCGACCGGAAGACGTCTTGCTTGGGTGATCTTAACAAGTTTTCTGCGCCAGCTGGTGCCGATGATTGAAAAGGTGTTGAATGTACACATTAAAAATTAACTGTAATTTTAAGTTGTGAAAAGCGAGTGTACAAATAATATTTTGCGCAAGTGAGGGCAGTAAGTGTTGGATATTCGTGGAAATTTCACAGTTCGCTGCAAAATTGTGTCGTAGGTGAGCGAAAAATCCTCAGCATTTAGACATTTGCAAGGAGCTGCCGTGACTCTGTTTGCCCCGCCGCTTTATACGTATCTTTCTCTTGGTATTTTATTATGCCCGACATGCTCTCACTCGACATGGACGTGCCGCACATACCGATTGCGTAAGTACCGGTGCAGTTCACCGAAATACACGCCACATACTCGTAAATATTCACACACACGAGAGTTATGCGATTTTTTGCAGCCAATTTCGCGACTGTCTCGCCTTGTTAGAACCGCCAGCAGAAACTGTCGCTGTGCCAGAAGCCACATACTTATTTGAAAATGCCTTTCTTTGCATACTTTTGGCGGAAAAAATCTTTCAAATTGCCCAGGAAAATAGTTTCCAATCATTCGTGAGGTATGCAATAGTGTGCGAACTGGGTAGAATGGTTCCTTTCAGTTTTTATTTCCTTTTGGTGTAATTTGTGGCTGCAAGAAAAATTTTCTTAAATATCTAGTTAATTATTGTTAGTTGGAAAGATTTAGGAGGTACATTATATGCAGTTAGACATATCCGAAATTATTTAACGACATCTACCATATTTTCTAAAACTGTTTGTTTTACTTATTATTTCGAAAAACTCTTTAGCATTTTAAACCTTCTACTACGAGGGTTCTCTTATATATAATTTGAATAAGCGAAAATCGCTTTATTGTTTTTAAAAATATTCTTTATTAAAAACTATACACTTTTACATGTGCTTGAACCAATTGTCGAAGCACTTTTGTTACTCTGATTTAGGTATCTCCAAGACATGCTTTCTGAACGCATTAATCGTCACTTCAGGTGTCGAAAAACGTTGTTCTCTTAGTTTATTTTTTATATAAGGAAATTGAAAGAAGCCGGTCGATACAAAGTGAGGACTGCCGTCGGATAACTTATCAAGTTGTTTTAGTGCATCTGAGAGTGTACAAACCCGATTGGATTTACTACCGATAAGCACTGGTCCTTGATGTAGCTTTATTGCCAAAAACTGAATTATGTTCATCAATGACCGTTGCTGAGGTAATTAATTTCGAAAGTTGTAAAAATATTTATATTTCGACTGCGGTATACGCCCTGAACAATGTACAAAGGATCATACATCTTCCGCAGAACTGTTATCTTGAAAACTTGTAACCCCGACTCATCAGATGTTGACATCGTCCATGCCTATAATACGAGTAGGAAGGAAATAATGAGTGATTTTTACAGTTTGGTTTTTGTTCGTCGTGAGAGGACTTAACTCCTCAATCCGAAGTAGCATCTGTTGGCATGAGTTATTCTGCATTGGTTTTCGGGTCTGACATTGATGTTTGTGTTAATGCTGTAGGGTTTAATATTTCACATAATACGCTCGATATAATCTTATATGCGATTTTGAGGTGGTAGTTGGTGAAGATTGTGGGGTGGATCATCGGGCATGCTTTTATGGGACCATGTTCTACAAAAAAGCTGATGAATGCTCCTTATCAGTTCTTCGCTGCCGTATTTGAGTAGCGCCGCCGACAATCCGTCGGCACTATCCGCTTTGTTATTCTTCGGACGTATAATTGCTATTCGAAATTCTTCATGGTCGGGTTAGGGAACGGCCGCTCCATCGTCAGCGATTGGAGGAATCATGTTCACAAACTCCTGGTGTTATGCTTTCAGCAGGCTGGAGAAGTGTTCAAGTCCACAATTTTAGTATGCTCTGGCCATCACTAGATTCCCTCGTTGGTTCTACAAGATTATGTAGTAAAAAGTACTTAATTCCATTTTTTGACCGAGATGGATATTTTAAGTTACTGTAAACAACACAAATAGCGCTCGTATGTCAAAACGTTCTGAGCATGTATAGTTTCAAAAATGTCAGATTCCAATAAACAGTTATCCTGGACAACATCTCAGAAAAACGATATATTTTACACTAAACGGACGTGAACTCTTTGTGCATCCAAAGCCAAAATTTAAAAGACTTTCAACTTTCACAAAAAAAAATAAATAAATAAAAGGGGTAATTGAATTGCACCGCTTCGGGTTATTGACTGCAAGCATCAAATATCATAAAGATACCACACAACCGGGCAACCGGATATGTCATTACAAAGGGCAAATCGTAGCGAGTGAGAATTTCAGAAATTTAGAAATTGAGAACTGCTTGGCTGCTTAAGTCGTACCTCTTTCATTAGTAAAAGACACGAAAAGAGAAAGACAGTCCAACATTCACTTATGGGGAAAATATTACATCTTTATGCGTTGCTGTTTAAGTGAACGTGTTACACAGAGTTTTGCTACTCATTCTTTAGCTCAGAAGCGTCTTGAAGTATGCAACATCCTACAACATTTAGGCACATATGAACTCGTAAAGTCAGTAAGATGCTGTGCTGCTTTGCTGTAATCATTAAGTGTGCCAAGGTATATTAAGATGGCGTGTGCGTGTTTGTGAGGCGATACCAACAACAAAGCATATTAAGGTACGACTTACTAAACAAGTGCCATGCAACACATATATATTACCAAAAAAAAACAAATGAGTAAAATTCCTAAAACCAAGTAAAAGATGCGAAGAATATTGCTTATCGCACAAGATTTTCCCACAACAACAGCAAAGAAGAGGAAATGGAAAATTTGCGATAGAACGCATATGCGTTTGTATATGTGTGTGGAAGATTCGGTCAGGAGGTGTGCGAGTAAACGAGCTTATTGGGTGGAAAATGCTCAGATCTCGAGCGAAACACACGCTGCCACAAAACACAGAGCCTGACTGAGCCACTACACATGTTGCCACATTGCCACACATACCTATGCAATCAGCTGGCCACACTCCAGCCAGTCTTCAAAGCAGAAGAAGCAGCAGCGGTAGCGGCGAAGGCGGGGGTTAAATGGCAAGTTTTTCTGATGCCTTGCGAGATTGCGTGTGGTGGGCGGGGAGGCCGAGTCGAATCCATTAACCTGATGTTTACTTTTCTACATTTTCCTCAGCAGCAAGTGTACTCAGCACTCACTTTGTTTGTGTGCGTAATTGTACTAGGTGCATGAATTCATGCCACCTTTAGTGTGCCTGTGTGTGTGCGTGACGCACATCTTTTCCAGGCTATTTGCCATTTCGTTTCCTTGTTTTCTTAGTGCGTTTCAACTATTTTTGACGAGGAAATATGATATTTTTACGTTTATTTTGGGAAATTGAATAACGGAAATGTGCTTAGTGCTTACGGTACTCATATGTGGGTATGTAGATGTGGTATGTTTGTATAGAAATGCATCCCTGCAGGGAAAAAAGTTTCAGAAAATTATTTTCTTTGATTGAAGAATCGCATCTGTATTAATTTCGGCTGAGTTTGACTTGGACGTTGGGGCGATGAAGAACTGTGAACCCGGATATCACAAGAAAAGGCGATTCTACAGGTGTTCCAGAGAGAGAGTTATAGAGAATATTTTTATAGTTTGTTCAAATGAAGACTACTTGCAGATTTCGGAATGGAATCAGTATATGAAACGAAATGAAGAGAAAGAGATAATCTACAACTTTATAAGTCTTAACCGATCATTCTAAGGTTGCCACCGGAAATAATATATTTGTTTAGAAATTAATATTTCTCATAAGGTTTCTACAAGCTTTAGCACACTACCATCTTCATATTGATACGAGTATGCAGTAATGCTTATGTAAGAGATATTTGCACAGCTGCATGTGAGTGTGTGTGTTTAAGTAAGTGAACTATTTTCGCTTCGCCCATTACACCAAATTCACTTTTTCGGCTGCCGTGAAAATGCTTAAACACACACCGTTGCAAACAGGTCCTTACACATAAATAAATAAATACACTGGCAAACAAACACACACACACACGCACATGAAGTGAGTTGCAAAGGATTCGCTGCACTTCCACCCAGCGCCGCTCGTAGATTTTGTTAAGTTGACGTAAATTACTTCCATTACATTAACACGCAAGCTTGTTAAATGATATTGTAACGCAACACTCACTCACACACACACACATACATGAAGAACATGTGCTGCTTAGTGTGTGGGGCAAGTGTTGTGCCCCATGTGTGGCTCTAAGGTGTTGCAGGCGGCACCTATTGGAGTTGCCGTATCGGTGTTTTGGAAACGTCAGCTGTTAATAGGTTTATAGATTCATAAGATTTATGCTGTGCCGCGTTCGGCTGGTAGGAGTGGCACATACATACATAAATAAACGCAGTGGTGGAGGGTTCAAGTTAATGAAGTGAAAGTTGAGACGGAATTTACCGGAAAAGTTTTGAATAGATGTTAAAATTGAGAAATGGCCTTGAAAGATTTTGGCTGATTTTGGTTAAGTTATATCTGAGCACTACGAAAATATTAGGAAAATAGTTTGTTAACGGTAATGCATGGCTAAATATCAAATAGCAGAAGGCTCTTATAGCTTTCAAATTTACTTTTTAGATTTTGCGCTGGTGAAAGGCAAGATAGTATTGTTTATTAGTTGCTAACATATCAATGGAAATATTCCAAAAAATCTTCATGTCAATGTTAGGACAGATCTTATCAATACTTTGTTAAGAGTTCTTACATCTAAGTTAGTCTCTGTAAGTATGACTACTGAATTCTTCAATTACAGATAAATTAAATTCAATTCAAAAATATTTATAAAATAACATCTTCACTACACTGTTCTTTTTAATGACTATAGCTGAAGTATAGTATATAGTTCGCTGAGTTTTGACTGTCACCACCTCCTCCATCTCTTACTAGTTCTAAAAGTTATATAGCCATTATTTCAGGTGTCACGTTTAAGGCCTCCGAATTCAGAGATTTTATGATTGCTGTCCCAAGAAAAATGCACAAAAATCACGAGGAAAGCTGCTTATAGCTTCTTTTCCTCAGATCTTTGGAATGATCTTGTAAACTGCACCCCAATAAAATGCATATTTAGAAGGGTGTCCTGAACCGCGAGTTTTATACCTTTAAGAACTTTTTTGTAGTGTCTAATTATCACGAACAACAATATGTGAGTGGAGACCTCCATACACTTATAAAAAAGATTTCCACAACATAGAAAAAGTTAAAGAAACTGTGCTTGAAAGATCGACTCAACCATTTTGGTTAATGTTTTGGACTAACAAAGATACATTCATAAATAAAGAACTGAATTTTTGGGGAAAACGACTTTGATTAGAGGTAAAAGATTCTTGACAACGTTGCTCACTATCTTAGATAGGTTGCTTTTTTTATTTTGGGAAACCCACAATTTTATCGGAAAGTTTGGCATTTTTGATGTTATACATGAGCGTTTTGAAATACGAGCGCTATTTGCGTGGTTTACAATAACTTAAAATATTATTTTCGATCAAAAGGTGGAATTAAATAGCTAACATTTTCGGGTGATTATTTTTTACAACTTTCGACGTAGATTAACTCAGCAGCAGTGTATCTATGGGCTTAATTAAATTTTCGGCGATAAAGCTCCATCAAAGGTGAGCGTTTATCGATGATATGATAAATTCGTTCGAGGTTGTAGATCACTCCAAGACGAATTTGGCTTCAAAATCTTGCAAATGGCAAGATTGTCATGTGACTTATGGTGAGATTGAGACAACTATAGGCATTAGTGGAACTAGCATCCATTCAATATTGCATGAACATTTAACAATAAAAACATTGCTTCACCTTGGATCACATCGACTAAGACAACTGCATTTTTGAGTATTAAAAACATCGCTTCCCGTTCGTAAAAAATAAACTGAGGGCTCAACATTTTTCGATACCTGAAGAAAGGCTTGATACGTTAAAAAGGCCTGTTTTGGAGATACCTCAATCAGAGTGACAAAAGTTCTTCGACAAATGGTTCTAATTGATACAAAAAAATTAGAAATTTTAATGGAGAATATTTTCAAAAACTATATAACGGTTTTCGATGATTCGTTGTTCTCGAGTCCCGAGACTGTCGATTTATAATGGCATGCTTGTATTGGCTCTGGAGCTTATTTTGAAAGCAACGATTTGTACTAAAATACGTGAAAGTATTGTTTTTGTTTGTTAGTCTGGGTTAGTCAGATGTATCTCGACATAACATTTTTATTTTCGACAACAGTATATGGAAATATTTTCATACAATCTCTAATCGCTAAGCTTCTCACAGATTAGTTTTATTGAAACTGTTTTTTAAACTTTTTCAAACTTTTTCTTTTAATGAAAGATTTCGCTCTAATTCCTTCGCGAGCCGATAGAGGGAAGCTTTGTCCTTGATGCATTGTTAACAAAGGTTCAGTTGTTGTTGATCTTTTGAAAGAGAATCATGTTAAACGCCATGAGTGCTAAGTACGCGTCGCGCTACGAGACTGTGTTCCTTTGCATCCACCTGAAAGGTACAACGATATAAAGTGGCTAAAAATGTCGATGATTTACCAGAACGTGGTTCGATAGGAAAAGTGGACAAAAAAGATGAAAAAGGATAGCGAATCTGTTTTCGCGGAATCCTGCTTTAACACTGAGGCAAGGACAAGCAAAATTAGGGGCAAAAGGTTTCGATATATCCTACGAAACTATCCGAACCCTTCTTTATACTCATGATCTGAAATGGCGCAGCACAATGAAGAAGCCTCTGTTGACTGAAAAACTTGTGACAAAGCGACTCGCTTGGGCGCATGAGGATATTGATAGAGATTTTGAAAATGTCATTTTTACTGATGAATGTTCTACATGGGCATGTTTTGTCCTCACGCGAGTTTGGTCAACTTCCACCAATAGGCTTGTTCAGCGGACCGGAAAACATGGAATAAAGGTGCATCTTTTGGGCTACTTCTCAAAGCAGGATTTGGCACTTTGTACATTTACTGACAACGTAAATGCCGAGAAAATGATAAAAATCTAGAAAAAGGCTTTACTGAAATCTGCCAAACGATGGTTTATCAGAAAAAATTAAGATTGGATTCTGTAGGAGGACAACGATCCTAAAGACCGCAGCAATCTCTGTCCTCAGTGGAAAACTCTATCTGGCATCGTTACATTGGATTGGACGTCGCAGTCGCCCGATACAAACCCTACTGAAAATATGGGGGCATATATTAAACAGAGGCTTCGTGGAAGACGCACATACACTTTAAAGCAGTTGTTTTACGAAATTCGTCGGATCTGGAGATCCTTGCCACTAGAATACGCGTCAAATTAGTAGAAAGCATGCCTCGGAGATGTCAGGCAATTATCGACGCCGGGACGACGGGACACTTTATTGATCAAATTGCATATATAAATATGAAAGTTTCATAAAATATTTTTTTTTTATAAATTATCCCGACCACGCTCTTACGTGACAGACTGTAGATAATTCTAGCAAGACTTTGACACATTGTGAGGTTCATGATCCCAAGTGCATACCCTGTCGAAATGATTCCCCTGCCAGAACTAGTTCGACTCTAATACATATATCATGTTTCTCACTCTCGAACACATTTTAATCGTTTTATTACATTTATAACTCTTTATCAGTATTCAAAAAAACATTCACTTAAGTTATGACTCAAAACAAGATGCGTTCGAAACGGTTTGGTGTCCGCAAATTCATGAATTCATAAAAACGTTAAATAAAATGGAAAGGATTGCGAAGAAATTATGCGATAAAAAATCATGGCGCTGTAAAAACCGAAATGTCTTCAAAGCGAGCGGCAAAGAACAATGTCCAACTATTATGAAGAACAATGAAGAGAAGACATGAAAAAATTAGCGGCGAAATAAAGAAGTTTAATGATTAAAACGTTTTATCTTTTGCACACCTCAGTTACGCCTCCATCACCTGCAACCACCAGCACAACGTCAACATAAACAGTTATTTATAACTTGCAGTAAATACGCTGTTAACTGTTGTTGATGGGCAAAATGAGAAAAAATTGCGTAATTTAAATATCCACCACGAAGTGGCAGCAGGGAGTGAGGTGGAAGGCAGCGCGAAATAAAAAACCGTAAGTCCGAACAAGCTCGAGCCATGAGTAGACGCTTGTAGGTGATTAACGTATATATTTCATTCGCACTTGCCGCAGCCAGACGCTGAAGGACACTGGAGGTGGACGGTTTGCGGCGCAAAAACAATGCAAAACACCGACAAGCGAGTGATTTAATTAAGAAGGTGATTAAAGCTGATTCCCGTTATTTGTAACTGTGTCGATGGCTGGCAAAAACAAGCGCAGTAATCACGACAACAACAAGGTTGGTCTGCTAACACCGTTGGAGTGCTTGAATCTACCGTGCCACGCCGGAAGTGGGTGCGGAGCGCGCTACGACTTCAGTGGCGCCCAAGATGTTGTTGGCACTTCCGCAACAAATGACGCCGTGTTGGTATCCTGATGGCAGGATGTTCATGCTTAGTGCGCGCTTATGTTAAGACCGACCTGGATAGCGAGTGGATTGGACTGCCATGTAGCGCCATTACAATCGGAAGTTCAACCGAAGCAGATGCGGAAGTGAAATGCAAATTTTGAATCTTCAAAGACAAAGCAAATGTTGTGAACACGAGTTCGGCTGGCGAAGTTGAAAAGGTGGCAAACAGCTGCACGAAGATGAGTTTGACCTGCGGATTATGTGGACTGTATCGCAGGACCATTAGATAGTTTTTTCACTAAAAAGTTTTAAATTTAGTTTGGAGTTTTGTTTTGCATATTTTGTTGCTTTGCAATTTTCACCGGGTCCATCGCAGGGATAAGAAGCACACTCGAGGTAGTTGCTTGCGCTGGTCAGCAATTGTTGTTGCTGCGCTTCGTCCAAACGGTGTGAAAGTTGTGAACTGTAATTAAAATTCAATTAGGCAATCGTTTTACGGTTTTTACGAACTGGTGACGATGGGTTGAATTACGGTTTATACATGTTTACTAGTAAGCAAACTGAAGGTCAAAAGTTATTCGATTGGACTTTGATGTCTGATAGTCCCACTATTGGAATTGTTTGCGCATAGTTGTTGCCTCAACTAGTACGGATGTAAGAAGAAGCTTAACAATATTATATTGCTTGATGGCCACATCGAGTTATATAACTAAATATGCGGATTTACTTCTTCTTCTTCTTTTTAAGCGTAGTCACTGCTTATGCGGTATTCGCATTTTCGCTGTTTGGCAGCATTTTGAGATTCCAGGTCTTCTTCACCTGGTCACTCTCAGAGCCGTAGTGTTTTCATCCATTCGCACGACATGACCTAGCCAGCGTAGCCTCTGCCTTTTGACTTGTAGAGTTTGGTCTTTGTTCATCGAGAGAGGACTTTACTTCTCAATTGTTTCCTCAGTCCGAAGTAGCATCTGTTGGCAAGAGTTATTCTGCGTTGGATTTCGAGGCTGACTTTTTGTTGGTGTTAATGTTGGTTCCAAGATAGACGAAATTATCTTCGAAGTTATGAGTGTCAACAGTGACGTAGGATCCAAGTCGCGAGTTCGATGACTATTTGTTAGATATTTAGTCTTGCCCACGTTCACTACCAGACCCATAGAGGTAGTACCTTCTCTATTTAGTGCTGCAGCATCAATTATTTTCTCCATGAGTAGCTTTCAGAAGTCACACCAAAGGGAGTCGCCTTGTCTGAAACCTCCTTTGGTATCGAACTACTCGGAGAGTTCCTTCCAGATCCTGGTATGGCTCAACGTCAGTTTATACAGCCGTATTAGTTTTGTGAGGATACCAAATTCAGACAAGGCAGCTCCTTTTCGTGCGATCCAAAGCGGCACTGAAATCGGAAAACCAAACCTATGCTTCCAAAGAAAAGCCACAATAATTGTGACTGGAAACTGAAGTCTCGAGCTAAGGTTGTTAATTAGAGTTAAGGAACAAATTAGTTTCTTATAAAGTAATTTGGATTTATTAGAAGCTATTCCCAACCAACGAAGAACATTCGAGTTTAAGTTCTTGTATTTAAAAATTTGTTGTTCAATTTGCCAAAGAATCTACAGAATATATGATGAGAAATGCGGATTGAATCACAATTTCCATAACCTAAAAGCCTTAGATTAATTTCATAGACATACTTTGTGAAAGCAAACATAACATTCCGAATAGCATAAACTTCTAATTTTACGATATTTAATGCCTGTTGATGGTCGATGTAAATAACATAACTGTATTCATGTCTTTAGAGAGCGTCAAGAGAGACAACAGAGCTGCTTAACAGACGGCTGCCAGGAAAATGCTGTTACCAACATTTCTATGCTCTCCACCGACACTAAAGAAGCATAAACAGCATCTTTACGCGTCAGCCGTCAAGAGACTGCCACGGTTCTCGTAGAGGCATCAGAAGATGCGCTCATGCGAAAGAAGAAATGCAGGCAGCGCTAAGCAACCGCAATCGTATACAAGCAAGCAGCGCTGCCAATGCCGCGGTTGGGACCGACTACGTCGTTGGCACTGCGCATGCCCGTCTCTCACCTATCCTCGCAGAGCGCACACTTCACCTCATGGGTGGGGGGCCGCACTCGTAGTGGCACGTGTGTACATAATGTACCTTACGCATCCACCAATCTACCTGCGGAAAAAGCATCCTCGCTGCCCGCAGTCTGCTCGCCTTCACCGCTCCACTTCGAGCGCTTCGTCTTCTTCTCGGCGGCGTCTTCATCTGCTATGTACCTGGCTAGGTGTAAGCACACGAATACTCGTGCGCTGAATGAAGAGCCGTGGCGGCAAGAGGGATTGAGACGACGCGCTGTTGGTGGGGTTGGCGCTGGCGGTATGGGGAGGATTTCGGTTTTTGTTGCTTTGGATTGTTGCTCAAAGCTTGGCGCCAGCATAAGCGCACCGCATGTGGCAGCTGTGCGAGACTGAGGTAAGTGTGTAGTACATAACGGTGGCACCTATGAGTTGAGCACAATGACTGAAGAAGAGCACTAGGAAAAACCTGAGCAGCTGAACGAGGTGAATACAAATACGAAATATATGCGAACGCGTATACTCGTGTGTGTGTGTGTTTCGTGAGGCAATCAAAGGAGAAGGCGCTTCGGACGCTTATTCGTTTGTTGTTTGCTGTTTGTCGCTCACTGCGCGCCACTTGCGCACTCACTCACTCGCTGGTTTAGCCTCCGACCGACGACTCAGTCACAGACCGTTCACATTGAGGCCACAGCCACAGCTGTGTGCAACATAAAATCTACGGTAAATGTGCGCACCTGCTGCTTTCACAGCTCCTGGCTGTCTAAGTGCCGCCCTCAGGGAGGGGGTTGGCTACGCTGCATGGGCGTTGTTGTTGCTACACTCTGCTGCTGCCGACGTTTTTGTTGGCACACGTGTACAGCGCGTCGCCGCCGCCGCCACCGTCACCGTCGTCGCTGGCGTCGACGTTGGTGTCATCATCGTGCAACACATCACTTTCGTCCTTTCGTCGTTACGCTTATGGCTCTTGTTGTTGTTTCTATTTACGTGGCTGCTTCACTTCCACAGTCTCAGGTTGAGGCATCGCCGAGTCATCATTTCGCCATGTATACCTAACCGCAAGTAGCAGTTGTGTTGCTGTTGCTGTTGTTGCTGCTTTCACTGGTTTTTCATGCTTCCTCTATTGCTGCCACAGCTGCTACTGCTCCAGCCACTGCTTGTTCTTCTTCTTCGTCATGTGCTTTGGCTCCTGTGTGCGTTAGCTCGCTCTCACCTTGTCTACCTTGCGAAGAGTGACGTCGTCGTCTCATTCATTCATTCGCTCGCTCGCAGAGCGCCCCACTCCTCGCCGACGACCGTCGGCCCGTCTGAGGTGTGTTCGAAAGTTGGCAGCCAACCAAAGTACCGAGTCTCGCGCTATGTTGGTGTGTGAAAAGTGAACCTTTTTTGCATTTTAACCGACGGCACCTTGAAATTTTCATTTGATTTGTTGCACGACGCCAGTCTGGAGTGGTGGCAGGAGTGTGGCATAATGCTGTCGCTGCTTGTGTGTGTGTGTGCCGCTCCGAAGGTGGTGCGTTGGCATAACTAAATATGACTAGGTACCTTCGGTCGATGGGTAGTCGGTGTTGTTGTTGTAGTGTTGGTGTGCTTTTGATGAGCGTCGTGTGCACAACTACTGCTGCTGGCGACAAGGGAAGGAACTCGTGCCGTGCGCGTGTGTGTGTGTGTGATGTGGCAGCTGTGCGAAATGATTAGTTTGTAGGTGTTTGCAGCGTCGTGTGCGCAGGAGGCGTATACGTAACGTCAAATGCGAGCATTCGTTTGTGTGTGTGAAGGTATTTTTGCTTGTGGATTTGTTTGTGCGTATGTGTGTATGTATTCACTGTGTGTACGTGTGCGCAATAAAATGGACGCCATAGTAGCTGGCTATTGCTTACAATGAGCTCGTCTTGCTCGAGGTTTCTTGTAGGTGAATGATTTAATTATGTCGTCTTTTAATGATCTTCAATGCAACTCGGACTATTTAATGTGTGGGCAGCTTAGGAAAACTTAAAGCGCGTGGTATTTATTGATTGCTTGAAGAAAGAACATTTAAAGAATTATATTCTCGAATTTAGGCGTACTTAATTTACAGAACTGATAGTTGAAAGTTTCCGGTTTCCAAGACGATTGCTTAGTATTTAAGCACGTTTCATTAAACAGTAAATTTAATTTTTTTATTTTTTTAATAGAAATTAGAAATATTACTATTTCAATATTCATCTGTTAGCATAAAACACTTAAGAAATCGTTTGTAATAATGGAATTTGCATAAACAAATTTAAATTTTTCAGGAAATCCCAAAAAAAAAGTTGTATCAATAACTGAATTGAAAACCTTCAAAATAGTTCTGTTTATAAGCTTATTCCATTATTTGTTCCTTATTTGATGCTATAACAAAGATATTTTACAAAAGCAAAACTGAAGGGGCTCAGGACCTAAAGAGCACTGGTTTTTGGGAATAAAAAAAAATATATGGTTTTAAAATTTTTTTGGAAATTTTTAGGATATATTTTTACAATATTTATACACAGTGAAAAAAAATTTAAAATTTTTTTAGTTAAACGAGATCCCCGACGGATTTGGCTGATTAAACTGAGCGACCACCCTTAATCTGCTGAAACTAAAAAAACAATTTGAGATATTGGCTTGATTTGATTGGATTTTAGCCTGTTATTTTTAAGGTATATACTGTCGAAATAAAAAAAAACAATTTTTCTAAATTTTCACTCTAGGTGTGCCATTTAAAAGCTTTTATCCGACTAAATTAACTTTATTAATTTCGCAATACAAGTCTTAAAACTCTTCAGACAAAGTTGGAATCAATCTAAAAGTAATTTTTTCTTAACTTTACTATATTTTTTGTATATAATTCAGATAAAAATGTACAAAATATTCCGTGAAAGCGTTGGAAAGCGTTTTGCACATATCATTTTACCCATGGCATTAGTTCAGTAGAAACTTTTTATGACTTTATTATAATTAAGAGAAATTTTGGAGGCGACTTTAAATTTTGACGTTAGTAATAGAAAATATAGACGTGTAATAGTAATATGTTTTATTGTTCAATATAAAATTTTACCTTAGGCCAGTCTAGGTTAGATCATATAATTGATGTTCGCATCATAATTAGCGAAAGACCCCAGTTTACCGCTCCCACGAAAGTTGAGTCTACGTAACCCGGAACGGATCGGGATTTTTATCCGGCCAATGACTGTCAACTCGCCAACATCCATCTCTACAATTTACTTCATGTTCTCCGAAACTACAACAACAACAAATCTGAAAGATGTATCTTTGTGCTGCTCAAAACGTCTAGATATGGATCCTCGAACCTTCATGCATTCAAGAAATGTTTTGATTTTCCTGAAGTTTTTAATATCAGTGCCTGCAAGTTTACTTCGCCGAAGGTATGCTTACCGAAATGTGCGAACGTCAGTCTGGGAAACGATGGACCAGAAGAATGGACCAGAAGAATCTCGCAACAGCACAAATTCTCGTTGTTATTGAATGCTTGCTGTACCTACAGGGAGGTTCAGAGATCAAGGAAAATTATAATTTTTAAGGAGCTTTATCATTAACTCTCAGTCAAAAATTCCTGCTAACAAAGGGTGTTCAAAAATTAACGCAAAATTGGAATTAAATAGAAAACATAGTTTTAGTTTTAAAATTTTTTTATTGAATCATAATGTACATAAGGTTAGATTATTTATTGAATTACACAGTGTGAAAATGCCTCCACGGCTTTCAATACGCATATGCACTCATTCGTCGAAATATAATACATAATATAATATATACCGTTGAATCGTCTTCTTTCCAGCAGGCATGGTTGTCAGCTTGCAGAAATATGTTAGACATGAGATTTTAAGCAACCCCATAAAAAGAATGTAATGCTGTTCAATCACACTATCTAGGGTGCCAATTCTGATCACCAAAACAAGAAAGTATACGACCTGAAATGAACGACCTCATGCAGTTATTGAAGTGTATACGGGCTGTATGACATGTGGCTCTTGTCGAAACCACAGATTGGCCACATAAATATCATCCAGTTTCGGAATAAACGGGCTCTCATGTTGTGATATCGAGCATCAGTCTTTGCTTGACCAGCCTCATTTTCAGAACAGTATGGGCCAATAATGTATTTAGACCTAAGTTCACACTAGTTAGTGACACGAAGCATTTGTTTTTCAACAATCATATGATAGTTCACTGAACCATAAAGATGCTTTCGTCAAACTCTGGACTTGTTTACTTGTAGGAGATATAAAAATCTATGAATACAGTTTCTGCTTTTGCTTAGGCTTTTTACTAAAATTTTAATAATAATTCAAAGAGGTGGTTTCAAATAAATAACCGTTTATTAGCAGTTAGAAACACACTGGCTTATTTTACTTATTTATTGAAATAATTGCGAAAAAATAGTAGAAAGCACTTTTTTCTTCCAATGTAATGGCGTGAATATTTAGTTACTCATACGCACGGGTAGACACTTTACGCGGTTGAGGTAAAAATTCAGGGAATGGTATTTTAAATTAGTATTTAAAACATATTTCAAATTTTAATAACAATTTTCTATTTTTAGAGCCTCACAGCAGTCACACAACACCAAAATCCAAACGCTCGCCAGCTCATTGTCATATCTGTATACGGATTTAACGGAGCAAGTTGGGCACCTACAAAAAAGTAAGAAATGAAAATGTGTGGGAAAAACTAAAATTTAAAGCAACTTGTACATATATTATACATATACTCATTTTCTGTATGGAGACCTGCTCCTACGTGGCTGCTGCTGTTGCTGACGTTACCTACAACAGCGACGTCAGTCACTCAGTGTGGCAGTGCAAACCTTCTATGTGCATAAAAATAAAAAATGCGCATAAAAAGTAAATAAAGGAAAGTAATAAAAAGAAAAACTAAAATGTTGTAAGTACCTACACAGCAGGCGGCTACATATTATTTGCAGCACCGTTGTACTTCAGCAGAATTTCGTCTGCTGAATTTTCCCTTCTTTGTTGCTGCTGCGCAAGCGGTGATGCCAGCTGCGCCAGCGCTTGTGGCTGAGCACTTCTGCTTCTTCTTCATCTGCGCTACCTTGCTATTTCGTGCTGCTTTCGTCATCGTCGCTGTCGTCGGCAGAGTCGTGGTAGCTTCGTTATCGTCGTGTTAGGTATTCTTAGGTAAATACAAATATGCACGAGACTCCACCTATGTGTGCGCACACACACATACACTGATGTATGTATATACACCTATATACGAGCGAGTATATGAGCAGGTGCGCCCCAGCCACCTTCGTTGGTTGTTGCCAATTCGTGAGCATTAGCGTGTGTAGCCAGCGGTGAGTTGAGCAGAGCAGCTTGCCAGCTTATAAGCGTGTGCGCGTGTGTGTGTGCGCTGTGCCTTGTCCCTCCCATTTACCTTTCGCAAGACTCATAAGCATTCGGTGCTTTTATTCGTCGCCACAACTACACGGTAACGAACGTTATGCTGCTCACCTTCCAACACGAGCTTGTTGCCTTGCTTGATGACGAGCGTGCCGTTGTTGTTGCTATTGTAGCATGCTGTGTGCGCATAAATGTGGCTGTGTGTGTGTACGTGAGATTTGCCAACATTTGTGGGTAGATTTTTTGATTTATTCCAGCCAATGGTTGCGTATTTACCAAAGAGGTGTGACAACGCTCGTCGCTCTGCCGCCGCTGCCGTCACTGCTGCTACCCAAGTGCGGCGCTTAGGTGTGTCGGTGCCACCTAAAAGGTGGTGGCTACCTTGGCAACCTTAAAGCGCAACAACACAAACCACCTTGCTGGTGGCAAGCTGGCCATCCAAAAATGCTGCCATTATGTACCGTTAGAGAGATATAAAAAGCATTTTAGTACATAATATCCGCTATAGCTACTCAGGCAAGCATATGGAAGCACATAACTGAGCGAAAACTTTTCTAATTAGCCACTGATTATGGCAAAAAGAGAGCGTAGTGCATTTGGCTTTGTTAGATTTTTACCCTTCTTCTTCACTTCTGCAATTTTTTTAGAGAAAGTGTGTTGCTTACAGCGTGGCAGCCACTACTATGCTTTCCCATGCAGCCTGCTATAGTTTACCGAAATTCTGGCAACACCAAATGGCATAATTCAAGTGTTGAACGGCCAGTTAAATGTTGCAAGTTGGATTCCGCGCGCCTTTCGCACTTCTCCCACTTTCGCCTCAGTTGATTGTCTCCTACATTTGAGCTGTGCTATCGATTCAGCCAGTTGGCTTTGTTGCGGCTGCTGCTTCTTCTTCTTCCTTTCACAGCTTCCACTATTTCCGTGCCACATAATCGTTAGGGAAAAGATCGCCTCCCGACTCCGCGCCCCCTCGCGGTTGTTTGCTTGCCTTATTTCATTTATTTCTTCGTTCGTTCACTCGCTCGCTCGTGCACTCGTTAGTTGGCTGCGACCCACTTGCGCCACCACTCATCCCCCCGGCGGCGCGCCTCCACGGTGTGGCGTCGTGTCAGTGTCCTTTGTTGGCTGTGTTGCAGCGTTGCGAAAATTTCTTGCTTTGTTGCAGAAATCGATAAATTTTTATGGCAATTTAATATGACCTTCGTGGCTCAATTTTTTCTCTTTTCTATTTGCTTTTCCCTTAGCTTGTTTTTATTGTTGTTATTGCGATTGTTTTGCCCGCTTTGTTGTCTTGGCTTTGATTTGTTATTGTTTTTTGTTTTGTTTTTGTTTTGTTAGCGCATGCAACGTATCACACTTGGCTGCTTGCGCTTTCGATGCCGCGCGGCTTTCATTCAAACACATACACACACACATTCATATACATGAGGTCCACATTTCTGCTGACCTTTAGCTGATCTTCGCGCTATTTCCTGTGACTGTCTCTTTGAATTTTTTTTCGGATCTGCTTATATGCCGTTATTTACATTTTTTACACATGTATGTTGTTGTATTATATGTATAAATAACTGTCTTCCGCTGTGCAGCACCGTTTATTTCGCCATTTTTCGTTTACTTTTGCGAGCCCACTCCCATTTTCGTCTGCGCTTTTGTATTTTATTGCAAATTAAAAGCTTTATTCGCCTGTAATTTATTGATTTTCATAAGCAGCCATTTACATATACTCGCATGTGCATATGTATGTGTGTGTTTGCATGTGAGTGTGGTAGTGGTGGCGAGTATTTTCTTGAAATCAACAAGTCTTCGTGCGCAAGTTTTATTTATGAATTATTCAATTCGCATTCGTCACAATAAAAGTTGTGAAGTGAAAAGTTCTTTCCGCCTTGGGGAAATTTATGACCAGCTGCATATGCAGCACTGGAAGTTGGTCAATAATATTTCAGATGGATGACTTGGAAAAAAAACAGAAACTAAGTAAAGGAATCGATAAATTAAATTTTAAGTTCATAAATTTAAAATGAAGAAATGAGAATTTCAAGATGATGCTTCAAGCTGATTGCCTGTTCTGAGAATTTTACTTTAACTCATAACTAAGTTAGAAGTGAATCATTGTAATATATTCTTCGTAAGAGCATGTTTTCAATAGATTGTTTCCAAATTTATTCAAATTAAGCTATAATTTTCACCGATCAATAATATTTCTAGCATTCATTCGACTAAGTTCTTCTTATCAATAGCCAATTAGATTCTAGTTCTGTCAGTTCTCAGTCTCGATATTCAACGCAGAAGAACTCCTATCAACAAGTGCTACTTCGCTGAGAAGGCAATTGAGAAGTAAAGTCTTCTTTTGACGAACAAAAACATTCATTAATTATTCCCGACCTGCTATATGCTGCAGAGGAATGGACGATAACAACATCTGATGAGTCGACGCTACGAATTTTCGAGAGAAAGGTTCTGCGGAAGATTTGTGGTCCTTTGCACATTGGCAACGACGAATATCGCATTCGATGGAACGATTAGCTGTACGAGATATACGACGACATTGACATACATAGTTCAGCGAATTAAAAGATAGCGGCTACGCTGGCTAGGTCATATCTTTCGAATGGACGAAAATACTCCAGCTCTGAATGTATTCGTCTCAGTACGCGCCGAGGAAGCAGAGGAAGAGGAAGACCTGCACTCCGTAGGAAAGATCAGGTGAAGAAGGATTTTGGTACTCCAATTGGAGCCAAATATCGAAAAGAAGAAATGATTTTAACGTTGTTGTTAGCTCGGTTTGGTGTTAACTAGTCTACGCCATAAAGAAGAAGAAGTTCTGTTAAAAAAATAAGGTGAATTTTCATTTTTTATTAAAATTATTTAATTATTCATCAATTTCTATGTGATCCCTTTCAAATTAGTCTCCCACAGATATAATACACTTGTGGCAGCAGTTTTTTCACTCTTCAAAGCAGTTCTGATTTGCACTCTCTCTCCCTGAGCTCTCTCAGCACTGGATCTGTTGACATCATTCAACAATTCTTGAGCGATGCTCATGCGACGGTTTGTTTTTTATTTCGCATTTTTTTTTAACTTTCGCAACATTTTCATCGGTTGTTGCAGTGCCAGGGTTTCCTGGGCGGGCGTCGCCAATCACATCTTCTCGACTTTCGGGGAAAAGCTTGTAGCACTTGTGACCATTTTTTGACTTAGAGTACTCTGACCTCATGCCACTGTCAACGTTTCAAGTATTTTTGAGCCGACCGACAGTAGTGCCGACAGTAAAAAACCGCCGAACACGCAAAACACGTCTAACTTTTATGCCTCTCATAAAGCAAATAAGTCTGCTGAACGTATAGTCTGTTCACATTTTCGGCTATATAACTGTGAACAGACTATACGTTCGAGATGAGTGTACCAACATAACAAATTAAAAACATCGATACTAAAATGAATGTGGCACCCGAGATTTGATATTTAACCTTTTTTCGAAAAGACGTCGAAAATCGAATTTGAGCCGAACCTCAATATTACATCAGTCCCCAACTAGAAATTTTGTGTTTTCAATTGAATCAATACTCTGGAATCGTTGAAAATGTTTCAGAAGTGTTTTGGAGACTCTACTTTAACACTAGCGCAAGTATTAGAGTGGCATCAGGAATTGAATAAAGGCCGTGAATTATCGAAAACTTAGTTCATGCGAATCGACGATAAAATCGAAAGATATAAAAATACAGTGCTTGAAAGTCGTCGTGTTGGCATCAGAGCATAGCAGATGATCTCAAGGACTCAACCATTTTGGTTAATGTTTTGGGTACGAAGTGGGTTAATACTAATTATGTTCTAAAAACATGACTTTTTGACCGTACGAGTATACGAAACGATAGTCATTGCTCAGCCAATATATCCGGCATATTTATGTGACTTTTTTGGAAACTTAAATATTCCGAATCGGATTAGTCCGGGTCAAGTTTGAGCATATGTATGTGTATGTATATTCAAGAATGACTAGATTTTTTAAATAATTCTCAGTCTGGAATAGTAGATAAAGTATCGGAAACTTTATTTTAATAAAAAGTGTAGAAAGATATCAAAATATATAAAAGACTGTCAAATGCAAATAAAAATTTACAAAAATTGTCAAATAAAAATACATATAGAATAGATTTGTGCAATTATTCCGCATATGTCATCCGTTCCAGAACTATGACAACGCAGAGTAAGAGGGGAGGGACATTGAGAAGTCGCAAGTGTGGAGCATCAAAATGGTATTGCGCGACTTTGTGCTTTCAAATAAAAGAACAAAAATTAACAACAATTCAGCCATGGAAGTCCTCAACTCAGTGATATTTGTCAAGAAAATAGTGGTAGTGACAACGTGGCGGACCTGACTACTGTCATAGAACTACGCACTATTAAATAAACTTCAATTTTACTGAAAACAACCAAAAGATTGATCCTATGAAAACGAAATTATCTCTGATAGCCCATAAACATTTCAATAAAAACACGTATTTCTTTTCAAAAAATTATTGAAAAATCTCATATCTACCAAGCTTCAATGATCAAATAAGGCTCAAGTACAATGCAGTCATAAAGCCGATTTGGATGTATGGCATTCAACTGTGGGGTATGACCTGTGCAACTAATTGATATAATACAAAACTTCCAATCTAAAATGATTAGAACAATCACGGGTTCACCATGGTACATGCGTAATGAAAGTATCCATAAAGACCTTGGTATTCCTATGGTAAAGAAAGAAGTAGAAGAAGTAGAAGATAGCAGAATTAAATATATATCTAAACACCGAGATCACCCAAACCCTTTGGCTAATGCTTTGGTACATTCCTGCGTTCAAACACGCCTTAATAGAAGAGACATGCCTGCATACTAAACCTAAAAAAAACATTCTTTCTTTAAGATATTATCAAAACCTGACAAAATGACAGCTTAAAAAAATTATTATTTACCCAACATTTTAGTCGTTTTTGGCCATCAATGTTGACCGGATCATTTGCCTCCGAGTAATCAGTTTTCATCCTCGCTAGCCAACGACGAGCAACGTAACGAATTTGTCGCCGAGAAATCACTTCGGCAAACTCGAAAAATGCAATTTAGAACAAAACGAGTTAAAAAATAAATTAATGATTGAGCTGAGCGGCTTCCTATTGAAAATATATTTAAACGTTCATTTAAAATTACCAAAAAAAAACTCAAAATTTCACACTAGTTTTATCATTTAAACCAACGCTACAACAATTTTTTAGATAATAAATATGTCCACCTAAAAGAAGTGTAAGTAATCACTTAGATCTTTCTGTCGGCAGTTGTAATGCCCACTTTAACTACACCGTAACCAGAATGAAACACTTTCAGCAAACTCCACACCGGCGCCACTTCATAGACACTCCTGTGACCCATCCCTTTAGGCTTATTCGCATAAGAAAGGCCAGAGAAATTATAAAGGCTGCGGTAGCCCTACTGTTTACCTTGTAAAAATTTTGAGTGCTGCCACACGTGGTGCCGCCGCCACCTCTGCTAGTCGCATTTATGTATTTCCGCACCGGTGATGCGTTGGTAAACTAACCGTTTCATATCCGACACACGAACACACTCGACCACTCAGCCACTCTGGCACTCACGCACGCACGCACTTAGTGACGTTAGCGTGATTGCTCTGTCAGTTGTGGCACTACTGATTGCCCATTGTGAATCTGTGCCGCATCGTCTGACCGTCCTCGCCAGCGTAACTGTATATTTTCATTTTGTTTGCTCTTCGGCTCATAATGAAAATAAAAAGCTTTGAGCAAACACAAATACTCACATTGAAATACGGAGAGTTCCACGCAGTTCAGCTGACGTGGCTGGAAGTGGTGTACTTTCAGTGAAACTTGAACCATATTCAAGAATAAATTTGGTGAACTTAGCGGCTTTATTCGCTATGATAGCGCAGCGAGAGTTTTACAAGAAAATATTTTGAAGATCCTCTTGTTCGAAACTAGATAATAACAGTTCCTAGTCCACTGGGTGCAAAGCCTATGCTTTTCTTTACTAAAGCTGATCTCTTTGAAATCTAGCCAAGACCTTGTTATCTAGTTACCACTGAAAAAATATGTTTGTTTCCCTAAACCTGAGCTTTTCAAAACGGTGATGTATAATATGTGAGCTCAAAAACAGTTTGTATTCCCCACTGGGTTAACTTTCCTTAAGTACTTTATTTATATTTCACTTGTGTCTGTTTGTATCTGTGTGATTATAACTTGAAGAAGGGCGGTAAATCCCTGCATTTCTGCGAAAACGCTTTCATTCTCACTCAAGTCCAGTTGGCGATTTTTTTCCCTTCATAGCGCTTCTTCGTCGCATTGCGCTCTGCTTGGCATTTGCGCTTTTTCTTTCGTTCGAGGCCATTCAACGTTTTGTTTGTCCAGACGACCCCAAGTTTTTGTCATCCACCGCTGACCAACGTCGACCAGTGCAACGAACAGTTGCGCACAATTCAGATTCGGTCGCTGCTCGGTCGTCATCGTCGCCGGCTAACTTCAGCTCGTACAGAAAAAGTTAGTGTCTTGTTGTTGTCCGCAGTATTGTCCATGCACAATTATGTTGCCACTAGTATGCTGTGCTGTTGTTGTTGGCCTGTATGGTGACGGCTGCCAAAGTGGGTTTCATCAGCTGCTGCAGCGTCGCGCCTCGGGAGTGTTGTTGGTCAGTAGTTGTTCCATTTCGCTTGCCTTGCCCCTTGCCACCGCGTGCTGCATGTGCGCAACGCACTGCCAGCAAAGTCAAAGGTCATTCGAGTTGTTGGTTGCCGCGTGCGCCATACGGTTGCGGTTGTCGTGCGGTTTGCACCGCTGCTGGCGATTATGTTTTTCCAAATGGTTCGTCTCTTTAAATAAGTGGCATTCGCTTTTATTTATCTTTAAGATTTTCGTTATATTCTCTATCCTTTGAGTTGTTCTTTGCTGGCATGTGAAATATTATAACAATGCGTCAGTCTACCGTTAGCACTGCGGTGCACTCAGCGTTTTGTCACTGTCCAAGTCCACGTCCATGTCCACTGGGGTGTGTGAGTGTCGAGCAGTGGAGAGCTTGTAAGCGAGTAAGTGGGTAATAAGGAAGTTAGGACGGGTGAACCGAGGTTAGTGGGGGAAACTTTTTTGTAGAGATATTGAACTTTTTCGATTCATATTTCTTTATGAAAACAGTTTTTTGGTGTAAGTGGCAAGCAGCATAATTTCAAGTTTGAAGAAAACGTAAAACTTCTCTTGTTTTTCATTTTTGAGCAACTGAAAAATGTTAAGCAATGGTAGTTAATGTATGGAATATTAAGAGTAGATAAATATGAAAGTGTTACATTAAATGTTAAGTTGTACATTCGTCGCGTGTGTTAAATTCCTGTATATGCTTTATGGAAAATTGAGTGTTCTTCTTGGGTTGTTTAAAAACTCTTTGATTTGATTTATTTTTAGGTAAAAACATGAAAAAAGTTAACATCGGTTGCACCAATGCTATTATATTCTTCACAAATACGAAACATTTCTTACAAGAGCTTGATTCCAATGGTATCTATATGCTATAGTGATCTGAACAATTTCTTTAGAAATTGCATTACTGTTTTTGATATGAATCCTAGCCTTCGTAAAGATATTTTGTAAAATTAAAAAGTTTTTCATGCAAGCGCTTGACTCTGATAGTTCAAGCTAAAGGTTCTTCAATAAGAGCGATACAAAAGTTTTTTTTTTTTTTAATAAAAAAAAACCCCGGATGAAGATATAAATGAATTTTTTTATTCCTGTGAAAATATATTCGATATCATTATGTATGGAACTCGATTTCATTTGCATGGCCACCACGAGCACGATTGCAGAGGTCCAAACGCAGAACCCATTTTCGACGATTTTCAAGTATAGATAGACCGTTCCTACTTCAATTTCTGGTTCGATATTCCTATGAAGCTCATCAGTCGTCGCTAGCATTTTGGCATAGACGATAGATTTGACATAGCTCCGCAGGAAACAGTTTCACGCCGTCTAATCGCACGACCGAGGCGGCCAATTGCCTGGCCAATCGCCTGGATCATCTCGTGAGATAGCACGTTCACCAAACATGGTTTTCAATAATTCGATTGGAACATCCGTTGTGTGGCTTGTGGCGTCATCCTGTTGGAACCACATATTGTCCAAGTCCATATCATCCAATTCAGGCCAAAAATATTCGGTTATCTTTGAGCGGTAGCTATTCCAACTCCCGGAAGAAGAACGGCCCAATGACGCCGCCGGCCCATAAACCGCACCAAAGCGTAATTTTTTCGAGATGCAATGGTGACTCATGAAGTATGTGTGGATTGCTGCCTAACCAATAACAAATTTTAACAATTTCGACTCGTTGCTGGATTGTATATCTTTCCATGATGAATACTGAATACTGAAGAGAAATGACAAAAAAGAGGGAAAAAATATGGCGTCGTTTGCTGTCCTTATTGATCTACTTTTGAACCTGTTATATGGGAGCTATATGTTATAGTGATTCCGCCAAATGAGTTGAGCCTAGGGGAGACTAGTTCGTGAATATGAATACACACGGAACTGACGAGCATTGCTTAATTGACTCAGCTCGTCACGCGGACCATTTCATTACTTTATAGGGTCCTTGTCGTTTCATTTTGCGTATTATTTACAAACCTAATGGCCAGTATACCCAGTTCAGCGTATACAAAATACGACGGTCCCAAAATTTAGTGCAAATGGATAATACAACTACATTTTGTCTTCTAGCACTGAATCAGCCGTTGATCGACTATGCAACTGCGAAATCCTTCTGCCCTGAACTGCTTACCTTTAATAAAGTTCATATTGCCACAATCTTAGAAGTTCTTAATCGATAGTGTTCAATAAGCCTTCATGCTTTAAGGCTAAAATCATTTGGACGCATATTGTCAAAATTGTACGAAAAAGGTAAGCTGGAAGCATCCAAACCCCTTCTCCTCTTATAACCATTTTTTGCAAAACTGCTGCTGAAACATTGCGGAAGCATAGTCTAAACTGAAATTAGCCGCTTCAACAATTTTGTGAACGGGTCAAAGCACTTCATCGATTTATGAGGATATACTCAGCTATTTATAAATTTTGGGACTTTTCAGTATTACAACGGACTGGCGTTATAAGCTTACGAAATGAGATTCCGATTAGTCTATATTTTATTCCATTACTTAGCAATTGTGTCAGTCCTTACGAGTGATAGTAAGCTAAAGCAAATAGTTATGAATAACTATGCTCAAAGTATTTTGAGGTCAGAACAAAATCGTTTATAGAATACGAATTTTCGGCCGTTGTGCGTGTGTATTTCGATAAGTACCTGCCCTCCCCCAAGTGCTTTCCAAAGTTTGTAGCAAATTCTATTCGACTTCATTCGCCCCAAAATGTCTCGAAGAATTATTATTTTCCACATCGTCACATTCATCTACATTATCCGGGCGACAGCTGCTCAGAAAGCTCCCCTGCCAGCGTGCCTCATATATTCGGCTTAATTTAGGTGCAACGCATGATGTAACGGTCTCAGCTCTTAACCCGTTTGCCTATTCAATTAAACGTAAAATTCATTTAAATTTCATTGAGTAAACGTTGGCCGCTTGCCCTCACAACTGGGCCAACTTCAGTGAGCAACAACAACAATAAACTACAACAAACGTGTGAGTGTTTTTGTACTGTTCGAATGTGGCATGATGGCTTTGCCTACCAGCACGAGAAGTTTGTTGGCACCAAATGTGCAGATTATAAGTTAGGACCTGGAGCTGAAGCCCTGGCCGTAGCTGAGCTGGACATGACAGATTCTGCCTGGCTGAATCAATGCCAATGGCAGGCTAATGTCACACTTGTGCGTGGCCCCAGCTCCCCTCCCCCGCTCACCACCGCTGTGTTGCATGTACAATCAGGCGCATGTGTGTTTGTGTGTGTGCGTGAAGGTGGCAGGGGTGTATCAGTAGATGTTTTGTGAGCTTTGTAGGTGTAAAAGGTACAATGTTTTGTAGTTTTAACCTTGCGAAAGTCGCACAACAACAACAACAACGAGACAACGAACACAAAATATTGTCGCAGATAAGCGGCAAGTGAAGTGTGTAGCGGAATGAGCATCAAATGCGTGTGTCATGTAGAATGCTGATTGCTTGTTATTGTTGTTGTTTATTATTATTTGCGTTACTGTTACTTTGGCTGCCGTTCTGGTTGTTCGGTTGATGTTTGTGTCTTTGCTAGATTTCGCACTTGACTGGCTTTGATGCAGCGACGGCAACAGCAAAAGCAACAACAGCACAGAAACAACAAACAGTACACGCGTCGACCTGTGCTCGTTTGAGGGCACGCCGACCGGGACGGAGAGGGGGGTCGAGCGTCACGACAAGGCAATGGCCGTAAAGGTTAGCATTTTGTTGGACTTTAGTTTGATTTACAGGATGTCGACCGTGTAAGCTGTCGGTAACATTTGGATCAAATTGCGCAAAATGCGTATAATTGTTGTTGTTATCGAGTGCGTCGAATTGAGGTGGAGTGGAAATCTACGATAGCGCCACAAACTTACAAACGCCCCTACCTTTGTGCAGGCAGAAGTGTGATGCGCTGAAATTTTGTCGAGTTGAGTGGAGGCGAGTGTACTTATTTAGCTTTAAATCATTTGGAGTAGATTCTTTAATTAAAATATAAAGAAATTACGTAAAAGAAAGCAGTTATTATTAAGTTTTGCCAAAACTATTTAAATTTTCTAAATTCTCAAGATTTTTGTTTCGTAGTTGGCGATCCAAAGGACTTCGCAGTTTATTAAATGTTTAGAGACTGAGAATGTTTGCCGAGAGGCCATTTCAGTGAAAATATACCTTTATAGAGTATAATAGTTGTGTTCAAAACTGATCGAGATAGATTTAGGGTTATATATACAAGGTGCCTTCCAAAGTAATCAGGACTTAAAAAACAGAACAAATAGTCTCCTTCTGCTTCAATACAGCTCTTTGCACGGTCCAAAAGCATGAGGAACGAGTGTTTTGGCTCGTTGGCCGGTATGGCTCCCAGTATGCCGGTGCAAGCCTTTTGAATGACCTCTACGTCTGCATAACGTTTTCCTTTCATGAGTAAATTTATTTTTCCGAAAAGGAAAAAGTCGCCCGGTGGCATATCAGGCAAATACGGGGAGTGATTAATGGTTAAAATTTGATTTTTGGTCAAATAATCGTCCTTCGAATTATGGATTCTGAGCAATTTTTGGTCGGCAATTAATTTGTGCGGAACAAACAGTGCAGACACCTTTCGTAAGCCCAAATGTTCGGTCAAAATGCGATAAACCGATATTTTGGAAATGTTCAATTTCATTTCCATGAATTTCAATGATAATTTCCGCTGATTTTTGAAGAATTCACGCACAGTTGTCATGAAATTCTCACTAAACAATCCATGAAGATAGCAGATTCTAACGCACCAGTCGACATATACATAAATGGCACCATGAGTAAAAATTACGATATCTTGATGGTACACGTGTTCCTTGGCAAAAAAGTAAGCGCAGTTTGTTGATGGACGTAACCGGACTAACGTACTGACCCACTTAATCAAATAAATTTTGTACGAAACATTCTTCAAAAAACTGTTCAAGCCCCTAGATACCGAATATTTGGACCCTGGTACCAAAAATAGACTTTTCACATAAAATAACGCTCAATGTGTGAGATATGTAATTGAAATTCGAAATCGGGTCAATAGTTCCTTTAGCTCCCATATACCTTACACAACGATTTTAGGAATTTTCAGGTGACTTTATACCGCATGTAACGGCCAACATGTGAGTTATATCGGTGCAAATGAGAGAGTGTGTTTGCTGAAAATATTGTACATATCTGTGTGCCTAAAAGAGATAAAATTTTGGCGAAAACTGGAACCACCCTCCATATAACAAACATATAGCATTCGGATAACATTACTCTAAATGAATGGTGATGGTATAGGGTGAGCCATATAAAATTTTAAATTTCGAAGATAGGACGTAAAAGATTGAGTGTAGCGTTTGCTGTATGGCACGTAGCGCCGTCCTGCTGGAACCAAATGTTGTCCAAGACTTCCTCTTCAATTTGCTTGAAGAAAAATTCGGTTAACATTGCGCGAGGTCACCACTGATGGTTACGGTTCCTTCTTCATTTTCGAAGAAAAATGGGCCGATGATTCCACCAGACCAAAATCCGCACCATACAGTGATTCGTGCTGTTGGCTTCTCGACGATTACGTGCGGGTTTTCTGTGCCCCTAATCCGACAATTCTGCTTGTTAACGTAACCATCGAGATGGAAATGAGCCTCGTCCGAAAAGATGATTTTTCGGTAAAATTGACCATCCTCGGTCAAACGATCTTCTGCCCAATCTGCGAACTGTAGAATAGTGAATAGCGACCCATTTTGTAAATTTTAGACTTTTTACTGAATATCTGTCACTTTCCGAATGGTGTTTGACGTTTCCAATGTCGAAATATAGATAATTCAAATTTAAAAGTTAGATGGCCCAGGTGTGAGGTACTTTAGGTAAATACACAGAGTAATCCCAAGGAAAATTTGCATAAAGTACATCTTACCACTTTCATCGCACAGAGCAATTCGGTCATCAGGCCCGAAATCAAATCGAGCTACTTTCGCTCAGATTGCCCTCATATACCAAGTACTCTCCAGAAAAAATAAAAGGATATTTTGTTTCACCTAAATGTTGAAACCGACACTGAAAATTTAAAAATTTCCCAAAAACCGTTATTTCAGCTTTAATAAATACGAATTACTTAAATAACACGCATTCAAATTTATCATAAACAGTCCAGCAAATTAATACACAAGTCTATATATGTATATATGTAGCAGTGTATATCTATACTGGTGTGTGTGTGTGCATGTGGCATTAAGCGATTTAATCAACAACTACCACATAAAATTCAGTAATAATTGGCAACGCTGATTGGCTGGTTAGCCGATTCGTTGAATGCCTGCATGCCACTGTTAATGCGATTGTTGTTGGCGTTGTTGATGTTGGCGCTGACGGTGGTAATCGCCCAGCAGCCGAAAGTGGTTTTTGTGGTTTTTCAAGCGTTCAAGCGCAAAACTGTTGCATGCGGATTGATATGGAAATTGCCTGCAACACCAACACACACACACATGCTATTCCTCTACATGTGCCTGTGCATATGTGTGCATTTGTGTGCGCGAATGGCAAAAAACTAAAATTGGCAGCGGCAATAAATATTTTCGCACTTTATAGGCATTATGTATTTAATATTGTCCTCCATTCTTGCATTTTATTCCATTTTATCAGCTTAAAAGTTAATACCGTTTAAAAGTGTAGCTTATGATTGCGAGCAGTTGGTTTTTTAACGCTCTTTAAACCAGGCATTTAATTGATGGAGTGCAACTCAAGTTCATTTAGGCAATTTGCTGTGGAGGCTTTTAAGTTTTTTTTTTTGCTCGTCATATTTTGGTGTATATGAGGCATGCTGGTTTGCAGTATGAGACTACAAAACTGTGCGCAATTTTTATACTCTCGCAACAAAGTTGCTAAAGAGAGTATTATAGTTTTGTTCACATAACGGTTGTTTGTAAGTCCTAAAACTAAAAGAGTCAGATATAGGGTTATATATACCAAAGTGATCAGGGTGACGAGTAGAGTTGAAATCCGGATGTCTGTTCGTCCGTCCGTCTGTCTGTCCGTCCGTGCAAGCTGTAACTTGAGTAAAAATTGAGATATCATTATGAAACTTGGTACACGTATTTCTTGGCTCCATAAGAAGGTTAAGTTCAAAGATGGGCAAAATCGGCCCACTGCCACGCCCACAAAATGGCGAAGGCCGAAAACCTATAAAGTGTCATAACTAAGCGATAAATGAAGATATTAAAGTGAAATTTGGCACAAAGGATCGCATTAGGGAGGAGCATATTTGGACGTAATTTGTTTGGAAAAGTGGGCGTGGCCCCGCCCCTACTAAGTTTTTTGTACATATCTCTGAAACTACTATAGCTATGTCGACCAAACTCTATAGAGTCGTTTCCTTCAGGCATTTCCATATACAGTTAAAAAATGGAAGAAATCGGATAATAACCACGCCCACCTACCATACAAAGGTTATGTTGAAAATCACTAAAAGTGCGTTAACCGACTAACAAAAAACGTCAGAAACACAAAATTTTACGGAAGAAATGGCAGAAGGAAGCTGCACCCAGGCTTTTTTTAAAAATTGAAAATGGGCGTGGCGTCGCCCACTTATGGACCAAAAACCATATCTCAGGAGCTACTAATCTAATTAATTTTACAGCAAAATAAAAAAATATGTAAATGACGGATAATGAAATCTCGATTATCACTTTATCATGCGAGAGTATAAAATGTTCGGTGACACCCGAACTTAGACCTTCCTTACTTATTTTTTTTAACAGTCCTGTTTCTTTTGCGACAGACCTTGTACAACAGCAACGATATATATTGACAAAATACCGAAAAACTTTTCCGACTACCCTATTATCTTACAAATCTTAAGAGAGTTTTACTTACTGTCGATCAAGGATCCACCGGCTAGGACATAATTCAGTTGTAACAAGATCAGTAAGAGTCTACTCTTAGCACTCCATACAAATCCTTGCATACTCAAGTGGTATACTTTAAAAATAGTCCCTCGTATACGTACTCGACTTCCAACTTTTCCTCGGTAACCACACCGAAAACACACAAAAGTGAAAGCAAATACTCCATTAAAGGTACTGAAAGTTTTGCATAAAGTCAACAAGCTTTTTGTTTCTCTTTTTGTTGCCAAACTTAATTAAGTGAGCTCCATGCACTCGCTGAGGGTATTAAACAATTACAATTGCAATATCTTTTTCCATTTTCAACAGCATTAATTTAATTTGTCACACTTTACGACAATCAGGCACTCACCCACTTACACACACACACACTCACTGGCGCCGATAAGCATGTTCGGACAATGGCATTACGAAGATAAAACAAATGGAAAGTGCGAACTAACCCCTATCAACGCCGCTTGCCACACACAACTTGGCACGTCAACCGCAAAAGGCAAGGAAGCCAACTGTGGCCAGCTGTGGACCCACACATATGAGCGTCGGTGAGCATGTGGGTCCCTTGGCGGCGTCGGAAGTTACCTGCTGGCCGCTGGCTTCAGCAGAAAACAATTTCCGTGCAGCTGCAAACATACAACAACAATAAGAGCTCCCGTAAGTAAATGTGTGCCACCTTTCTGCCCAGTCCACTCGCTCCTTCCCTTAGCTTTTGGAGTTCTTTGAGTTCCGCTCGCTGTTGCACGAACTCGCATGTGTGGCGATGTGTAGTGCGAATGTCCCATGTGGCAGCCACTAGATTAAATTGGCATCTTTTGTTTTAATGACGAAGTTGACTTAGCTCACATACACTCACACACACGTACGAATGCTTCACATTTATATAAATAGATTTCATTACGCCTTCACTCCAACAACACCGAGCACTGAGTGGCAATGAGCCCAAGGTGACGCTTCCCGTAGTCGTGCTGCAAGTATATTATCAACCGAAATGCACATATTGCCACACCTAATGTGAGGGTATCTGTGTGTCTGTGCACTCTATGTCCTAATTGTTCAGCGCCGTATCGTCGGTTGTCGCCGCCTGTCGAAGTTGCCACCAGCTGCGGTCGGTGGCTGTGTCCGACTCTCGCATGCAGTCAACTTTTTGTCGATAATTTTCTTTTTATTTTGCTCCCAACTTTGCATTTTGTAAATGCCAAATATTTTCAGTTAACATTTGCTCGGCACTTGGGGACTGACAACAAAATAAAATGCTGGTGATAACTTAGAGGTGAGACACCCTTTGTCTACGTGCGTAGATTGCTTGTTTCATTTCATGTGTGGGTCGTTAAAAACGTGTGGAATCATAAGAAATATGCTGTTCAATTATGAAGTAGTGGGCTCCAAGATTGAGGATATGTTTTGTAATATCAAGTTAATGAAAGAATAAGTCAGGTTTTCTACAAAAACTTTCTGGATTAAACTAGATCTGATGTTCACTCATAAAAAATCTAGCAAATATATATTAGATATTTCGGCTGGGAAGCTTTCTGCGAATGAATTTTAATAGTTTCAATGCACTTCTCGAAGCGGATCCTTCAGTTTAGAAAACAAGAAAAAAGTCACCGAGAAGCAGATCTGACAAATCACAATCTTACTCGAATAACGCGGCGAAAACGTGAATTTTCTGGCCACAAAACCATTCCATAATATTCTTTATTGACCGTTTGACTCGGTGGAACGAATTCATGATCAAACACACCACGGTAATCAAAGAAAATGCTGAGCCTCACCTTAATTTTTTAGAGCGCCATTTTAGAGAGCTCTGATGTCAGGGAGGATGGAGTCATGTGTAGAAGTTCACGCAAGTGAGGAAAGTTCCCTGATCGCCATTCACTTGGGAGTGGCCAGAAACGATTCTTTTACATATGACTCAAGCAGCTCACGACTTCCGGTCTTTGACCAAGTATCCTCTGGGTAGCCTGAGAACATCCGTTTGAAGGCGAGCTAAAGTGAGAAGGCGAAATATCCCCTACTTAGGGTCGTGCGCTGGGTTTGGGACCCGCCACGTAAAAAAACACCCCCAATGAAAAAGCAAGCACAGCCTCGGATGAGAGACCCCCCTTTTGATGACGACCATGGCAAACGAAATAAGGACTATGATTTGAGGGCATGCACCTGGAATGTCCGGTCCCTTAATTGGGAAGGTGCCACTGCCCAGCTGGTAGATGTCCTCGTAAAGATAAAGGCTGACATCACCGCCGTCCAAGAAATGCGATGGACGGGACAAGGACAGAGACGAGTAGGTCCTTGTGACATTTACTACAGTGGCCATATAAAGGAGCGCAAGTTTGGTGTTGGATTCGTGGTGGGAGAGAGACTCCGTCGCCGAGTACTATCATTCACTGGGGTGAATGAACGTCTAGCCACAATCCGCATCAAAGCGAGGTTCTTCAACATATCGCTTATTTGCGCCCACGCCCCGACGGAAGAGAAGGACGATGTGACCAAAGATGCTTTTTATGAGTGCTTGGAGCGCACTTATGAGAGATGCCCCCGCCACGATGTCAAAATCGTGCTTGGCGACTTTAACGCCAGGGTGGGCAAAGAAGGTATCTTTGGCACTACGGTCGGTAAATTCAGCCTCCACGAGGAAACATCCCCAAATGGGTTGAGGCTGATCGACTTCGCCGGGGCCCGAAATATGGTTATCTGTAGTACTAGATTCCAGCATAAGAAGATACATCAAGCTACCTGGCTGTCTCCGGATCGAAAAACCACCAACCAGATCGATCATGTTGTGATAGACGGAAGACACGTCTCCAGTGTTTTAGATGTGCGTGCGCTCCGAGGTCCTAACATCGACTCGGACCACTATCTTGTTGCAGCCAAGATTCGCACCCGCCTCTGTGCAGCAAAAAACGCACGCCAACAAACACAAGGAAGGTTCGACGTCGAGAAGCTGCAATCACAACAGACAGCCGAACGATTTTCTACTCGGCTTGCACTCCTGCTCTCTGAGAGCACTCGTCAACAACTCGGTGCCTACCTCGCAACGTTACGATCGACCACAACACGTGCGGGATGGGATAGATACCGAGAGTTGAAGAGGGAAGCGAGACGCATTTGCAGACAGAAGAAGAAAGAGGCCGAAATGCGTGAGTACGAACAGCTTGATAAGCTGGCCGACAGGGGTAATGCTCGAAAATTCTACGAAAAAATGCGGCGACTTACAGAAGGTTTCAAGACCGGAGCATACTTCTGTAGAACCCCCAAAGGTGATCTAGCCACCGATGCCCAGAGCATACTTAGATTATGGAGGGAACACTTCTCCAGCCTGCTGAATGGCAGTGAACACATAGCACCAGGAGAAGGCGAACCCGATTCCCCAATCGATGACGATGGAGCAGACGTTCCATTGCCCGGCCATGACGAAGTTCGAATAGCAGTTGCCCGCCTGAAGAACAACAAAGCGGCAGGGGCCGACGGATTGCCGGCCGAGCTATTCAAACACGGCGGCGAAGAACTGATAAGGAGCATGCATCAGCTTCTTTGCAAAATATGGTCGGATGAGAGCATGCCCAACGATTGGAATTTAAGTGTGCTATGCCCAATCCATAAAAAAGGAGACCCCACAATCTGCGCCAACTACCGTGGGATTAGCCTCCTCAACATCGCATATAAGGTTCTATCGAGCGTATTGTGTGAAAGATTAAAGCCCACCGTCAACAAACTGATTGGACCTTATCAGTGTGGCTTCAGACCTGGTAAATCAACAACCGACCAGATATTCACCATGCGCCAAATCTTGGAAAAGACCCGTGAAAGGAGAATCGACACTCACCACCTATTCGTCGATTTCAAAGCTGCTTTCGACAGCACGAAAAGGAGCTGCCTTTATGCCGCGATGTCTGAATTTGGTATCCCCGCAAAACTAATACGGCTGTGTAAACTGACGTTGAGCAACACGAAAAGCTCCGTCAGGATTGGGAAGGACCTCTCCGAGCCGTTCGATACCAAACGAGGTTTCAGACAAGGCGACTCCCTATCGTGCGACTTTTTCAATCTGCTGCTGGAGAAAATTATTAGAGCTGCAGAACTGAATCGAGCAGGTACAATCTTTTATAAGAGTGTACAGCTGCTGGCGTATGCCGATGATATTGATATCATCGGTCTCAACACCCGCGCCGTTAGTTCTGCTTTCTCCAGACTGAACAAGGAAGCAACGCAAATGGGTCTGGCAGTGAACGAGGGCAAGACGAAATATCTCCTGTCATCAAACAAACAGTCGTCGCACTCGCGACTTGGCACTCACGTCACTGTTGACGGTCATGACTTTGAAGTTGTAGATAATTTCGTCTATTTAGGAACCAGCATTAACACCACCAACAATGTCAGCCTAGAAATCCAACGCAGGATTACTCTTGCCAACAGGTGCTACTTCGGACTGAGTAGGCAATTGAAAAGTAAAGTCCTCTCTCGACGAACAAAAACCAAACTCTATAAGTCGCTCATAATTCCCGTCCTGCTATATGGTGCAGAGGCTTGGACGATGACAACAACCGATGAGTCGACGTTGCGAGTTTTCGAGAGAAAAGTTCTGCGAAAGATTTATGGTCCTTTGCGCGTTGGCCACGGCGAATACCGCATCCGATGGAACGATGAGCTGTACGAGATATACGACGACATTGACATAGTCCAGCGAATTAAAAGACAGCGGCTACGCTGGCTAGGTCATGTTGTCCGGATGGATGAAAACATTCCAGCTCTGAAAGTATTCGACGCAGTACCCGCCGCGGGAAGCAGAGGAAGAGGAAGACCTCCACTCCGGTGGAAGGACCAAGTGGAGAAGGACCTGGCCTCGCTTGGAATATCCAATTGGCGCCACGTAGCGAAGAGAAGAAACGATTGGCGCGCTGTTGTTGACTCGGCTATAATCGCGTAAGCGGTGTCTACGCCAGTGAAGAAGAAGAAGATGTCAGATTTATAAGTCCAAGTCTCGTCACTAGTAATAATGTGTTATGTGTACGTAGGGTCCTCAACAAACAGCTAGTAGTAGGCGATAACTCCATCCCTTTTTTTCGGAGCAAACATCAGTTCAGCATGAATTCTAGTACAAGACTTATATTTCACATAGATCAATACAAAGCGTTGATCAGCACCACGAATAATACATGCTTTTTGCAAGTATTTGGTCGGTTGAAAGGAACACCTTTTCCACCTTGATCGTCTTCGAGGCTGATCTAGAACCTCTTCAGTGCTGTGGGTCCGGCACCCGGCCGCAGTGCGACTCCACATTAAATTGAATTTTCAATCCTACCTGACTTTAGGTTTAAGCCATATCCACCACGAATCTCCCCAAAGGGCTAAACCCGATGAGCAGATTGAAGCAAACTCCAAGGGTTAACTGCTCTCCGTGGTACCAGATTACAGTCTCCTGTCAGACGTTGTAGCTCTTGCTATTCCACTTGAGCAACGATCAAACTCATTGTCTGCTGACATTTGTCGCTTAAACTTCAAATGTCTTATAATTAGAAGCACTCATTCAAAGTCTATAATATCAGTTGAAGCTGAGTATTATAGCACTATTCCTGACAAAGACTATGCTAAGGTTTCGAGGAAAGCACAAAAATACAGACATAGTGCACATTGGATTCTAATCACCTCTTACGACAGGCATAACTTATCGCTGGCAAATTCTACCCCCTGGCCGCTGGGGTAATAATTTTAAATAAAATTGTTTATGGTAATACTCAAGTTAAAATCTTCTTGAGTAGTTAAGGATATGCTTCGAAGCTTTTATAAAGCTTTAGAAGATATCATTTTTGCCAATTTGAGAAAATGTTTTATATCCGAGCTTATTTTTCTCGCTTGAAATCCTTATTTATTCCTGGACCTTAGATCTTTTACGTACAATTATTTTATGATTATATACTTACTTTACAAGACTTATTTACAAAAATTTATTACAACAACACTTTATTCCTTACATCAAACATACAATACATATATTCAAGATGTTAACACGAATGAAAAATATCAGGACCACGCACAGAGCTTTTGCAAATACAAAGTAATCACAACAAAAGATCATGACCACTGATTTTAAGTTGTATAACTCTTTACCGTTAAATCTTCAAATAGTTTTGTTGCCAATTTCTAACGAGTGCTGTTAAGTTTTTACAGCGTCGTTGACGACTTGTCATGGCGTCGTTAAGGGTCGTTGTTGCAATTGTGCGCCATTCAAGTGGAAATTTAAGTGTGAATTGGAAATTATGAGTTGTAACGCCAGCGTTTGTCCTTCAACTTCCGCTTTCAGTTCGACCAAGGAGTTTATGATGTACTTATGGCTTTGCAGAGACAGTGACGTAGTCACCGTTTATTTACTTTTAAAGCAAAAATTTAAAATTGAATTGAAACCAAATAATATACTGAATAGTTTGGGATCTTAGGTTTCCTTATTTATGAAAAATAACTTGTTCACAGTGAATTAAAAACGGCTGTAACTTTTTACAGTTATAATTAGTGCTCACTGGAGCCTTTATAAACTAAGCCTCTGGCAGAGGTTGCCCACTACTTGCAACCTATAATAAATAAAGGCAACACTACGATGGCGTGAAAGTGTTAAATTTACTGTGAGTTTTATTTGTGGTGAGAAACTTAGGTGATTCTCGTTTCACGTTGCTATAAAGTGGCGCCAAGACACGAATTTACAGCGGAAGCAAAGGCAATGTTGCAGAAAACTGGACACAGAGAGCAAACATAAACTCTAAATCTTTATTGTTGTGTGTGCTCCTTAAGTGTTAAAATCACTTAAGTCGACTTCAGTTAAGGTAGAATTTGTTTAACTTAAGAGATTGGATATATCGATTACATTTTTTAACAGAAGATTTCAAGATCGGAGTATACATTTCTAGAATTCCCAGAGGTGATCTAGTGACAGATTCCCAGAGCATACTGAAATTATGGAGAGAACACTTCTCCAACCTGCTGAGTCGCAGTGAAAGCATAACACTAGGAGATGGTGAGCCCGATTCCCCAATCGATGACGATGGAGCAGACGTTCCACTGCCCGAAACTACCTTAAATTGTGATTAATGTGTGATTGCTATGAATGAATGAAAAGTGATGGCTCACCACAAATATCTCAGCATTATCATTTCGAATCAATGTCGCTTGCCAACGCGTTCAGCGATGTTTAGTAACACCAAAGGAAGCAAAGCAACCGAGAAATCCATGAATTAGGTGATTGCTGTAAATTATAACAACAACAACTATAACATAAATAGTTACCACAAAAGTAAAGTGATGTCAACTACTTGTATGGTGATTGTCATCGTGAAGCCATCTTCCATGGTGTAGCAAGTTCAGTATCGTCTTGCAACCGCAGCACACCAACAACAAATCCAAAAACACTAGAGCAAAAATGGAAATGGAAGCCGAGCAGTTGGCTGGTGCCTATAAGCATCCCAATAGTGAATTTTGCTAAACTCAACAAAATGATAAATTATTTTTGCAACATTCCCGGCATGCTTGCGGTGCCACACGGCCAACCGGAGAGCACATACATAGACACATACGCGCATGCAAATACCCGCTCATTTACCTAGAGCGACAGCCAGCCGCTGACTGGTTTCGAGAAAATGCGAAACGTTTTTCAAGAGATTTATGGTGGAATCGGTTAACCGCCGCAGTCGTCGTCGTCATCAACGGCGCACCGGAGCACAGCGCTGCTGCAGCGACAACGGTGACAGCAAGATTCTGCAAATCCCCGAACCGGCTATTGGAAGACTTGTGAACGCATATGTGTCTGTCAGTGGGACTTTCTTTGGCCGCATTCTTATTCAAATACAATATATGAATGTGTGTGTGTGGGTGTGTACCCACATGCTTACAAATAAGGTGAAATCAAGTGAAATGTGGCGGCAGTAAAGTATGCTTCGAATCGTTACTCATTTTCACTTGATCTGCTAGAAGATGATAAATGTCTATTACAGTTAGGTTTTTGCGCTCAAACTGTGTGTGTGTGTTGGTGGGTACACAACTGTTCGTGTCATTCTTTGTATGCCAGTAAGCATTTTAGCACGGTTTTTCAAGATTTTTGAGCGCTGAATCCAAATATTTATTTTTCTGGATAAATGGCAGCTCTTAAATCTCTGCAGGTTGCTCTTCATCCCAGATGCGGAAATTTCGATAGTTTGTATACCCATTGAGCCAGAAATAGATCTCATCGCTGAAAAACATTTGGCTCGAAAACGTCGGATATTCTTGGAACTTTTCAAGAGCTCGTAGAAGAAGTTCTTGCACAAGATGTGTTTTCGTACGGTTTCAATTTAAGATCTCGACGTTAATGCGCCAAGACGTTCCACACGTCAGTCCGAGTTACTGCGAACGGCACCGAATCGATTCTTCCCGTCTTCGTGTACACTCTCAGCTACGGCTGCTATGTTTTCTTCACTGCGTACTGGACATGATCTATTAGGTTGAATATTATCCAACAATGAATGCTGGGTCTCAAGATGGGTGATGATGTTGCAAATAGTTCGTACAGTAGGTCGATTATGTTGACCATAAAGTTAAACGTTGTTCACGATGAAATGCCAAACATTACTGAAAAAAATTAAGCTGTCATGACTCGAGTCAAGCGTGATCTTTCAAAAAAAAGGCTATTGAAAAATGTACCTCCACCTGGTCCACCCCTTACTTTAGCCTGCTTGGTGGTCTTTAGAAAACTCGTAGATCTTTTCTTTTTAAGCGGATTGAATTACGGGACTGTAGCAAAGCATTTGTGACCAGGAAAATGGTAATATTAGTCTTCTAAAAATTATGTCTCACATCTATATCGATCAAATTTCTCAAAGGTCTACCGAAACCTAATTTTTTGAAAAAAATGCAGTATTAAATTTACACTTAGCAGAACCAATGACTTACCATGGTTTTGTGGTTTATTGGGTTATTTTGGAAGAGGTAAGCGCTCGGCGCTGGTGTACCTCTAACAGTGATTTGGAGCGCGCCTGCACGGATAATAAGTGTGCGAGGTTTGTTGGCACTTGCCGCGGCTGCTCCCACACACACCCACACACACATGCACATGACAAAATATGAGACAGACATTAATATTAATTTTCAATTTACCGCAAAGACATTTCAAATTTGAGTTATGCAAACGATGTGTGGAAGAACGCGCTCAAAACGCCGACGAGTAAACAAGCAGCGAGGCGAACTGCTCGAGAGACTGGTGGGTAACTGTGCATAATGTGCGAAATCTTCAAAATTTAATGCCTTCAAATTAACGGGAATTTATACCGCAGCTAAAGCGTTGGATATCGAAATTTAAATATTTAAGTTTATGAAATTCTAGAATTACACACGCCACAGTCGAAATGCCGAACTGAAATGTGTGTACGAGCACCTTTTCGCTTGAAATTCCCACACCAAAGCGTTGTGTGTAATCCACAAAATTAATTTCCTGGAAAATTTTGCAATTAATCTGAGATGAAATGTTTGCGCAAAGACATAATAAAATTCACATATGTGCCGTGTCGTCCGGCCGGCCGGTCGAATGGATTCCTCTATGAATTCAAATGACTGCCGACATTAACACTCACACCCACAAACACACATAAATGTCGAAATGTTTTCGAAAGAGTAGGGGGAGTATGTATGTGGCTCACTCGTGTGGACCTTTGGCACCTCACGCAACAATTTTGCGGTTGACAATGAGCAAAAGCTCGGCCATTCCAGTTGGCTTTTTTATTTTACTTCATTCAAAGCATTTTTGTAATCTTCATTTTTCACATTCGGAAAGTGCGCCAGCTCATTTGCACACTATTTTGGTAGCAGCCTGCAACGAGCATTAAGCGAGCGGTCGCTTATCCTCCTGCCGGCCGGTCCGTTCACAGATCCACCACTCCACACGGCGCAGCTTTGGGGAAGCTGACCTCAAAAATGCTTAATGGTGTTTGCAGCGCAGCATTAACGTCCACGCCGCACACCTCAAGCCCGGACTCCATTGTCCGCTCGGTGGCGACCTTATTGGCGGTGGCAGCTGCTCGGCTTCAACATTATTATTTCAAATAAAAGCGCATTATGCCGGATTATCAACTTAGGCGGGCGGCGTGTCGCCGTCCGAAAAAGGTACAAATGCGCCAACGTAATTCCGATGTCCTGCAAAAGGATTCGGACTTACTTACGCGTTGCAAGACCCTGCACACGCCGGCTGGATGGCAGGGAAGGCGGCTTGCAAACAGGTTGGCAGCCCGCTCCACTGCTCGCCACAGCAATAATGCTCTCTATTACCTTTCGTTTGTTTGTCCATTTGCGCCGCCTCGTCCTGGATTATCAAATGGACTTTTATGCAATTAAATGTTGTGAAAAAGTTTTGCCTGCAATTAAGGTAGTTGAAAAATTAAATGTGAAAAGCTACGCTGTGGCATTCACTTGCTTAGCTTCTGGCTTACACGAGCGGTCGGTGTGTGTTTGTATCCTTGAGTGTATGTGTGTGTGGATGTCCATTTTAAATTTATACATTTATGCATTTTTGTGTGAGTGTGTGTGTGTGCTCTCCTGTTTACAGTCATTTGTTTATTATCACATATGCGTACGCTTGTTCGGGCTCTGTCCGGAAGGTTCACTTCGGAATTTTTATCCTTGGATTGAGAATTTAATTAGTGCAAGGATTTAATTATGTCATAGAAATATTTAGTCGTGAGGTTGCATCAGCTTTTTGCAGCTGCCTGAGCACTTAGACACTCAAAACAGTGATGATTTGACATAGAAGTAGAAGTAGGGGGAAGTGGGATCCTGGATAAAATCATATTTTTAGAGATGTTAGTATTTAGAATAACCTATCCGCTGTCGGAATGCAGTTTAGTCTAAATTGTAGCAGAGTGAATTCTGTGTATTTATCGGGCGGTCTGATTCCACTAATTTCCGACTTTAAATCTAGATTAGCGGTGGTTCTCCTGGCCTGTGAATGTTCTTCAATAGTTCTTCAATGAAAATTTCGTTCCCTGAATATTCCTAAAACTTTTCTGGTTTCTCGGCGAAAACCTGCGACAAGTACCTTTCACTGGCTTCTCTTTAACCCAACTTTACTCCATTAAGGAAGTTTTGCATTGACCGAAAACAAATGTTGGGTCGATGGTTCAAAGTCAGGGCTTAATGGTGGATGCATCAAAACTTACCAGCCAAGCTCTCCCAGTTTTTGCCGAGTCATCAAAGATGTGTGGGGTCGAGCGTTGTTCTGATGGAAGACGAAGCCCTTTCCGTTGATCAGTTCTGATATTTTTTTTCGATTCCTTGCTTCAATCTCATTACTTGTTGATAGTAAAATGCAGAATCAATCGTTCGACCAGGCTGGAGCAGCTCATAGTGGATGATTCCTTTCCAATCCCAGCAAACACTCAGTATAACCTTCCGAGGCGTCAATCCTAGCTTAGCGATCATTAGTTGAGCTTCATCACGATTGGACCATGATCTCTTTCGCACATTGTTGTCGTATTTGATCCAATTTTCGTCTCCTGTTACCATTCGCTACAGAAATAGTTCGGCTTCTTTTCGTTTCACCAAAGAATCGCAAATGTTAATTCGGTCCATTAAATTTTTCACAGACAATGTACCCAAACATCGAGCTTCTTTTTGTAGCCAGCCAATTTCAAATGGTTCAAACCCGTTTGATGATGAATGTCAAGTTCCTTTGCGATGTCATGTCTGCTTATGTGACGATCCTGGTCCATAATTTCATCGACTTTTTCAACGATAGCTCGACCAGAACGAGGTGCATCTTTCACAGCGAAATTTCCAGAACGGAAGTGAGCAAACCATTGTTGTGGTACACGTTCGTCCCTTTTTTATACAAAAATTTCAAAATATAGCGAATTTCTTCATTATTTTCCCTAATTTTTGAACAGTTGTTACTTTTTTCAATTTCCCCGAATTTAATTTTTTTTAATGAAGCTTAAAATCGCACCTTTCCAACACTATACGGTATGACACAATGTGATTGGTAGCACTGGAGATATACGACTACAACGACATATGCGAGTATTGAGAAAATACGAAAATACTTTTTCGACTACCCAATATTTGCCTTAAAACTACTTTCTTCCCCCTTTACCATTAAAAAAATTCAGAAAGTACCTACTTATGCACCAACACACCCAAGTACAGGCGCACCCTCGATACCTCGGTAAATACAAATGCAAACGTCTTTTCGCCAGTTAACTTAAGTGACTCTTTAATCCTTGTAAGCAACTTAACTCAAGCGTTTGCTCGATTACTGCACGTCTTGAAGGCCTTCGCTTCCCAGCGACTGCGGCGACATGCGGCGACTGTGCGTTAGAGCGTCCTTCAGCAGCTGTTGCAGGGTACACTTGTACCTCAGACCACAGCGGCGTCTCTTAAATCTGCTTATTTCTTACTTGCGCTCACTTTTATTCCCTTTCAAGTTGCCAAATTGAACGTATTTTCGAAAGTTGTTTACCTTGTGTGCCTTTGTACCACGTGTTCCCAAGCAGTACGCCTCGTCTTCGTCCCCCAACCTGCTTGCTGGTACCTTCGTTCGAGAGACTTGTCTGCTCCAGTTTCCAGCTTGCTTCCTGGCAATGTTTGCTCCTTTTGCAGCAAATGTGCTTAGACGCGCTGTTGTTGTTGCTGGCACCGTCATCGCCTTATTTTAAACACATTTCATGCGCTCGTGAATTTGTCCTTAAGGATATTTGCTCCTTGAAAATGTGTTTACTCGTGTTGTGCATATTTTAATTGTTGCGTTTGTTCGGTTTATTTGAGTTGCTACCGGCGCCGACGGCGCTGCTTCTACGTCTTTTTTCTGTCCTCGCACAGAATCTTGCAGCGTCTCGGTTTTTATTGTTGTGCTGACGTGCTGCACAAGCTTCTTCGATTTGGCTCGAGTTCTTGTGTATTTTCGCACGGAATGTAATACTTGTCTGTTTCCGGTGCGGCTCTCCGCTCCGTCCCCCAACTGATGTATGCAAATTCAGCAACTAAAGTTAAAGACTTTTAATTAAACTTCTAAAAATAGCAAGGATTCCTTTCTTTATACTTTTGATTGTTTGTCTTGTGACGTGTGCATGTAAACATGAATGCACCTCGGCGTTTTTAGCTTACGTTCTTCAGTATGTGGACTGTGGGGCTTACAAGTATATGCTGACTTTGGTCCTTGACAAATGGTAACAACACATAAACTCATATGGATTTACGGGCTATTTGCTGTGTGCCATTTATTTTATGTAAATAATATTATTGACATGTTTCATTCGTCTTCTCTTCGTAACTTAGAAGGTATAGAAATGATAGCTGCTTAAGTCGGTACACCTCAGTAGCGCCTTGCGATTTTTACAACAGATAAAAATATCGAACAATGAATTTATCTCAAAATTTTTATTTCATACCAAATTTCGTGTGCGGAATCTTTGCGAATGTTGAAAAAAGCTTACGGTGATACAAAAACACGAACCTACGAGTGATAACCGGCCTAGAGATCGTTGAAGACATGCCTCGTTCTGGACAACCTTCGACTTCTTGGTGCTTGAAAATCGTCAGGCAAGTTTTAGAGAGATGACAAAAAACTTCGACATCTCTCACGCCTCCGCTCGAATATTTTGGTGGATATTTTGGGTATGAAACGCATTCTTGCTCGGCTCGTCCCGATAAATCTGATTATTTTAAATAAAAGAATACCATTGTAACCGAATTTAAAGCCAAAAACGCAATGAATACCATCGATCAACAACCGTATTCATCAGATTTGGCTATGATTTTTTCTTGTTCTCAAAACTGAAATTGCCGCTCCGTGGAATCCGTCTTCAGTCGGTCGAAGATACAAAATAAAATTCGCTGAAGAGGCTGAAAGCCATCCCAAAAAGTTCTTATGGAAAATGTTTCGAGGACTGGAACTGCTAAACTCAGCTGCTTGTAGAAGCTTAATACTTACGGAAAAAAGTTTGCGTATTTCTGCAGAGTTTTTGGAAGCAGAAGTTTTTTTTATCTCATAGAAACTTTTCATTGCAGACTTGGCATCTTTCGTTTCATTATTTGCAAACCAACATAATTTCATGGATCTTATTAACTTTGGGAATAAAAATCTTCGAAGATGGCTTTCAATGAAATATTAAATTTGTATCGAAGTATCTTGTCATTTCTTCGACTGAAAAACATTAAAGTATTACAAATTTCGCGGACCATTTCACTATCTCTTATGGCCAACAAGTGGCAACACCCTTATGCAATATTGTGGACTCATTTGCAAGTGTGTGTGTCGACACAGATGCATTCACATAATATGAATTATATGCACACGCGCATTTGTAAAATATGTTCTCGACCATGCAACAACGCTGCACTCGCGCTGAAATGAGTTCAAACCCCCTCCCTCGCCCGCGAAACGGGAAGGTGCGATGAACGCGGGATGGGAATGGGAGTTCGGCTTTTACGATTCGGCCTTGGCGGCAATGCAAATGCAATGTGGCTGCTGCAATGCAAATTACAGCCAATAATGTAATTGCAACTCATTATGGCCATGCAACAAATGCTGATAAGACAAATGTACTACGAACATTATGCAAAAATGCACTGTGTGTGGCATGAAAATGCGTTTGCGTTGCACGTGAGTGTGTGAATGTGTGTGTGAGAGGTGTTTAAGTGGTGTGGGCCTTATGCTCGGCCGCATTTGCGTTTCCCTTATGTGCATGGCATAACGGTACTTTTGTGAACGCGATTGCGGTTATTGTTGCCGCCGTAATCACTACAAAATTGCATTTCGCATTTAATGTAAATCGCATTTCGCGGTCGCGAAGCGAGTGCATTTTTCGGCGGGTCCACAGGCGAAGGTGTGCCCTTCACCCAAAAGTGAGCCGCTCTGTATGTGTGTTGGTGTATGTGCTGGTGATGAAGTGTGGAAAAAATGCTTTCAGACATTTGCATCCATTCGGGTATGTGTGCCTGTAAATGCTTGCAACAATGTACGGTTTGTTGTTGTTGCAGTTACATCTCCGCGAAATACTTCGAGTGCCATATTTCACTTTTATGTGTTTTCAATGAGCTGACAATGGCGGACAGGTGCTTCGTGGCAGAGGCACATTAAGCGACTGCACGTTTCCGGGAATTATATGTATGTGTGTGTGTTACTTGCAACGTTTAAATTTTAAACATTTTCGGTTGTAAAGTTCTGTAGAAATATAAAGCAAGGCTTTGGAAGTGAAAAGAATGTGAGGAGACGGAAATAAAAATTTACTTTAATGAAATGTGCTCCCAACAGTTTTAACGCGGTATTCTCCTAAAGCTTAATGATAAGTGTTTTTTTGTTTGTAACAAACCTTAAGCGGTTTGAACTTAACTTCCATTTGTCAAGAAAAGTGGGGGATTCGGAATGATCGTAAATATCTTCTCTATATATTTTTTATGCAGTATATATGAATATAACTAACGCACTGACGTAGGTATAGAAGACCTAAACTTTGATTTCAGAAAGACATCATTGGATCAATGCATGAAATCAAATCGATTGGCTAAGTAATGAATGAAGATGGAACCACTAACTAATCAATTGAATATTGGATGATTTTGGTGGTAATTGAGGAACAATGTTATTTGCGTGACAATACTCAAGGGAAAATTCGAAGATGAAGAAGTTTTGATTCGGAGTATCCCGATGATCCCAACCGATATGACGTTCGAGGTTAAAATACTTCAATTTCCGATTCTGTTTTTCGTAATGATCATTAACAAATCACAAGGTCAACAATTTAAAATTTGTGGTTTGAATCTAGAATATCCATGTTTTTCGCACGGTAAATTATATAGTATATGGCGCGGAAAACCATCTGCGTTGTTTGTTCTTACGCCTGATAATTAAACAGAAAATGCCATGTATCACAAGGTACTTAACTGTGGAGTATGACCTCATCACTTCAAGACATGAATAAGAAATAATCATTAAAATACTTAAATATTTTATTTGAATTTCCTAAAATTAGGACTTTATAAATCCAAAGCTTGCTTATTTATTTCCGCTAAGGCAAAAAAGAGTTGGCTTGGCGACAAGTTGAGTTGATTTAGCCAATGTCTATCTGTATATTGGTATATATACGAATCGAACTATTGAGACTTCCATTTGAAATTTCGTACAAAGAAGCTGCACATTTGTCGTAACCACCTTTATTGGGCTATGACATATAGCTTTCATTGCATTGTCATTGTTTTTGATTGAAATATCTTCAACTTTAAATTTGACAGGCAAAGAATTTATCCATTTTAGTGCCACGACATGCTTTTACCTGAAAAAGATGTTCTCTGAATTTCATTAGATGCAAATTCATCGATACTCTAGGAAAAAAATAAACCGAATGTTTCAAAATCTTTATGCTAAGCAGTTATTATTAGGAATAGACGGTCTCTGAATTATAAACTGCTAGGAGAAATATTGACCCGATTTTATCAATTTTAAACACAAGAGCACCACAGCATCCGGAAGTTACTCTTTTTGAATGTCAATAATATATTTTACCGATTGGCAGATATTTAAAAAATCAGCCATAGGCATTGTGGTCCACATGTTCGGTATCTGATGGCGCGAAAAGGTATTATACGATTTCGAAAAGTTTTTATTTGAGTATGGAAAAAAATTTAAATTCTTACTGGAGATTTTGGAATAAAGCTAAATTTGTTCAAGCCCCAAACTGAATAATTCTCATATAAAAAATAGTTTCCAGTAACAATTTAGTAGCAACTTTCCTGCGCTTTTCAGCTACCCATACCCCTCTCCATGGTACGCTTAACCCTAGTATCCCCAACACATGCGCACATGCAGTGTCGTACCTCAACAACACCAATAATAATAACAAACAAATTTGTCAAAGAATGCCAAGATTGAAAACGTAACAATTTAAAGCGATAAAAATAAAGTAGGATTTGGCAAATAGATTTTCACTTTGGCGCCCCCATTCGAAGCATTTCAATAACGACAAACGACCAGATGAAATCGAAAAGCAAGAAGAAGAAGCAGCACAAGCAACGTGATGTCGCACGGAGCATTAGCAAATCCAACAAATGCTTTTCACAAAAAGAAAAGCACAAAAAAGGCAACTATTTGCTGCTCAGAGCGAAGCAGCGGACGTGTAGTTGAGGAACGACAACAAGGAGCAAAGGTGCCTGCACTCGCCTGTCGCGCAAATTGCGAAAAATTGCCACAATGCTCCGCCCCCGCCCACCAAAGCGGCTGTAGCAGCAGCACCTTCAACCCTTCAGCACTTCATTCACACAGATCTATTTGTATTTATACCTATCGGTGTGAATGTAGCGACAGTGTGCGGGCGCAGCGAGCGTGCGACAAGCAATGAGCAATGAGAAAGGATTATCCGGGCAATGGAAATTTGCACAAACGCCGCAGTGACAACATTTTCCTTTTATTGGCCATTAAAGCGACTTAGCGCTTTGGCTTTGCCTGGCGTCGCCCCACACGGTGGTAGTGTTCCCGGCGTTGGCCTGCAAGTATGCAACGCAGCGGCCGCGACGGGGCAGGCGCAAGTCACGAGGTGTTTATTGAATTGGCAACACTTTCAATTTATTGCATATTTCTCTGTCATTTCACGGCTTTTCTCACTCTGCATTATTGCCGTATTTTTATGTGCTCATTCCCGTTACTCTTCTCTCTGCGTGTGTGTGTTGGTGCACACAAAGTGCAAAATCCTTTGACAAACAAGCCGAGAAAATAATAATTTGTTTTCGATTTTATGGGGATAAGCAGAATTTATTTGGTCTTATGGTGTTCCTGGCCACCACAAACACACGCACACACTTTCTCACATCTAATTTAAATATAAACTTATTTCTTTTCGCGTTTTATTTGCCGTTTTATTTGCTTTTCAGTTCTTAAGGTGTTTATGGAAATTTAAATGTGTGTTTAAATATTCGTTTTTTAAGAATTCTTTATGCAGTCTCTGCAGCAGTGATTATGATTTTGAGTGACGGAAATATGTTGAAATATAATACTTTGCGATCAAGTCTGTCGATGAACTTTAAAAAGTGAAATTAAATAGTTATATACGGTTTTGAGTACCATAAATAACCTTTTTCTTCAGGAAGTTGAAACGAGAGAGAGAGTAGAGAGTAGAGGAGATCGCCAGAGGTGTTGAACGGTCTGCTTAAGATGGACGGGAATGTGATCCTATGCTTGATATGTTTAATTTTAAGAAGTTATAGCTTTAGAAGACCGCGTTTATCATAATTTATGAAATTTATCAGAGATGATTCAGATGATGATATTCATAAGATGAATATAGTCAATGGTCGAATAGCAGTCAAGATTTAGTTTTCTTACTTCAGTTTTTTGTAAAAAAAAAAAATAAAAAAAAAGTAAAGAAGGCTAAGTTCCGAACATTTTATACTTTTGCAACATTTAAAATGGTTTAATGTTGTTATTGATCGATCAGTTGGCAATGCAGCTGTATACATAGGAGCGATCTGCACAATATATTCGTAGATTGTAGTTTTGTAATCCATGCCAAAATTTCTGAAGTTATTTTGTCAAATATAGAAGTACTACAAGGATTTGATTTTGTTTACATTTTATGAGGGTAATGACTATTTTACTTACATTTAGCCAAGTCCACAACCTTTGTTTACATTTGGGATCAATAACCCCTTTGTTTATATTTAATGGAGTCAATGACCTCTTTGTTTACATTATTAGGTCAATGATTATCTTGTTTACATTTAGCTTAGTCTGCAACCTTTATTTATATGTGGCCCAGTCAACAGCTTTTGCTTACATTTAGCCAAGTCAACAACATTTGATCACATTTGTGGTCAATGACATTTTTGTTTACATTTTGCTCAGGTCAATGGCCTTTTTGTTTCCATTAGTAGCCAAGTAAAAAAGCTTTGTTTACATTTGTGGTCAATGACTCTTTGTTTACATTTAATCACACAACCTTTAGTTCACAATCTTTATTAGGTTTGGGGTCAACGAACCTTTTATTTACAATTTATGAAGTCATTGACACTTTTGTTTACACTTAGCCAAGTCCGCAACCTTTTTTATATTTCACCAAGTTCACAACCTTTGTTCACATTTGGAGTCAGTGTACCTTTTTCTATTCTATGGGATCGATGACCGCTTTATTTACATTTTTCCGGAGTCAATGCCCCTTTGTTTTCATTTTATGAAGTCAATGGCCCTTTTGTGTACATATTAGCCGATATTACCGCATAGCCGAAACTTCAAAAATACATATTTCTATTCAACCCATTTTTTTTTAAAAGCATACTATTATCAGAGAAAAATTCTCTCCAGATTTCTTTAATATACATTTAGCCAAGATTGAGCGATATATAATATTAAAGGAACAGCTGTAAGCACTGCTGTCAACATCTTCGGTATCTGGGGGTCTACAACAGTTATGGCCCGATTTGGACATTTTTTAGACTTCATTGTTGCCATATTTGTATACTAGAAAGTTATTGAATCAGATGGAATTTAAAGTTGAGTTACAAGTATAAGGCAACTAGCCGTGGTAAAATACTAATGTCACCAACGAATTCGGCGAAACTGGTTGAGTTGGTGCGGAGATATGGGGTTTCATTTAAAGGTGAGCGGTGCAACTTCCCTTGTCTAATTTTGGTACCGACTTTAAGCCACCTTGTACCATTTCGCCTTTAATAGTTTTAATAGTTTTTACCAAACTCGTGATATGGGGAGCTATTGTTCTTATTATTCGATTTTGCACTGTCATGAGAGGTGTCAAAAGTATTTTCCCTGTGCAATGACACAAAAACTTGACTGACACAAAGCATTCATTGAAGAGTGAGAAGTCATCGAAAGTGACCTCATGCAAGTCGTCCATTCTTTTCTGTTAAAAGCGTCGTGTAGGCAGAAACAATATTAGAAGAGCTGTACATACCTTACAGATCGACTCAACACATTTTGGTTAATGTCTTGGGTATGAGGTGTGGTACTAAAAGGCCTGAATTTTGTGCAAAAACAATGTGGAACATCTTTTTTACTTTCCTTATGCTGTGCGCTAATTATGCTAAAATCACAAACAACAAAAAACTTTCTAAAAATTTAACTGCGTTATAATTAAAGTTTTGGGACAAGTAGCGCGTTTACAAAGGGTGTGGAAACTATTTCGGCTAAAATTCTCGAACCATGCTTTTTTTCATGGACAAAGACCTTCACTTGTTTATGCGTAACTAAGCATTCCGTTGCACATAAAATTTTATTTAGCCAATTTCAAATAAATCAAAATCTTTGTTTCAAATTAAACGAGCTTTGTTGTCTAGTGGCTGCGTGAGCCGAAACTGCTGCATTCCCAACTCCCAACTCCGCGGTAGCGCCAACTATGACCGCCAATAAACACACTACATACATACATACATATATTTATATAGTGCAAGTGTATTGGTGTGTTGGTGCGTCGCTGTGCAATTGTGCATCATAAAATATTTTATGCGCGTATAAGCGCATGCCAAATTGTATATTGCACAGGCACTTATCTATCCATCGCGAACTTTATTTATCACCGTTGATCAGAAAATATTATGCCACAATATTTTAACAAACAATAAAGTCGCGCAAGCGTTGATTTATTTGTCTGCCGCCACCAAGCTGCCGGTAGCTGCCCTCTGCAACGGCTCGTGGAGCAAAATAAACTGCGAAAGCGCACACACACACACGCACACGTGCGCAAAAGAGGAGTGTGTGGCATGATTGCGTTGCACCGCATGCACGGCAACATAATTCATTTCCGCTCATTGTCATTGAAGGGCGAAAATCAAAAAGTGCAAAAGCGCCACCAATCGACAATGCGAAAGCTCAATAAAAGTGCGCGCCGTGGAAAAACACCGCCGAGCCGATCGAAACAATAGAATAACAAAATGCAGCAGAAATGAAAAATACTCATATAATAAAGTCGTCATAACAATGCAGGTGAATTGAGTGGAAGCCAGCACACTCACACACATTCATTTGCAACCATGTGCTGCACACGAACTCCAAAAAAAATTCTCAAAAAAATAGTCGGCTGTTAAAAAGCGAATGCGGTGTAGACAGACGGCAGTGGCGATGAGCGAACTAAGGGGGCTTCGTGTGGCGGAACAGCTGGAATGAAGAAAAAATCAAATTGACGTCAATTGAAAATAAAGTTCACAATTCATTGAACACACCGCAGCGCAGCCACAACGCAATACATGCCACACAGCGACTTCCACACTCATATTTAGGCACGAGCGCTTTTCTACCTACTCGTTGCCCAATTAGCATTCGACAGTGGACTCGTAGATCACCACTCGTGCAGATATTTTGGTGTATCGAACAAAAACACTAATGTAAATATTGTTCGTTTAGTAGTGATTGAGTCAAATAAGAAGAATACGAGCGAAACGTCTCCAGTCAAGGTTCCAAGTCGGACAGGAATGAGGGGTCACGAGGACCATCTGCCGGTTCTAAATCGAATACCCTGGAAACGCTTTAGAACTTTTCGATATTGAGGCTCAATCTTGGTTTGTGGTTACTATACAAGAATCCATCTATAGATGCTGACGCTACGAATTCTACATAGGATTATCCTTTAACACCTTTTTTTAAGATCTCTCGTAAATATTCATCTCAATATCAAGTCTAACCAGCTTGACTGATACGGTTAAGCCATGTCCGTCTGCCTGTGTCTGCACGAACTAGTCCTTCAACTTGTGAGATGTCGATCTGAAAATTTTCACATGTTCTTTTCTCTGCAAGAAGCTGCTTTTGTCGAAATCGCCGATATCAGACCACTATATGTGATACAAACTGATTGATCAAATTGAAATTGCAAACTTCGAAATTTTTTTGGATCAAATCACGATAAAGAATAGCTGCTATACAAACTAACTGAACCAAATCAAGACGAGTATATTTTTATTCCTTTTAAGGCTTTAATAAATACAACTCTGAAGAATGTTAAAGCTTCGTTGAGATATTCGAAGTTGCAACAGAGGATTTATATGAAAAGTTTCGAGGAGAAAAAGAGAGCTAATACTACATATAATAAAGATGAGAGGGATTGCTCTTTTTACATATGGCTCAAGCAGCTCCCGAATTCAGGTTTTCTCTGGGTAGCCAAAAAACAACCTTTTGAAGCTAAAGGGAGACTTCTCTAGGGTTGTGCCCTGGGTTTGGGACCTGCCACGTAAAAACCACTACCAATGAAAAGAAGAAAACAGCATGGACTGTTGTAAGCTCAGCTGTAAACACGTAAGCGGTCAAATCAGTTCATTGGGTTATTGCAGACTTTGACTTCCAGCCTCACAAACCCACACACACATTCGACACACTGTCGCATCAAGCAGAGAACCGTTCCGCTACGCTTTCGAGCCTTGCGCTTGGGGACGGTGTCCAGATACTAGGCTTTAAGCCGCATTCACTTTTCAAAAGTGCGCAATCACAAATCCTCCGAGAGTCCGAGTCAGCAAGTGAAAAATTAAAGAACGAGTGCAACAACAAACAAAACAAGAGACAATACCAGCACAACGACAATAAAACAATCCGCAGCCCCAACCGGACAAAAACGTACTTGAAGTGTGCGCCGTGCGAATGTGAGTGTGTGTGCGTGTGTAAGTGCGAAAAAACCGAAACCGGCACAAATATTTTTAAAAATCATTTCGTTATTGTTATTTTAAAGAGTGGACAATGCAGTGTAATGCGCCAAGCGCCGAGCGCCAAGCGGCGAGGCAACAGAGCGCGACCACTACAGTGGATAGGCGGCGATGATGCGTAAAAAACAGCACACAAACACACACACACGCATATACAGACTTGCATTCGTGAATGTAAAAATGCAGTGGTGCACTCACTAACTCACTGGAGCTGGCGGCTGCGACAACGGAAGTGTTTCAAGTGCATGCCACTGCACTTGAATGGCCGACAGAACTTATGGCTGCGCGCTGCTGTCACTGCGGCTCAGGGGTGCGGTGGGCCGCGCTCACTCGAACTGCCCAGCCATTAGAGCACTCGACGCCCGAACACTTTAATATTTTTGGCCTACAATTTGTAGATGGGCTCCAGTGCATTCATACTTTCAAATGCACTTTCAGCGACACACAGACACACGCATGTTTATAACCGCCTGTCGCGGTTGCCGAAATGGTCAGCGCGCCGATCGCACGAGTAATCGAATGAACTTCCGTTGCGGCTATACACACATGCACACGTGCGGCAGTAGGGTGATCCAAAATTTCCGAATTTTCTTAAATATTTCTAATCAACTCAGAAATTGAAAAAACTGCTATAAAGATTCCGAGAAAATGTGTAAGTGTATTGTATTAGTTAGAAGGAAGCAAATCTGACTGTGCTTTTTGACCCAACCTAATATTTCAGACAAGCCTTTAAATGCATTTTCGTATTACCTTTTTGGCTGCCTTCGCCCTTTCGCTGCATATGTTTGCTACAGCCTATGCATTGCTGTTGTTGTTGCTTTTGTGTAAGCCTATGACTATGTGGTTATTTGTATTTAAGTGTGTGTGCATTTTTTGCATCCGACTTCGACGCGTAATTTATGTTTGTGTAATAATCCATTTTAGCTCCATCAACCAATATTGGCTCATTGTTTCCGTGCTAATTGTTTGGCCGCTGACCAATTTTTCACTCACCCACCAACACAAGCAATAAAGAGTGATTTTTTAAGAGCTTGATAACTTTTTTAAAAAAAAAAACGCATAAAATTTGCAAAATCTCATCGGTTCTTTATTTGAAACGTTAGATTGGTTCATGACATTTACTTTTTGAAGATAATTTCATTTAAATGTTGACCGCGGCTGCGTCTTAGGTGGTCCATTCGGAAAGTCCAATTTTGGGCAACTTTTTCGAGCATTTCGGCCGGAATAGCCCGAATTTCTTCGGAAATGTTGTCTTCCAAAGCTGGAATAGTTGCTGGCTTATTTCTGTAGACTTTAGACTTGACGTAGCCCCACAAAAAATAGTCTAAAGGCGTTAAATCGCATGATCTTGGTGGCCAACTTACGGGTCCATTTCTTGAGATGAATTGTTGTCCGAAGTTTTCCCTCAAAATGGCCATAGAATCGCGAGCTGTGTGGCATGTAGCGCCATCTTGTTGAAACCACATGTCAACCAAGTTCAGTTCTTCCATTTTTGGCAACAAAAAGTTTGTTAGCATCGAACGATAGCGATCGCCATTCACCGTAACGTTGCGTCCAACAGCATCTTTGAAAAAATACGGTCCAATGATTCCACCAGCGTACAAACCACACCAAACAGTGCATTTTTCGGGATGCATGGGCAGTTCTTGAACGGCTTCTGGTTGCTCTTCACCCCAAATGCGGCAATTTTGCTTATTTACGTAGCCATTCAACCAGAAATGAGCCTCATCGCTGAACAAAATTTGTCGATAAACACATTTCGAACCGAACACTGATTTTGGTAATAAAATTCAATGATTTGCAAGCGTTGCTCGTTAGTAAGTCTATTCATGATGAAATGTCAAAGCATACTGAGCATCTTTCTCTTTGACACCATGTCTGAAATCCCACGTGATCTGTCAAATACTAATGCATGAAAATCCTAACCTCAAAAAAATCACCCTTTATAAGCCAAAAAGCAAGCAAACAGATCGCACACACACACTCACGCCCAAACTAATATAAACGTATGTGTGTGCAAACAAATCGCTGAATGAATCGCTTAGCGGATATGGGCATTAATGCACGGCAGGATCAATGGCTTTGTTCATTTCGTCAGCTTTTGGGTATTTCTACACCTTTATACTACAACACTGCTACAACAAAATTAGTCACTTTTCACTCTAAAGCTGATTTATAGAAAAATAAGAAGACACGATAACTTCGTTTGCCAATAAGTCTTAATAACCACCAGAGTTGCATTTCCTGTAGCATGAAAGGGTATGAAGAGAGATTTCTCTTGATGAGTTTGTAAGGCAGCTATATGATATAGTAGTTCGATCTGAACCATTTTTCTGTCAATTGAAAAAGTTTTCCATGCAAAGACCATGCAAATTGAGATTGATATCTCGAAAACTGGGCAACCAGTTGGCATATATACAAACAGACGAACTTGGCCGTTTCTGACCTCTTCTGCTGTGTGTTCAAAAACTTCGTGGCAAACTTAATAACAGGTTTGTCAATAAGAGTGCTACATAGATTTGAAGTAACCCCACAAGAAATAGTCTAACGGAGTCAAATCGCACGACCGTGGCGGCCAATTGACTGGGCCATTTCCTGAGATGACACGTTCACCAAACTTGGTTTTCAATAAATCAATTGTGACATTCGCTGTGTGGCTTGTGGCGCCGTCCTGTTGGAACCACATATTGTTCAAGTCCATTCACAGTAACGTGCCGGTCTGGATCATCACGGAAGAAGTTCGGACGATTCTGGTGGTCAAGCGGCCTAAGTTCTTGCGTCAATTTGATCTTGCAAGGATGTAGGACAAGATCTTTATGCGAAATTTGCCACAACGACGTCACAGAGATATCCAACGCTTGAGAACGACGTGTGAGAGACTGATTTGGGTCTTCCTCAATTGAAACGCTAGCGGCAGCAATATTCTCGACACTACGGACAATTTTTTGTCTGTACCTGTGGATTCAATTTTTCCCACAAGATGCTCAACTTTTGATCTGATAGAACGATTATGACGACCATAAATTGGACGTAGCGCTCTTAAAGTTGAGGCCACTGACTTATTTTTAATAATTTCGACTTATTGTTAGATCGTATATCTTTTCGTGATGAAATGTAAAGCAATATCAAAAGAGCGGAGCAAAATATGGGTTTGTTTGCGACCCCTATTGGTTTACTTTTGTAGCGTCCTTATTAAAAGCCCCGTTATACCCTATCCGTTTGAGAAATAAAGAGAAAGCTTTCTAAGGAACTTGTTTCTAATTTTTACTTGATTTTCATTTCTTGCTCGAAGTGATGGTATATATGTTTTAAACTGGACTTTAGATCGTTCTCCAAGAAAATCTTGAATGAGGAGAAAATAAAGTGTTTCTTCCGAAACCGCCAAGAATGTAGCGTAGATGTTGATCCATTCCATTCGAAACTTTATTGTCCTAAAGACTTTTATTTAATATGATCTGAAATAATCCTTGAATCCTTGGCTTGAAAGCGAACCTAACTTGCATTGCCTTTGGAAGATCTTCATTCGAAGAAAATCCGCAGTTGTCGCAGTGTCCAAGTAAATTGCTTGAGATGCCATGTGGGCAAGCCTGGAAAACAACAATGAAGGGGATTTCTGACACATTCAGATCTTCTGTTCCAAATATTGGGATCCTACCTTCTGCCTACGAGGTTCATCATTCTTGAGAAGTCTATGTCCAATATTGCCTAAAACTTGAAGATATCCCATTTACGATAAAACCTTTTTTCAATAGATCAGAAATCTTTTGTCTATACTTTATATCTTTTCCAACTCATTTCTGGCTGAAGGCATATGTATCTGATTTTGGAGATATTAAGGCAGAAAAACATGACAATGTGATTTCAAAAATCCTAAACATTTCTTTATCAAAAAAATTGCATTAAGTTTTGTACGGCTTTCAGAGTTTTTGAACAGTAAATGCGAACTTACTAATATTCTTGACTTAAATATGTGTATATACATACAGAACATTCTAAAAAGCCTACTTAGTTATAGTCAATTAGCCACAGTAATGGCACGGAAGTAATTGATGGATTCAATGCGGAAGCGCTACCTGCTTCTAAAAGCAAATGCTATAAATACATCAATACAAAGTGCAGTTTTGCGGTCCAGAGATAAGGTAAACGACATACGAGTGGCATACTTTCAGGCGCTCCACCCTTGCAGTGCGGTAAATGCTTATCGCACGTCGACATTTTGGGCATATGTGTATGAAGCAATCGATAACCATGCATGTGGCATTTAACGGTTATGGATGCTAGTTGCTTAAACGTCATTTGGCGGAGCGCTGAAGTGTGTCAAATAATTTATGTCCCGAGAAAGCGCTACATTTAAAGAGGTGAGTAAAAAAATTCGATAAAAAATGCCTTTATTTTGAACTGTAAAATATTATAAAACAAAGCTACACACTTTCCATAAGTATATATGTATGTATGCATGTGACAAAGGTACATTTTAAAGAGGTTATGTGTCGCGCACAGCTGTGGCAAAAACCTCGTGACACTTGTTCGCTTCGCTTGTAACGGAAATAATATATTAAAATTTCAATCAATAGCTGCCGGAGATTTTGGTGTTTATAGAAAGGATAAATGGCGACAAAAAGAAACGGAATAGAGCAAAAATAACGGCAACACAAAAAAGCGAAGATAGCAAAAAGCCGTAGCATGTATAATTTTACGGCCAAACAATAACAAAACACCGGCAGTAAGCGCGACAGCAGCTGTCTCGCTGAGACAATACAAATTCGAATGCGAAGCGAAGCGCGGCGCCACACGTTAACAAGCCGCAAAAGGATGCCGAAACAAGCAACACAATGCGATGCTAAAAACAACACGTCTTGCAGCGCACACCAACACATATACAGACAGCCACAAACGTGCACGAAAAGCTGAAGCGATTTTTATCGCTTTTCAATAGAGTTCGAAAGCGAATCCGCTGTGGAAGGCAGTAAAACAGACACATTGTTTCTTGCAACACCCGGCACACACACACGCACACACTCGCAGCGGCGATATTCGGTGGCGGAAGCAGCTATGCGCATGCAACGTGTTGTGGCAGATTGCTTCCGCTCATTTGTTGTTGCTATTGTAATACTATATTTGTATATGAGCATGTGTTGTTGTTGTTTGAAGCCGCAAGCACACCTTTGCACTTACATACATATGTAGCTGTGTTATGTGTATGTGCCTGCGCAGCAAGGACAAGCGAAAGGAGTATTGAAACGCGATTTGTTCGCTGCTCTCAATTGAATAATAAAATAGCTTTGGGGTTTCGTGTTTATTTCTTTTTATCTGCCTCAAGTTCAAAGACTGCTTCTGCTTAGTGATTTATGCATTTTGTATTGATTTCTTCTTTTTCATTGTTGTTATTTTTTGTGGTTGTAGAGTTGGGTAACCTTTAGAGTTGTCTCTGTCTCTGCTGACAGGTGGATTGCTCTTCACTTTTATTAAAATTACTTAAAAGCCAAGAATGTCAGCGTTATGTGGTTTATATCATATATATATATGTATATGTATATATGTGTATATATATATGTATGTATATGCAGATTTTGAAGGCTTGGGTAATACTGTTAAGGTTAGAGATGGTAAACTATTTGTATGTTAACAGGTTTTTAGGGATTCTTGAGTTTTACTAATTTTTTTTCGTTTAAGAATTTTTTATTCTTAAAATATTCCTCTGTGAACATGAAGGTCAATTGAAAGACAGAAATACATATGTAGTAAAAGCTGTTTTAAATAATCTGTGGTTTCTCAGCAGATCGCTTCATCAACGGTGCTAATTTAAGAGCATTTGATGGATGAGGAAGAAAATTATAAAGTTATATTTTTAGTTTCATTACACCAGTGTATTTTTTGAAGTTATACTTCTTATACGACGCCGGAAAAGGTTGCGATAGATTCTGGTTGCGCAACCTTCCATATAAATGTAACGCTAGGTTGCGCAACCTCGCTCCATCCATATGAATGTAACACAACCTTGTCTGCATAACCAAATCATGCTTAAGTCAGCGCAACCTAAGTGTCAATGGTGGTGTTGGTGGTAAGCACCTAGACTGTCACGATGTGAACACTGGTTCGAATCTCAACAAAATTTTTTTTTAAATTTTTTGCTTTTTAACATCGTATACTATACTAATAAATATTTTTTTTTTATTGTTTAAATGAGTTAATCCTCCCCCATCCTACCCGACAAAAACTGGCGCACCTTAAGGGCGAACACACATCACCACACAACACCAAAACAACTCACCACACCTGTACCCACTAAACGAAAAGGATGGACAGCAGGATAGAGACACATTCGACACAATTCGTTCCTCACATTCCGACCATCAACATTCGTCAAACACTCATCGCTGAGGCAAGTTCGCACATCAACTTTCTCCGACAAGACTTTCGCTACTACACTGCGCCGCGTCGACACCCCGTATATACTCATATTGACACCGATCGGAACAACCTTGCGCGCTTGCTCAACTTGGAATAAAATATCATCCGGATACTGTTTCGTCCGCTCGCCGTGGGCTTTACATTTAGATATTTTACAGATCTTGTAATTTAATGTAAAATAACAAAATTATCTTTGTTAATTAAATTAACTTATTTAAAATAAAATAGAGCATTTTTCTTGCCTCCGTTTAAACACTTAGTAATAGAAAATAAATTTATTACAGCAATATACATATACATAATATGTATATACATATACATAATATTGCTGTGATAAATTTAATTTCTATTAGTAAGCAAAAAATTAAAAATAAATTCTGTTGAGATTGTAGCCCGTGTTTTAAAAGGAGGGAAAACAGTACAATATTATCGTGAATACCGAGCACGAAAGAAAGCAGAGCGGGAAAAGGAGAAATTGGAAATGATAGCTGGCAGCCAACCGAGGAAGAGGAAAACAGCTGAGGAATATTAGAGAGCGCGTAAAAAGATTCAACGTCTGCTGTTTCATCAATCTCTGCGGGAGCATCTATAACTACTGATGAATCAACGATCGTCAATTCACCGATAACTGCTGAGCTTTCAACGCGTGTTGATGGATTACAAAAGATATGTGGTTACGCTGCATATTCCCTTCCGCAACGAAGAGACAGAACTTCTTTCCGAATTAAAACTCCTTCATTTAGACTTTGCTTTATAAAATGTGAATTTAAGTTTTCTTTCATAGAAAATGTTATGCATTTCTGAACACCGCTAAGAAGTATAACTTCTTCCGCGCGTAGGGACTCCACGCACCTTTTTTTTCATTGAAGGACTCTTTTCTACCACATGAAACCACCTGTATTAATTTCGAAACCCTTAAAGATCTCAGTAAATATATAGTTATTTTTCAACAGGGACACTGCAAAAGTAGACCGATGGGGACAGCAAACGACGCCATATTTTTCCCCGCTCTTTTGATATTTCTCTTCAATAAGGTTTGTCATTTCATCGTGGAAAGATAAAAAATTACGCTTTGGTGCGGCTTATGGGCCGGCGGCGTTATTGGGCCGGCACGTTACTGTGAATGGGAATCGCTACCGATTTATGCTTGAAAACCGTTGAAAATTGGGTTCAGGCTCTGGACTTAGGCAAGCGTGTCGTGGTGGCCATGCAAAAGAAATCGAAATCCATACATAATAGCATCGAACGTACTTTCATAAGAATTTCATTGGTATCCCAAACCGTTTTGGTTAAAAACAAAACTATTTTAGCACTCTTATTTAAAAACCCGTTATTTTACCAATATTTCCGAAGTGAAAATTTGTAGTCATATTTTTGGATCCCTTCGTTCTTGCACACTTTGGCTCTAAGAGTTACTAAGGCTTTGATGGAATAAGTAGAGCACACTATCTTAGTTTCCCTGATTTTCATTCGCGTTTTGTTGAAAATCCAATCCTTAACTGTATTGATTGAAGTATTGATCTGCACTTTCTGCAATAGCTTGGTAAACTCTTTCTTTATAAATCCTATCTTGACTAGCTGGAAAATGAGACTGAAATTAGAAATTTTAAAATAGTCTCAGAGTAAATTGTCAAATTAAATAAACTATAATGCAAGCATGAGGATCAACCGAAAATAGTGTGTATTTAAATATAACACAACAGAAATATAAAACTTCGAAAAATTGTGAAACTATTTTCTGTAGGAAACACTTTTCGATTTTTTAACCAAAAAATTAAAAAAAAAATGCTTTGTACTCGCATAAATACCAAAGTATGAAATTCCACTCAGTCGCTTGCTAAGCTGGTGTCTTATGGCCTTCAACAAAGCGATTCATCACATTCACGCGAAAAGGTGCTTCCAAGCAACAAGGAAGTCGAGTAGAACACGAAGGCAAAGTGTAAACGCGAAGTACTTCTGAATTATTTATTACACTTGCCACAAAACAGATTACAAGATTAAATTAAGGTTACAACGGCATTAAGTAACTTCTTTGCATAATTTATAGCAACAACAAGCGAGTGGAATAGATTCATCTCTTCACATAATTCCCAGTCAGCTACGGAGGAGCCGAGCATTGAGCATGGAAAAATGTGAAAAAAGCATTTAAAATATGCACAAAAATAACAACAAAAGCAACTTACTTACAAAGGTAAATACCGCACTGCCGGTTCGGCAGAGGAAAAATGCAGGTTGTAACTCCTCGAGGGAATCCTCCATAGGTACTGGCTTTTTTGCGTAAATCCCTTCGCGACGGCACTGAAGCCGAACGTAAATATTTTGTTTATAACAATTTGTCACTTCTTCTGCGCTCGCGAACTTGCATGCTCGCTCACTTAAGTACTTAGGCCGTCTGCTGCATGAAGCGAGCGTCTGCCAGCCAGCTCTAGCAGGCTCACCATGAATGTCGTGAAGAAGACTTCTGAAATGGCTTCATTGCACCGCTACAGAAATATACTTTGCCAGCTTTCAGTATTATAGTCGTATATTTGTATGTGCTTGAGCCACCTTGCCACATATTGTCTGCCGCGCGGCGCTTCTTCTCTCGCTGTCTTCGATTGTTGCACTTGCGCCACCTAATTTGCATTTTAATTTAATTCTACTTTTTTGCTTCTTTTCTGCTGACGCGTCTTGTGGCTCTTCTGTAGACTGGCGCATTTTCGCTTGCAACACAAGCCCAAAAATCAACAAATGTCTGCCACATTCACAAAAACGCCGCAGCGTCACAATGTCTTCGCTGACAGTTGTGGTAGTTGGGACAACCGCTGTCAAGCAGTATTGTCTGCCACCAGACGGGTAAAAACTGCAGTTTCTGGTAGTCATTTACTACCTATATGACTACATAAAAACTTGGAAGCAAGTACACTTATATAGTTGGGCATAGGTGTGTGTAGAATGAACTTTCGCGCGAACTTGATTTGATTTTTTCGATTTCGATGTAAGCGGAAGTTGAAAGTGCTCTAAGGAAATTAAATTCCATTGTGTTGGATATGTTTCAAAAGTCGGTCGTATTTATCTATAGTAGTGGCTTTTTATAGGTAAGTAGGTCTTACCCTGGACCTCCTGTGCGCTCGACAAGCGCTTGTCAACAGCTACAACTTGTGAAGCTGCGATATCCTTCTGGCCCAAAGTGAACTAAAAGAGATTCTCTGAACCACTCCTCCTTAGCAAAGTCAATGTCGACGCAGTTGCAAGTGTTCAGACAGGAGAAGGTCCAATAGAGGGATTCATATAGACACTTTCTTTTTTGCTGACTACAATGGCTGACATTGGCATTAACCGCCTTAACAATTTTGTAGTAAGCTCAAAACGTTTCGTCTACCTATGAGAACCTGATGAGCCTTTTTCAGGAGATTTCGGGCATCACAAAAGGCCGAGGATCAATCCTACAATATAGTCGAACACTACCTATTTTATAGTCCACATCCTCGTTGTCCAAGTTATAGATCTCAGTAATGAGGAGATCTCTTACCGGTTTATACTTCTTCGCTTATATGGAAATGTAAACTTTGGTCTTAATCAACTTCTCTTAATCACTTCTCTTCGAAGTGCATACTATTAAATCATTAGTTTCTAAGTGATGTCTTTTAGGATGGACTTGATTCAAGTTCGCGATCTTCTAACGAAGTTGAAGGTGTGTAAATATGGGAGTCGGTGGTATTTCCACTCCTGAAATACAAATATTACCAGTTTTGAAATGTGATCTTTACTTCGCATAAAAGTATAAATATTTTAGTAAGGGAAATGTTTGAACACATCAAATGTCTTTTTTTTAACTTTTTAACGAAGTACAATCTAATGAACGCATAAAAAATTTGCTTAAAAGCATCCAAAGCAGTATTTCGCAGGCTAAGCCTTTGATTTGTGTATTTGCCTGCACGGCGTAAAGGAGAAACATATTTAATGTACCTACAATTAAAAGACAAACTCACTTTGTTGCTTCTAATTAACTTCTTCGTTTGTTTAAGAGACACGAGACACTTCACCGGGCTCAGTGCCTCAGTCAACGGGCGCCACGATGTGCGGAGACGAGTGTGTCGCGCTTAAGACGCCGTAAACCGCGAATAAGTCTTAACTGGAGCACTGCTTAGCGATGCAAAGACAGCATGGCCCAAGACATTTTTGCATTTTTAATTCGCATTTAAGTTTACCAAAGGTAAATAAAGATGACGAAAGTTAAAAAGATAAGCAAGCAACGAGCGGGTGGAGCTGCGGCTGGTTAATAGCACTCAAGGTATGTATGTGGATTCCGAAGGTACACGAGGCGAACGGCTCAAGCAATTACTCCTGCCAGCCAAGGAATCGCGACGCCACTCTATGAGCAGCTATGACATCCGGTTTCGCTTGCAGAGGAGGCTAATTCAATTTCCAACAAAAAATAACAGGGAATTAAGCAAACGAAAAAATCAAACGGCGACGAGGCAGCTGAAAAAAACAGCGAGCATTAACGAAAAGCCGGGTAAACTTTTAATTCCGCCGAGCGCTGCGAGAAGCGGGGCACACAGGCGCGCTTCAACCCTTCCTGCGCACAGTTACCCCGTCCCCTCCCGGTCAGCACTTTTTACCGCCGTGCGTGCGTATGTGTGTGTCTGGGGGAAATAAAAACATTTGCTCGCTGTTTGCGGTTGCCAACAAATTTATAATTAACTTAAGAACTTCATCAACATTTGACGGTTTCCAACTCGCAGCTCACAACGAGTTAGCGCGCTCTCCATCTAACGGCGTTACCGATGCTCTTTATTTGTCTGTCTGTTTACTTTATAATGCGTGTCTGATGGCGTCTGTGAGGCGTCTTTAAGTTCATTTCTATGCGCTTCGTGCAAAATATCTCGCAGTTCCACTTTAACTTTGGGCTTTGTGTGTCTCTTATAACAGCGGACTCGTCACTCTCGTTGACTTTCATTCAGCTTGAAACGCTCGTGCTTGCTCCAGTGCTGCCTGCGGTTTAGGAATTAATCATAAGCCGTGTTGAATGATTTTTCTTAAGAAGGTTAATTTATGCATTAATTGTTGCAAACTTTTACTGCCGCGATTTTCGCTGTTTGTTGTTTGTTTACTTTTTATAATTGAATTTATATCATTGCAAAGTCACTCCCGTAAATATGAATGATGATTGTGGGCATATGCTGAGGAATTCTGCTTCTAATTGCTATTTATGCTCCTTATATATTATTGAGGTTAAAACGGGGCATTTATGAGTTTGAAGAATATGAAGAGTTACCTAGTATTTCTGTTTCTAGACAGTTGAAGTACAATACTTTGTAGAGATTCTTTCAATAATTTATTGACAAGCTTTAGTAGACTAATAATAATATGGAGGATGGGACCATATGTAGAAGTTTATGCAAGTGAGAAGAGTTCTTTGAGCGCCATTCACTTGGGAGTGGTCAGAAACGATTCTATTACATAAGGCTCAAACAGCTCACGACTTCCTGCCTGTCGTAGGCCAAGTATCCTCTAGATAGCCCAAAAAACATTCCTCCTGATGGTTTCGAAAATAAGAAAATAGCCTCGAAATAACCTTATCTCTTTAATTACAAGAATGATTAGTATATATTAGGTTAAATAAAATCTAAGCTTCGTTATTATATATTTGGATGGTAAAGCTAAGAAAACAACTCAATGGAAGAAAAAAATATTACACGAATTTAATGCAGACACCCACCAAATAGGAGCAAATCAAGTCTATAGCTTTCGATATTTTTAAAAACCTCACTTCCAACAATACTTCTCGGTGTATAGATCTACCTGATGAAATTAAACTATTTGATAGAGAAATCTCAATACCTAGTTGAGCTTGACTACGCTTACACGGTTAAAGTCGAGATAACAATTGCAGCCAGGTCCTTCTCCACGCATTAGCTCCTTTTCGTGTTGTCGAAGTTATCTTTAAAATCGACGAAGAGGTGGTGTGTGTCAGTCTTCTTTTCAAGAGTATTTTCCTCGATTTCGCTCATGGTAAAAATCGGTTAATAGTAGATTTTACAGGTCTAAAGACACAATTATAAGGTCCAATCGGAAAGAGAAGTCGGACCGACGTTTAGAAGACGAAATTTGGGAGCGCTACGGTGACAGACAGGCTGCGTAGGTATCTGTAAAAGTAAACTGTAGGTACCTTTCCATCTACTCCAATTTTATGTTTCACACACTAAGCTCGATAAAACCTTAAATTCTGAGCAATGGAGTGCTATCATCGCAAAGTACAACCCATTCAAGTACAGATTATACTCAGTTTTAGTGATGAGCATTCTTAGAATACTGTGTACTCATCAGAGCAGAAGATTTGTATAATTCCTTTAATGAATGAAGAGTATGCTTGCAGAAATCAAAAATATTTTCTGCTCGAGTAGCGGCTCGCACAGCTCTTTAAGAAATGAAAATGCACCTGAGTGCTCACATTTATGCAATGAAACTGTTTGTATAGCAAAAAACATCAATTTAAGTTGTAGTGAAAGATGTTATGAAAATTCGCTTGAAACAAATTCATGAAAGCCAATCAACCCAATCGAGCAACAACGTTGAATTGCCACTTCTGACGGAGTTTTCCCTCAACACGCTCGTAAAACTCTTATTACATGTTCCTTGGCGCACATTGCTAGCAAATGCTGTGTATGTAGGTGTGCGTGTACACTTGTTAAACACGCCCAGGCATCCTTGATTGAGCTCATCGAATTGCGATTAAACGATTTTACCTACATAATGAAATTCTTGAAAATCAAATTCGACAATTTTGCATTCCTTTGCCATAATTCGCACACGCACACAACCGCGCGCGTAGCTGCACATCCACACAGACGCAGTGTGCCGAGCGCATCGCTGCCACCACCAGCGCCAATAAGAGCAATCTTTGGCGTTGCCGATATTTTATTAGACCATCCACCGCATGCAGCTCGAGGCCAAGACGAAAGTCGTTTCGTGAGCTCGAGCAGTGGTGTAATAAATTCGCTTGTTATTTGCTTAAAAGTTGTTCCTTTTGTTTTCCACATCAATGGGAAATTATGCTTCCTGCCATGATCCGCATGCACACACAAACACAGGCACACAGTCGCCGCTCCTGGCTGCAATAAGCTCAAGAATACGCGCAGCAGATTTCGTTCGGGTAATCGACAATTTGCCAACAACTCGGCACACCCACCTTTCCGTGCAGCACGACCGCCGAGACTCAGACTCGTCCGACCGCAGCATCCTCCACCTGCCAGTTTATTGGGCGTTTGGGGTATCGATAGCATCAGCCATCACCGCTGCCATCATAATTTTATGCTGCATACGCTTTTATAGTCTTCTAATAGCTGCGCATCCATTTCATCTCAATTCGCCTGCCGCGCTTTCCGCAGTTGCCGCGATGTGTTGCACTGCACTGCTACTGCCACACCTCAGCCGCAGTGAGCTACGCACATACTTGCTTGGCGCGGTGGCGCTTCGGTATACCTTTTGTGCATTTGAGTTCAAAATTAAACCGCATATTGTCTCGGTTGTTGCTTCCGGTTGTTAAATATTGAACTTGCCACAAAACATGAAATCATCACACACCCGACACTCCACGTTGCTGTCAGTAAATGTTTATTCATTTTTATTGCATCTTTGATCACATACATGTGTGTACATAGGTGACATCAACGGTTTGTGTACCTTAAAATATTCTGGAAAAAAATACTATAAACAAGATGGGAAGTTTATATGATCTTAAACATATGGCATACTTAAACGAAATATGGTGGAAGATATTTTATATCGTTGTAAATTTTACATCGGTTATGCTCCCAACTCACGTATACTCTGTCGGCATTTTGAAGTTTTCATACTAGGAGCACTAAGTTTCGTTTGGAAGTTGTCTTTAAATCTTCTCCAGCAGTTCGAAGGAGGATTTTGTACAACTTATGAAGCAATTAGTAATATGTTTCTTCTGAATTACTTACTATATTTCCCAGCGGTAGATCCCTGACATAAACTTGTTAATCCTTGATGACTTAAATAACCTTGACTTTCAAAAGAGGTTATGAAATTGATATACTCGATTATGTTTAGTTGATTTTTGGGTTAGTTAATGTTGATTCTTTCCATTTCCGTTTTCTAAGTCGTGCCTGAAACACACTATATATTATAACAGAAGGTTACCTCCTCTAAAAAATTGTTTATATATAGTAATAACACAATAATATTTCACTGAAATCAAAGTTTAGACATTTTTCGGTTCAGTTTTCTTCTTTCTTTTCTTATCTTCTCTATAGATCTGATCATTAGGTTAATCGCACGTTTTTCATCAGTAAAGACAACTGAACGCCAATCATTAAGTCGAGTGTCAGATTATACCACGTCGTGAATTTTTTTGCGAATCGAAGCCGTTTTTCTTTTCGTAGTTCATTCAGAAGGTGGTTTTTCTTGATTTTTAGACGCTTTAGGTATTGGCCATACTGAATACTAGTTGAAAGGCTTACTTTTACCCCTGCTAATTGTTTAATCCTAGCTGCAGACTTAGTCGGATTTGAAGCAATTCTAACAATTTTGCGTACTGATTGTTCAGATACTGCCTTTTCCCCTTAAAGTGTTTTCCCCTGGATCCTTTATATATCTAGCAACGGTTCTGGAGCTGCATTTTATTTGTTTGGCAATGTTTCGCACGATTTTTTTTTTTAGAACTTTCTTGGTAGATTAAGTTAACAACAGTGGATTGATGAACTTAATTAAATTTTTGGCGATGAAGCTTCTTAAAAAACCAGTGTACAGGTATACGAGGGCTGTCCGATAAATAACCGACCTCAACGTGAAGCTAGCGACACATCTGAAAAAAAAGTTTCTACTTCATATTGTGCATATTATAATAGCTACTCGCCAAAATTTCAGAAATTTATCTTGCGCAATTATATGTTGACAGTCGTTTTTGTGAGTCTATTTCGGTGATTTCCCCAAAATGGAAAAAATTGAATATCGAGCTGTAATTAAATTTTTATTTTTGAAAGGCAATAAGCCATCACAAATCAAAGATAAGTTGGACTCTGTGTATGGTGACTCTGCACCATCGTTTACCACCGAAAAACTTTGGGCAACCGAATTTAAACGTGGTCGCAGGAGCTTGGAAGATGATGAACGTCCTGGGCGTCCAAAAACTGTAACCACTAACGATAACATCGCTAAAGTTCATCAATTGGTACTAGACCCCCCAAAAAAACCTAAAGCTGTGTTTTCGGCTGGGAAAGTGATGGCGAGTGTTTTTTGGGACAGCCATGGAATTATTTTTATCGACTATCTTGAAAAAGGAAAAACTATAACAGGAGCATACTACGCATCATTATTGGACAAGCTAAAGGAAGAAATTTCGAAAAATCGGCCACATTTGCAAAAAAAGAAAGTCTTGTTCCAACAAGACAACGCACCATCTCACACCTCAACAGTCGCCATGGCGAAAATCCACGAATTGCGGTTCGAACTGCTTGACCATCCACCTTATTCACCGGATCTAGCACCAAGCGACTTTTTTTTGTTTCCTCAACTTAAAACTGCGCTCGGCGGCCAGAGATTTTCGTCAAATGAGGAGGCAATCTCTTTCGTGAACTCGTATTTTGCAGACAAAGACGCCAAGTACTATTTGGAAGGGTTGCAGAGATGGGAGCATCGCTGGGAGAAGTGTGTGTGTTACAAGGAGACTATGTAGAAAAATAAAAAAAAAAATTTTGAAAAAGTCGCGTGCATCATGGTTAGGTCGGTTATTTATCGGACAGCCCTCGTATATGTTAGATGGTATGATGAATTCAGTCGATGTCGTAGATCGCTCCAAGAGAGATTTCATGAAAGTCGTCCAAATTAAGTTGCTGTTCCGGAAATTAGTTATGCTGTGCACAAACTGATGTTGACAGATCGACATATTAGTGGCGCTAGTATATATTTAATATTGCATGGACATTTGACGGTAAAAAACATTTGCTGACGGTGGAGCCCACACAATTTGTCGATCAATTGCTTCCAAATAGTTTTGACGTGGGACTGAATGACTTCTTTTTATTTCCGTACGTAAAAGCTAAACTAATAGGTCAAAGTTTTTCGACGTCTGAAGAGGCGGTTGATGCCTTTAGAACACAAATTTTGAAGATACCTCAATCATAGCGGCAAAAGTGCTACTGCAAATGATTCCAACCCTTGCAAAAGTGTATACTTGTAGATCTCAAAGGAGAATATTTTGAAAAACAATGAGCCGTGAAATATAAAAGGCAGCTCAGCTGTACCTAACTTATAAGATCGTCTTTCCAAAGTGTTTAGTTTAGTGAAACTTTTTTCTTATACCAATCATAAACACAAAACCCTTTCTGCCTATATTTTCTAGGTTCGGGGCCAATATTTCGGTAGTAGAAGTTAACTGTTCTGATCTCAGTTTTTCAAAATCTACGTATGCGAAGTAAGATCCCTTGATGAGTTTCCATCCGAGGAAATTACTGTTAAAAATTTAACACACCACTAGCCTGTCGAGTATGACTAATCTTACTATAACTGGCTTATATTCTGCAGAGGTTGGACAACAACCATGCATTTCAGCGAAGAAGGTGCAGAAATAATATTTATTTCGAATTTATTCATTGCCTCTTCTTTAAATGTTAATCTACCAACAACCGCATCCAAGACTCCCTCAGTAACTTCAGTCTTACGGCTGGTGTGAGCAGTGACCTCTGTGATTTTTTACATTCTTAAAAGGCTGTTACCAAGCAGCAGAAACAGCCGAATGCGCGCCAAATTCGTAGAAAGGCGAGTGAATGTGTGCTCGTTTGCGGGCGCGAAGGTATCAGAGCCGCCAGGATGTGTGCATAAAATATGAAAATGAGCTTGCGAAGCATACGCCTGGGCGCACTACCACGGCGGCGCCTCGCACATACATATAAATGGTGTGTGTGTGTGTGCACATGTGTGGGCGATTTCTGGCGAGTGGCGAATAATATGTGTGAGCACATATCTAAACATTATCCTGTCAACGTGTGTTTGCATCAATATTTGTGGGGCAACTTATGGCCGTGTCTATGTGTGAGCGTGCGTTCACCGTTATGCGTATGCGTGGACATTTTTATGCATTTTCTTAGCGGCGATTTTTATTCAGCGACACGTTTTCTATTAAATGTCATTTTATCCTTTACGATTTCTTGTGTTTACTCTTTGCTTGCCGATGTGTCGCTGCGTAAACGCTTGCGGTGAGGAAAACGTGCGCGGACCAGTGGCTGCACAAGTAGTCTAAGGAATGGAAAAATTCGCTTATCAGCCTTAAAAGTAATTCAATTTTCGATCAGAAGGAGAAATTTGAATAAATTTTGCAATTCCGTTATGCTTTCCTTCACTCTCAAGCCGACGCTGAATGCAAATATTGTTTTTTCGAAATTTGTTCTCCAGCTTCAAATGCAAATATCAGTGTGTGCTTGAAACCTTTATTACCTGCCAAAGTGTGTGAAAAAATATTCAATGCTTTCAAAGTGCTTAGATGTGGGGTAACGGTAAAAATGTTGCATTCTCCACTCTCCCACTTACAAATCATACATAAATGCTCAGCGCGCTTTGCGAAGTGGCCACTCGAACACTCCCAGCTGGCCAATTTGGCGTGCCTGTCGCCTCGTCACGGGTAATAATTTTTAAAATTTATGAACTGCGTCCATAAAATAGCTCTGCACTTCCACAGCCGCATATACACACCAACCAACTCAAGCCTCTCATACATCTATCCTTTATATAATGGTGACACTATGCCACAATATAGTTTGCACTCTGGCATCCTGTGCCAAACCCACGATTGTCGCCGTTGTACCTGCCGCTGAGTGGCTATTATTGGCATCGATGTGGCAGCAGCACTGCAAGGTAAAATTCATTTTCCACTTTGTGTGTCAGTTGTGTCTGGCTCGGTTGGCTACCTTCCACGTTGCAAGTATCTGCTGGCTGGCAGACAGTTTTTGTTAAATGGTGCTTGTCGCTGTTGGGACCACGGGGTTCATGGGGTTCATGATGTTACTAATAGAATCCCACTTTAATAGATTTTAAATAACCTGATGAATTTAGGAGTTTTTGTTATTCCATCAAACATTTAGTTATACATACATACATATTATTTATGTATAAGATGAAGTTAAGTTCGGCGTAAAGTCCTACGGGAGAAAAACAAATTCGAATTCAGCATGTTTTTAATAATACTATTATTGAATCGATAAGAACTCGAATACCTCATAATATTCCCTGTTATCTTCTTTGGGATTATGTTCACACGAAATTTAAATCGCCAAAATAAATTAATATGTTCACTATTTTCTGATATTCACGCAGTTATTGTCCTTATACATATAGTGAAATTTTATGGAAATCAAAATTTAATATCACAGAGATCTACCAAATCTCACGTCGATTCAAAGGGTTATTATTTTTCAGGGTGCACCACTTTTGCACAATAACTAAACGATTAAATTGATTAGACATGTTTTGAGACCCCAAATTCAGTACAATGTTTACGTTATATACAGAAAAGAGACCTGGACATATTTTAGAATCATTTCAGAACCCAGTAATGTTTTTTCTGGCGGCAAAATAACTGTATTGAGGAAACAAGCAATTTTTCAAGATCCATGAAATCTAATTTAATATCTGTAACTGATCGTCTGATGTTAAAAAAATACAATAGATAGCCAGATATCCAAAAGAAGTCAACCTTAAAGCATCAGGTTGAGAAAATTTCTCTTCCTTAACAACCAAGTTTGGAGGATGGAGCCATGTGTAGAAGTTCATGCAAGTGAGGAAAGCAGCTCACGACTTCCGGTTTTGGATCTAGTATCCTCTGGGTAGGCAAAAACCATACGTTTAAAGATGGAAGACCTCCTCTCCGTTGGAAAGGCCAGGTGGAGAAGGACTTGGCTTCATTAGGAATATGCAATTGGCGCCAAACAGCGAAAAGGAAGAACGACTGGCTCGTTGTTGTAAACTCGTTTGTTGTAACCATCTAAGCGGTGTCTACGCCAATAGAGAAGAATAATTAATTAATATCTCCAGCAGGAGAAACTATCTGCCTCTGAGAAAGATTTTGCTTTTTAAAAATAACTAAAATTCAAAAACAAGAAAGTATTATTAGTCCTACAGATAAAAAGGAAAGGACGATTAAAAATTTTGATTTTTGGCAAAACGCGCCTTCCATGATTTTTGTTTTTTAATTTACATTTTGAAGTTACGAAATCGAAATTATTATTAAAAATCTTGTTCTTTCAATCTTTACCTGAAAAATATATACTTATAAGAAGATAGCATAAAAATTTCTGGTCGATCGGTTCAACAATTTCGGAGTAATTTTCCTCACCGACTCTGAAAACAGTATTTCAAAAACCTCGTTTAAAGTTTTGGGTTCCGATTAAACTAATAGAAGAAGGAACTCATACAAATGCAATCATTCATGTCACAGAAACCATTGATTCGGCAGCTTCAATTTTTCCTGAGAATATTTTCAAAATATATACTTTCGCCAAAAAATTTTTTGAGTTCACAAGTAAATTTAATAATCACTTAAACAAAGTAGACACAGCAATCAAAAAGTTTTTAAAGTGGGCGACTTACCCGATGTGGAAATAATATTTATTTAGAATCAGAATTTCAAAACATAGTATACTTTACTATATTGCGCTAGTCTTCCACATTGTCATATCGAGCTACCTCCGCAAATGAGCCATCTATGATATCCTCTTTCTTCCTCCTTTTCTTTAGACATCGGTGTGGCACTCGTATCTCGTTAACCGCTCAAAATTACACTTTGTGTTAACGTGGTAATTATGGCATTCACTTTGAAGCGAGTCGCGTAAAAAACAACCCCCTGCGCTGCACGAAGACAACACCTTAATCGCACAAAAGTTTGTTATATAAACTTTAAGTAAAGCAAAATACGCTGCCCCACTCCCTCCCTCCGCCTCGAAAGTAATTGTACTTGATATACTTAATTGCAACAGAGATAAATGCTTTGTGGCAATGCCAAGCACCGCAACAACCACTTTGCACTTAAGACAAAAACTCTCCGAGCACGGAAGGCGGAAAAGCGACGGCAAGACGCCGCCACAATGGAGGGGAGGCACACACACGTGCAACACGGCAATGAAATGGAGTTCTGGCGCACTTAAGATGATCCACTGAATTACCTACTTGAGGAATTCCATTTCAAGTGGAGCAGCGAGGCAAAACGCACAAGCAGGTGGGGTAACACCGCACAGAGGGAGATGGAGAGGAATTGGCGGGCAAGAGTGGGGATAAAACGGCGCTTTAGATATGCGTACGACAAATGCCAATGGTTATTACCTGCTTTTTGGCAATTGCCAGCAGCAACTAAGCCAATTGAAGCCACAGAGCCTCCGTCGTCGGACCGTTAAGACCACGGCAGCGCAGATAATATTTTAATGTGCATTTTTTACGAGCCAAAATGCTGAAGTTCCGCCAAGTGCGACCATTATGAGTTATGAAAAGATTATGAATGTGTAATTTGCTTTACAGCAGCTTAGACAAATAAACAGGTAATTTCATTATGCTTCACTTTTGTTGCTGCTTTTGTTCTTACTTTTTAGTACGTATGAGTGTGCAAAGTGGTTGTTGTGGTGCTGTCAACAAAAGTTCAAAGCACATGCCGTTTGTGGCACAAACTCTTGTTTGCTCACCGACTTTTGATATTCGGAGTGAGTTTTGTTGTAAAAAAAAAAATAACAAAAAAATGAAATAAAATAAAAATTTAGAATAAAATGAAAATAAAAAGGCTTTCACCGCAAATGTAGTGGAAAATTGCGAACTTTTGTTGACCAAATGCAATGCATACAAACGTGACCCGTAAGCACATGGAGAATAGGGCACAGTGAAGACTCTCAAATTGTGTATAAAAAGGGAAGCTCCGAAGACTTTTCATTTCGAACGAATCTCTCCAAAAAAAGGATTAATTTTAATTTCTGTATAATTATATATTAAGTAAAGGGTGATTTTTTAAGAGCTTGATAACTTTTTTTAAAAAAAAAACGCATAAAATTTGCAAAATCTCATCGGTTCTTTATTTGAAACGTTAGATTGGTTCATGACATTTACTTTTTGAAGATAATTTCATTTAAATGTTGACCGCGGCTGCGTCTTAGGTGGTCCATTCGGAAAGTCCAATTTTGGGCAACTTTTTCGAGCATTTCGGCCGGAATAGCCCGAATTTCTTCGGAAATGTTGTCTTCCAAAGCTGGAATAGTTGCTGGCTTATTTCTGTAGACTTTAGACTTGACGTAGCCCCACAAAAAATAGTCTAAAGGCGTTAAATCGCATGATCTTGGTGGCCAACTTACGGGTCCATTTCTTGAGATGAATTGTTGTCCGAAGTTTTCCCTCAAAATGGCCATAGAATCGCGAGCTGTGTGGCATGTAGCGCCATCTTGTTGAAACCACATGTCAACCAAGTTCAGTTCTTCCATTTTTGGCAACAAAAAGTTTGTTAGCATCGAACGATAGCGATCGCCATTCACCGTAACGTTGCGTCCAACAGCATCTTTGAAAAAATACGGTCCAATGATTCCACCAGCGTACAAACCACACCAAACAGTGCATTTTTCGGGATGCATGGGCAGTTCTTGAACGGCTTCTGGTTGCTCTTCACCCCAAATGCGGCAATTTTGCTTATTTACGTAGCCATTCCACCAGAAATGAGCCTCATCGCTGAACAAAACACGCGCGCGAAACACATTTCGAACCGAACACTGATTTTGGTAATAAAATTCAATGATTTGCAAGCGTTGCTCGTTAGTAAGTCTATTCATGATGAAATGTCAAAGCATACTGAGCATCTTTCTCTTTGACACCATGTCTGAAATCCCACGTGATCTGTCAAATACTAATGCATGAAAATCCTAACCTCAAAAAAATCACCCGTTATAAAGAACATCTGTCGGATTTCCGGATAGTTTTGCTTAGGAGAGGATTTCGAAAAGTTCAAAGTATATCTTTCACGCTTCATCTCCGTTTATGTTATGATTTTACTAGCTACTGCCAACAGGTACGATATTTCAAGAAAGAAAAATAGCAATTCGTTTGCTTTCTGACAGTGAAATGGGCCACAAAGATGTAAAGTATTCTCTATACAATTCCTTTTCTCAATGAAGTATACGACTCAGTTGGTTGCTCTTAAAGTAATTTTTCAAGATTTCTTAACAGTTTCGGACCACCAAAGAGATACATTTTGTTTTTATGACATTCTAGAGCACGAGTGACCAACAAACTTAACTTCGAACGGAGTCACACGAAACCGAACAGAGCCACTTCATGTTTGTTTGGATCCAAGTAAGCTAAAGCAGCCCTATTCGATAGTAAAGGTTTCCCACGTTCAACAATGGAGGGGCTTACTGTACTTATAGCCATTCACATACCTGCTGAGCAATTCATGCTCTCATACACTTACTTTCCTTTTGAGCGCACCGGAAATGCTTCCATCAACACAAAACAAGCAAACGACAAATTCTCGGCATCCTGAAAAAGCAAAGCCAAAATATTTCTGACTTCCAAAAACGAAAGAGTTGGAGTTGAAAGCAGTAAAGCAGCGCTCGCTTTAAGGCCAAGACAAATTTGCGACAAACGTGCAACATCGCCACATTCTAAAGTGACTAAAGTGAGAGGTGGGTGCCGGCGTGTGGTATGCTGCTCGACTCGTGTCACGGAAATGTCGCTAAGAATTCCCAAAAAATGGCCGGTAATGGAGTGGACTTTATTTTTAATGTTGCCACAAATTGTTGTTGGCGTTGCACGAGTCAAACAAATGCTGCGCCGAAGTAAGCAAACAAATGACCTTTGCGTGTTGTGCTTGTAGTTGTAGTTGCTTTGCAGTCCGCAGTCAACTAACATCTTTTCCGTTATTCGCTGCCGAGGTGAGTTGTGTAGACGTTTCACCAGAGAAAATGGCAAAATTTTCTTATTTTAGGTTGTTTTATGGCTTGTTGCACATGCCCACACACACACTCGCACACAGGCGACATCATACACCTTAACAGCAACAATTACTCACTCTCCTTCAGGAAGTACACACTTCAAGCGACGTATGGTCCACATGCAGTTCGTTGGTATTCGGCACGCATGCGAAGGTCTCGGGAGCTGCGCTTGACTCGCCGCTTGAAGTTTTCTTCCTCTTCAAGGCGAAGAATTTTGACATTTTCACATAACTCACCGCTTTCTAGGCTGGAAATTGTAAGAAGTGGCAGTAGTGCTCGTGTATTTTGTTCGGGTTATTTTCAATTAAGGCGGTTGGGGGTATGTGCTGATTGTTTTGGCTGGTTCTTGCACGTGATTTGAATCGGACATTTTCGGGTTATTTTTAAAAAGTCCATTGTGGAAAGTGGCGTAATTTGTTAAATTGTTGCTTGAATTTTCCAGTTCACGATTAGCTTCCTACTTCGCAGCCTGCTGCGGTCTAAATTTAAAATATTTGAAAAATTAATTTCTTTGGGATTGTTTACAGAACCTTACAGGTCTAAATCGACATTAACTAAAGTAAATTATAACATACGTTATTATAGAACTGAGTACTAGTACAAAGTAGAAATAAAATGCGAAGCGGTTTCTCCGATCTTAACGGGATGAAACTTAGAAAAATATTCTGCTCAAAATGTCATTGAACAATAAAGTTTCACAGATCACGGAACAAATGATTTTCGGAGTGGTTTCTGCTTCAATTTCGTTAAATATGAAATGGATATTTCAATAACCTTAAAAAATAGACAGACGGATTCGCCTCAGCTCTCCACACTGATCATTTAAACACTTTGTTTCATTGTTCTAGAGACATTATATTTCTGTGAAATACTGAAAAAATGTGTACCCATTCCAAAAACGAATGATGAGAATATGAGAACATTTTTTTAATGATACTTTTCTACTATTGTAGTTAGTAAGGGGAATACACTGAAAACAGGGTTTCATTACTATGAAGACAGCCCTTGCGAATATTCGACTTGACATTGAGTTGGTGTAAGGAGAAAGCATTTCTGAGGTCAATAAAGCCCATCTATCCAAAATAGCTGTTTTCGTAAACCTTTTTACCAGAACAGGCCATTCTAAAAGATTGATATTTTTACGTCGAAGCCACGTTTTCGATGACGTCCTCGTATGGATTCTTGCGTTGTCTTGTTGAAAAGAGATAGATTTGATAGATTGGATTGGATATAGGGTTAGCATATTTGCTTTTAATACTTCCAGATACTCGGAACTATTCATTCGGCAAGAAGTGAATGCTAACGGTACTGTCTCTGAATTTTAAAATGCGCCCCATATCATAAGTGATCCTCCGCCGAAATTGCGCTTTCAAAATTATCGCAGCTCTTTTCGTAAATCTCTCCATTATCCCAAAAAGCCGGCTGTACCATCAAGGCTGAAACTTTTCTCATCGGAAAGAATCACCTAGTACCAATATAAACGATTTTTGTAAGTCTACCTTGCCGCAACCGTATAATTAAAAATTTAATTTTCTTTTAATCTAGATGCCAGATTTTATTCATGTGATCTCGGGCAAAACTGAGACGAGAGACTTTATGGACTCCAAATTGTTGAAACAGATACAGAAATTTGGTTCTCTCTTATCACTTTCCGTATTGAGGTCGTTTTATTTGATAACTGTCGACAAATTTCTCTTTCCTGCCGCTTGCTAATAATTTTGTTGACCAGAGTAAGTTCTCTGCCCATAATTTCCTTTGTTATTCAGTTATTGAAAACAAAATAATTTAAAAGGTATAAGAAAGGCTATGGACCATGAGACACGTTTTCTTAAAATACAATTTTTTCATTCCGCAATATAAATTTGTCAGTTTCTTCCTTATAAATTTTGGATATATATAAATATATGTATACTCCAATGAAGATATCAAAATCAGATGTTTGGCAATACTATATACTTTGATAATTATAGTCAACATTTTTTAAATAAATTATATGGACAATACAATAACTTATGGATAAATTCTTAAATTTACTCCAAATAAAACACCAAGTTAAAGCATCTGGATAAAGATTAAGTCTAAAGATTAGTCTGTTCACTTCGAAAAAATTTTTCCAAGGCAACACAACGGTTGGGCCTGGAGAAGATATCATGTATTGAAAAAAGGACTATCCTCAAAGATCTAGATATTTTTCTTTACGCTTATGCGATCATAGCCAAGTTTACAAGCTCGTACGACATAACCTAGCCAGCGTATCCGCTGGCTTTTAAATTCGCTGAACTATATATGTCAGTGTTGTCGTATATCTTATACAGTTCATCATTCCATCGACTGCGATATCCGCTGTTGCTAATGTGCGACGAACCATAAGTCTTCCGCAAAACCTTTCTCCCGAAAACTCGTAATGCCGACCTATCAGGTGTTGTCTTTGTCCATCCTCTCTAGATAGTTATGCATAGTCTACAAAAAAAAAACTAAATTTAGCTGGCATAAAATCCTCATGAATTCATATGATCCGCGAATAACGATGTGGTTTTGAACACTTGAAAAAGGACTGACTATTTTTCAGAAGTACTTTTAAAGAGCTTATTGGTGAAGCCTGCGATATCATTTAAAATTTCACGCAGTTAGCAAGGCAGTATACAAAGACTTTACAGAAAAATTTAACTTTTAAGTGTAGTAAAAATATAAAAGATTTCTAACAACAAGAATGCGAATAAATGTGCTTATAATATTAACGAGTGTATGAGGACGTTACATCATATATCTGTATATACATATGCATACCACTGTATCTTAAAATGAACCCATGTTCTAATGCAATAGTGAAAATTGGCAATATCGCGGCTATAAGTCATTTTAATGGGCACACAGGAACATAACGGTTATATAAGAAGTACATAAAGCACCTTCTATCATATATATGTAGGTATGAGTGTATATGAATAGGCACATGTACACCCAATATGCTGCCAAAGCAATAATACTTTGTAACATAATTTTAAAATGCAATCGAGTACATTTTCCTCTCTGCAAATGAAGTATAAATTTAAGACGCAAAGAGCCCAAGCACAGAAGCCTAATAATGTACTCTAGAGAGCATAGAGACATTACCGTTTCTCATTCTTTTCTTCTTCTTCTTCTTCTGTATGTGTGCTAATATTCCACTTTCTTTTATTTTCGCATTAATTTCTGCCCACTCGACTTGAATTGAGTGCGGAGCTGGGCCAGCGAGAGCTCATGCAAAGGTAATGCACTCGAACTTCTCGACTTAATAAAGCAACATTAAACATTTGCTCACGTTCCATCAAAGCAAACAAATTAGAAACGTTTTAGGTGAATCACAGCCGCCACTTATTTACCCCAACCGCCCGTAATACTACCGGGTAATGTGAGCCTCGCTGCCAAGTATACGGCTAACAAGCGCTTCGAACGCGTATTTATCCAAGTGGCGGCCACAAACGCTCAAGTGGTCAATAAAAAAGAAAGCAGCGTGCGATTTGCCAATACAAAGGATAAGCCCAAGGTTAAGTGGTCAGTCAAAGGAATGTACACATACATACCAATGCAGGGGTCGCGACATAAGGTGAAGTGGCATTAGTTGGCATTAGGTGGAGCCCGTTCACTCCCACTCATCGTCCGGTTGAGCATTTCGAGCGCTCAATTCCCAGGGGAAATTTTCTATACCCCCCTCCTCTAGCATGCTGAGCTCACGTAACACATCAGCACATCGGCAAATATCCTGTGGTTCGTCGGTCATATTAAATTTCCTTCCAAGGTGTTCACTGTTACACATGCGGATGTGCTAGATAACCGTAAACGGCGTATTAACGAGTTGCGTAGTTAACGGTACGTCCAGAAATTAAGTTGGGAAAACGTTTGCGCATTTTTTTATTATCCTAGCAAATGCCAATTCTCGCCGTCAGTTCTCTGCTTCACGTGCAACAAATGCACAAGCTTGGTCGGCATTCAATTTATCCTTTGGCCACATCAAAACCATCAGCGAAAGTTATTATTATCAGCCATTGTCCACATCCACCTTTTATCTGTGCGAAGGTGTTGTGCATGTGTGCGTGTGTGCTTTGATGATATTTTTATGATTTTTTCCGCCTGCTTTTCTTCATTGTTCTCATATGCATGTTGTTGTTGTATTGCACATTATTGTTCGCATTGTGCTGGCATACAATAAAACCAATGAGGTGTGCATCAATTGTCTCGGCGCTGCCGCATACTACACACTCTTCTTGGAATATAGGGTGCGACTACTGAGAGAATATTATTATTATTATTTTTTTGCGATTACTTAAACTCATTGAAAATATGTTTAAACTGGTCCTTCGGTAACATCCGCTGAAGACACCGTAAACAGGATCCGATGTGTGTTATTAAGTCTCTAAGCTTGTCATATGGCACTTTTCAGAAGCAGAGCTGAGACGACGTTCCGTCCACCTTAGGTAAGTCCAAATCATAACTTCTTTAACCCTAAACTTCTTTCCTCAAAAAACTTGGAAGATATCAAGAGGAAGTTCGTAGTTTTCAGATGCAATCCGCATCCGCATTTCACACAGGTTCTTCTTCTTCTCCTTTACTTGTGTAGACACGGCTTACGCGGTTATAGCCGAGTTAAAAACAGCGCGCCAGTCGTTCCTTCTTTTCGCTACGTGGCGGCAATTAGATATTCCAAGCGAAGACAGGTCCTTCTCCACTTGGTCCTTCCAACGGAGTGGAGGTCTTCCCCTTCATCTGCTTCCCCGGCGGGTACTGCGTCGAAGCTGGATTATTTTTGTTGAACTATGTCAATGTCGTCGTATATCTCATACAGCTCATCGGTCCATCGAATGCGGTGTTCGCCGTTGCCAATGCGCAAAGGACCATATCTTCCGCAGAATCTTTCTCTCGAAAACTCGTAATGTCGACTCATCAGATGTTGTCGTTGACCATGCCTCTGCACTATATAGCGGGCGGGGATGATGAGTGATTTGTAGAGTTTGGTCTTTCTTCGTCGAGAACGGACTTTACTTCTCAATTGCCCACTCAGTCCGGAGTTGCACTGGTGGGTGAGAGTTATTCTGTTTTGGATTTCGAGCCTGACTTTATTGTTGGTGTTAATGCAGGTTCTACGATATAAAATATCCGCGACTTCGAATTTCTGACTGTCAACAGAGACTTCGGAGACAAGTTGCGAGTTCGACGACTCTTTGTTTGAAGAGAAGACCTATTTGCTTCGCTTCCTTATCCATTTTGGGGAAAGCAGAACTAAAGGCGCGGTTGTTGAGGCCAATGAGATCAATATCATCGGCGTAGCCCAGCAGCTGTGCAGTCCTGGTACTGGTACTGGTACCTTCTCTATTTAGTTCTGTGGCTCTAATTTTTTTTCTAAGAGTAAGTTGAAGAAGTCGCATGAGAGGAAGTATCTGAAATCTCGTTTGGTATCGAACGGCTTGGACAGGTCCTTTCAGATACTGACGGAGCTTTGGTATTACACCAATCAGTTTGTTGACGGTGGGCTTTAATCTTTCACTAAATACACTCGATAGAACCTTATATGTGATGTAGAGGAGGCTTATCCCACGGTAGTTGGCGCGGATTGGCAAGAAATTCAAGAGTAGAAGGATTTTTCGAATTTTGCTTAGGCGCTCGGTAATCGAATATTTCATAATTTTGTACTTAAGCACCCTGTATTCATATATGAGCGGCTGTGTGTGTACTTTAATAACGGCTTTGGCTTTACGCTTGCGGTGTTGCCCTGCAAACTACGGATGCGGAAATCAAAACGAGTCGCAACCAACAACAACAAAAACCAATAGATTTAGCAATAAACGCCTACTTACACACTGTAGCTTACTTCACGCTAAACGGCTCCACCTCGCTCTCCCACACTTCGCCCCCGAGGAACGCCTATCGTATTGTAGCGTTTCGATTTTTACCTATTCATACGAGTACATTGCATTATTCGGACAGATTAAGCTGTCGCTCAGTGCTGAGCCCATACTCCGTGCGCCGCTACTTTCGAAAATATGCCCGTGCCCTGACCGGCTTTTGCTTTGGCTGCGCTGCTGGCTTTCGCTTCGCTTGACGTCCGCCTGACGTGGGGGCTTTGTCATCTCGCCTTGGCTCGTCCGACCGTTGCTGAGCACTTTGCCACGAACAAAGAATGTGCTTTATTGGCACTTTTTATGCATTGTTGGTGGAAGTGTTAGGTGTGCCACGCACGTGTGTGTGTGTATGTGTGGACCATAAGGTAATGCGTTGCATGCATGAATGGAGGAATGGATCGTGCCATAGGCTGGCGAAAAGCCGGTGTGTGAAGGTAGACCGTTAGGTACACAGCCGCACACAATGGTGAGGTACTAAGTAGGTAAATATAAGCACACATACACATACATGCAGAGGGTATTTAGGTGAGGCGCTTGTGTGAATTTTGCTGAGTTGCAGCATTCACTTATCGAGCGTATCGGCCCCCCAGGCTACGTGTCACACACACACATACAGATGGGAAAGTAGCTGTTTGGCAATCGATTGGCGTAATGACGTTCGTGAAGGATCTCTATAGCGCCGCTTAGCTTTATTAAATGGGCCTTATGAAATACTTATACGGATAGACATTTCGATAAGCCAACACGCACACATACATACATACGCACACATTTAAGTATGAATACTTATTGGGCGCATTGTGTGCAGAGAGCCACCTAGGCGACAGACAATCGATAAAGCAATTTAGAAATTATTGCACCCGCCGGTGGCGAAACCGTTACTTTAATAAAATAATTCACCGACTTTAATTTTGCGAAATTCTTAAAGCCTAGACTTTGCAACTTCGATAAAAAGGTGTTTTTTCCGACCAACCAACCCTCAATCTGTACAACAACATGGTTACATTTTCCACTTGTGTTTTTGTTGTTGTGCTCGCAGCAGCCCCGTGTGTTTTTGGTGCAACCTCAGCTGTGCAAATCTCTGCAATTATTTCGCAACAATGAAATTGTTGCCGCTCTGCCTGATTTCCAATTTAAAATGCGCACACACACACACTCGCACACCGTCGCAAGCAATTCGCACGCAAATGGCAATTGTTTGCAGCCACACACACACAGGCACATGTGCACGTGCTGGCATGCGGCAAGGACGCAGGTGTCACAATCGCCACTTTGATTTGAAAATTCAAATCAGTTACCTATAAAATTTGCAACAATACATGTGTGTGTGTCGGTCGGTGTGTGCTTTGCTTGAGTACATTCAACAAAACATCGAAACTTTGGTGGCACTGCGCTTGAGTTAGTGGCGGCTTTAGCGCCGAGTGACAACAGGTGAAAGGCGCATAAAAATTGCTTTTTTATTTACCGAGCGTAAAATCGATGAAGTGCTTGACAGTGTCTGCTTATGCTTAGAAAAAGTATATGTTGCACGTTGCAGGGGTGAATTTAAAGCAGGAAAACAATTTATTTACATATAATAATAATGAAGGAGTACGCGGCGTCGGAGGGTGGGGATGTTGAGAGTGAAGATGCTTTGATAAATTATATTTGAATTCTTTTGTTTTTGTATTCTTAGAAGAAGTTTTACCAATTTCATTAACACTCACAATGGCTCAGACACTACCATTTGACTTCTGTGCTTCCTTGTATGAAGAGAGTACATATACTTGTATATATATTCAGGGGTAATGCTGATATTATCAGTACAGATAGACCAGGGTATATTAAAATAGCCATCCAAAAGGAAACTTCGGAGAAAATGTATATAAAACATTGTATATACCATACATGATCAACGTGACGAGCGGAGTCAATTCAACCAAGCCCGTCTGTATAAAGTTTATATGATATCGCTCTGAAATTTTACTCACGTCCCTTGCTCTTTAAAAAACTGCTCATTTCTCAAATATTGAATCACTTTAGGATATAGCTACCCTACAAATTGACCAATCAAAATCATGTTCTTCAAATTTCAATTATATTACTATCCAAGGCAGTGCTAACATCTCCGAACAAATTGTTCAGATCAGACCACTAAAGCATCTGGCTGACCAAAAAAAGCCAAGGTAAATATCCACTTTGAAACTACCTCCAAGTGTGGATTCTAGCTTTTTCCTTATACTTGAAAATCGAGGGCAATGGTAAAGTATGTGTTCAGAGTATTCTGGAGGATGCAGCCATGTGGAGAAGTCCACGTAAGTGAGGAAAGTCCTCTGAGCGCCATCAACTTGGGAGTGGTCAAAAACGATTCTTTTACATATGGCTCACGACTTCCAGTCTTGGACCAAGTATCTTCTAGGTAGCCAGAAAATATCCGTTTAAAGGCGAACTAAAGTGAGAAGGTGAAACTGTACACGTCAGACAATGCGGACTAAAGTCATGACGTTGATTGTATAGGCAGCTTTTAAAACACCCATGGCCACTAAGTGTTAGGGTCGGTTTATTTATCCACGAATATATGTTAAGAATCAGTCTGTTGGTCCACCGCCCTTTGCATGAAGTTTGTCACCGCTGTGTGCTTTTGATTCTTTGCTCTCTTCTTGTTGCTGTAGGCGCTTCCGATAAGTTGTATGTTCGCGCGAATTCCTCTCTTTAGATGTCAATCAGCGTCGTTGATAACCTTTAACCTTAAAAATTTCTTAATTATTTTCTCAATTCTCATATCTATATAAATTTCAAAGACAATTAGTAAGAACGAGTAAGATATCTGTTGAAAATTGTTAGAGAGGAGACTTTATAATAATCGCTTTATTTACGATATACACTAATTTAAAAGTATCAAATTTATAATGCGTATTAAATCTAAAATCAAATAATTCAGGTAAATTTGCAATAAGCCAGCTCTCCCAGCCACATTCTTACATTCAAAATCTTTCTATGATTTATTGCTTAAGGAACATGTCTCGCTTACTTAAATTTTGTATAAGAGCTCTCCATTATAATTCCACTCAACTCGAAGGCGCTGCTTTATTTAAACAATCTGTCTGCCTCGGCAATTTCATTCTGCGAGCAATCCGCACAAATCCCATTTGCCACATATCACTTATCTGCGCTTATGCTAACCCAGTTTCCCCCTCACCCTCAATGAACCATGGGGCCGTGGGCTCAACCTGTCGCTGCACATTAGGTCAAATGAGCGTTTTTTCTGTGCAAAATTAATAACGATTACAAATATATGCTATTCAAACCAAAACCTGTAAGGATTTCAGAAGCAGGAGTAACTGTATTATAAAAAGTGGAAATTAACCCTCTAACGACCAAAATTTAAAATTACTCCTTTTGCAGCCATTAATGAAAACAATAAATTGTTTCATTTATTAATTTTATTTGTACTGAAACAATTAGTTAATCACATAAATCTAATTCATTATGTAAATTTAAATTAAAAAGTTCCTCCTCAGTTTCATTAATTTCATCATCTTGGTTGTTAAGTTGAAAATCTTCTATGGGTTCGCTGCAACATAATAGTTCAATAACTTCAGGAGGAAGTGTGATACGTTTCCTCTTTTGAATGCGTTTACTTAAAAAAAATGTGGAAATTAATGGATCTGATGTATCGATAGCCCTATTAAATATGTCTAATAGGTTATTGGTGCGGTTATTTCTACGAGCGTGATGTAATCTATCGGCTTTGTATATTTGATGTCGCGATTCAGCAGCTTGTTCTCCAAAAAACCCCATGGGAAGTGCAGTATTTTCTATTATTTCTCTTGAATGTATTAGTACTTTATGGTCTGTAGAAGTCATTGGCAGCCAGGGATATAGCTCCTGAAAACGTTTTGCTGTTTGAAAGCAATATATTTCAAATTTGCTTGCATTGATTTCAAACTCGCAGGATAGACAAATCAAAATTATTTTGAAACGAAATATAAGGTCTTCGTCACATCAGTTATTTTAGAAAAAATAGTGTGTTCAGTAAAAGCTCGACGAGCAGTGTTCCCGTCATTTGTGGAACCGGAGCCTCCTACTCTGGGCATATCTACGCGAAGTCCAAGCTTTTTCCAAAAATCGTTTTGAATGTCTACTTTTCTTTTTAAGACAGGTAACTTATCTTCTCCTCGTATCTCCCACTTTTGTATTTTGCATTTATAGCCTAAATGTAAAAGAAATTCAAAAAATCTAATCCAACAATGAAGGGGGCTAATTCCAAATTTTAAGGTTTCCTCTTTTGCATGAAATACTTCACTTTTGTAATTACACGTGTTCATAAAGTCCTTAGGTGTAGCACCACAAATGGAACAAGACTGGTTTGATCTAGTCCCAGTTATAATGTTTAAAACTTTTCCATCAATTAGTGTTAAAAATAATTTAAAGGACACTTCCACAGATTTTCCATCACCAATTGATATTGTTTTCAAGGCATTAATCTCATTTTTTAATTTCTGTGAGATTTTTCCCACTTTGTTGCCAATTTTACGCAAAAAAAATGTAATATTTGCGATATATGTTTCTCAATTTCATCCGAAAGTATATTAACTTCAATTTTGCCAATTACATATTTTAAAACAGCATCGAACTTTCCTTTTTTTGTGCATTCTTTTCGCCATATATCAAACAAATCAGCTTTTTTTATGCAGAGGTTTCCTAAACAAAAATAGATAACACTCGTTAAACGCAAAGAATAGCAGTTTAAACAAAATGCAAATAACTCATTATTTATTACTTTATTTATATTATCAATTTGAAAGAGGTCAAATGGGGTCAAAATTTTTAAAGGCTTACAGAAGTCAAAGTTTTAGATAAATTCTACAGTTTTGAGGTTATGTAGACTAATGAATTATTATCAAGTATAGCGACATACATATAAGCCAATGTTAATTAAATACATATATTCTTACTTGTAGCTTTATTTTCCATTTTCCACTAATGAATTATTATCAACACAATTCGATAAACACACTCTTAAAGATGACCAACCACTACTGAACTTGCAATCACATTTGTTGAAAGACTTGCATCGACTGACTTTGACGCACACGTGTGTAACGGTACTCTATATTTAGCACAAACAAAAAACACGCGTCTTTGTTTTGGAGTATTTCCAATTAAAAAACAACAACAAAAAAAGTAAAACGGCACTTTGATTTTATCACTTTTGCACAGAAAAAACGCTCATTTGACCTAATGTGCGCTGGCGCGTTCAACCAGGCAATGTTTTTGTTTTTATTATTACATCATCATTGTAAACGACTGCTTAGCTCTTACTCCTTCCAGCAGCCACCGCCTTCAGCACACACACACATTTACATAGAAGTACATATGAAGCAATTTCGGCATCGCCATCAGTGTAGGCCACGAGTGAGGGAAATTACCTTGAGGCCATAAAATGAACTGCGCAGCAAACACCTACAAGGCTGTCTTAGGCTTAGCTCAACGCGTAATCGTGAGGTACATCGTTAGCAGAGTTTTCTTGAACGCGCTCTTGGGACACGCGTGCTCTGCGCTTGCTGCGGCTGGTGGCATGTAGGCGGTGGCGGATTGGTTACAATTGCCGAGTGTCGATATGATGATGGAAAATGATGTGCGTATGTGGGTTAATATAGTATATATGTATGTTGGAGATATTTCATCATATAAAGTAGTGTTTGTAGAGGAAGAAAGCTAGAGCTATAACTAGGAGAGTAAAGTTTGGACAGATATATGATTTTTGCTCTTCGCTTCTTATGAAGATGCTTATTCAATGTTTTTGGATTATTTGTGGAATCTTATGAATAATCATTACTACTACTTCTACTAATCATTAATAATATAGATACAAAAGCTTGTTAACATATCTAGATATCAGAAGTTTTGCTCATACACACTAAGGAAATTTAAGAAAATATATCGCTAATCTGACGATAATGTGAGATTACTTGACATGCACCGTTGAAGTACTGTGTTGTAATTTGGACTGAAGACTTAAATTGAAGAAAAGGAAAACAGTATATGTAAAGCAAAAGAAATCTATAATACAGTATGTAGAATGATGGTAACCGACGACTTTTATTAGCTAAGGATATTAACAGGGTTTATTACGTGTGCCACGAAGCTTATAACACCCAGAAGAAACCATCGAGACCCATTGAAGTGTCTGTATAAGTGGTCGAGTGACTAGCTGGACTATGAGAAAATAGGGAGTTTCTTGAATTCATCAAATTAAACCTTTTATTTAATTCAAACTGTTTATTTTCTTAGTTTACTTATTTTGGAATACACATTGGAAAGAATTGCGATGTAATTTTCAAGTGAACATTATTGTAAATAGTTTTCTGCTCATAGTTCCTTCTTTCAATACCTTCATAGCTATATGAATACCAACGCCTTATACCCTCCTAATACATATATACCTTACATTCTGATGAATATTTGAAGGAAGCCTGCATAATACCCGAATGATATGAGGTAATTTGAAAATCAAACATCGCCATCAAAAACGCAAATAAGCTCAAATCCAACACACATGCAAATAGTATCAGTTTAAACACTTCCGCTTATACCTTAAATGCGAGTGCCGGGGCGCTGAGCAACACCTTACACGGCAGCGTTAGACAAGCGTCGCGAAATCCCTTCAATTGCAACAATTTGTCGGATAAATAGGATCAAAATCGAATTTAAATGGTAAACAAATTTGCCGATTCCCGTTCACCCTTCGCATTACTGCCTTTCGCAGACACACACCTACACATTGGCGCTTCTAAGTACTGTTATGCAAACATATTGCCGGTTTTTTTTTTGGAAAACAGAACTTTTCACTTATGCTGCAAAATAAGCAGATTTAACAAATAGCAAAACAGACATAAATCGCGTGTTGTTGTTATTGTTGATAAGGGTTGAGAATGCGGAGGAATGAGGGTGGCGGTGCGCAAACAAAAAATCATCAATTCGATATTGACAACAGTCACAACATTAGCATAAACACCGATTGAAGTGAAGTGAGAAGTGTGAACAGAACACCTTTGAAGAATGCGCAAAAAAAAAAAATAAATAAAATAAAATAAAAAAGGAAATAAAATCCCTGTATGATACAGAGTTGGTTGGGATTTACAAGCATTCTCAGCGTCAGTGGATTTAGCCTTTAACGGGTTAAAAGTTGTTGGAAACTTGTTCATGAAATCAATCTAAATCAGCTGCTCTTGATATAAATACATGTGTATACAGTAAAATTTCTGATATATTCTTCCCGTTTTCATATCGTTAGCTAAAAATCGATGTTCGTCGTTAATGATTTTATGTCGGAATATCACCTGGGTGTGATTTTCTCATAGCTTCCTTGACATTGGGTGAAAATTGTTAGGTCTTCGAAAAATTCATCAAGCTCAGTTCGCCTTTAAGTGACTTTGATAAATTTGCATTCAGTCTTGCATTATAACAACTCACTATCATCACTATTTGTATACAAATCTACCGAGGCATCGACAGACCACCTCCATTGGCTCCACCACACGAGCAGATTATTCGGAAATTATATTTTCAATTTCATTTATTTACTTAAGTTTACGAAACCACAGACGAACGTTTGTCTCATGTTCAGGTTGAATTCGAATTGGAATTAGAATTAGACAGTGTTTGATTTAGGGCATATAAGTAGATATATTCTTTTAGAATAGAAAGGAAATCGAAAAATTAGGTATGAAGAGAGCTAGACATTTTTACTCATAAATAATTTCTCCGACAATAAGATGGAAGGTGTAAGATTACCATGAGAAAAATAGTAAGTTGCGGCACGATATTGGTTGAAAATGTGGTGAAAAACTCACGAAGATTTAATACATTATAGTTTCCCTTGTTGACAACTCATCCACACCTCGATGATCGAAGAAAACTGTCAAAATAACTTAAATGTTTGACCTTTCACGATACTAGGTCGATTGATCGTCTATTTCCGTGTCGTAAGCATAGATTTGAGACTCACAGAGCAACATAATACATTCCATTATTAATACATTTCATTATTCGAACGAAAGCGAGATCTCTGAGAGTAATAGCAGAAGTAGTCATTGCTTTCTAGCTTTTTCGGAATATTGATACTATCAAAAGGTGTTGTTGTTGTGATATGATTGGATTGGACTACAGTATTAAAGTATTGCAGTAGCATCCTTTCATTTGTCGTATCGCTCACATGCCTTATTTTGATATAAAGTTTTTTTAAAGTAACAGCAAACTTATCGTATATATCTACTATATTATTATTTTTCTATTCTATTTAGGCTAGTTGCTTGTTCGATTCGACGTTCTCGCCGGATGACCTGAAAAGAGTTAGTTTCAGAAGGTAGTCGACAAGTTGCTAAAGTTAATATATTCCTCAATGTGCTAATAAGATAATGAAAAATACAGATCAAATAAAACTAAAAGGAGACAACACCTTCAGGGTGTAGGTAGTAGCCAGAAAAATAAGAAGTCATCTAAGGACCGGTAGTTGGTTATGTTACAGCATTCAAATTTAAATATTAGAATTTAATTGTTGTCTTGTGGATGTATCACTATCATTAACTTCTTCTACAACATTTTCACCAAAACCACTCAACTTCGTGGCAGAAGTGCGATTGCGACACTGTGCTCACTTGAAATTATTACTTTGCTACGAGTATTTACTTATTATTTCTTCTCCATGGCTGAGCACAGAGTAGTTCTAACCAAAAATTCCATAAAATTTCAATTTATTTTATATTTGCAGAAGAAATTTGAAAAGTGTGTAAGCCGTTGAGTGCTAATGTGTAGAGAAGTTAGCCAGATGTGAAGGCGCCCGAATGAGTGTGAGCAATGAAGTTGTTCTACTCACATGTACGAGTGTGTGTGGATGTGTGTGCGTTGAAGGAGTTAGAAGGAATTACGTGCAATTGATATGATATGCGAGGCAGTCACAAACAAACGCCCCAGTCATCAGACACACACATGCAGATTCTAAATTTGGAACCAAGTGAAGCCAGGCGAACGCTTCCCCACACGCGCAAGTGTGGTTGTTGTAGCGAGCAGGATAGTTTTGAGCATTGGTTTCGGTGGTTTTTAGTGGCACTCATGCGCAAAGTTTCCCAAGTAGTTTATGCAACATAAACAATATTAATTTCATATGCAAAATCTACAAATGTCTTCGCCACACACACTCGCATCTCGCAGCAAATGTATTCATAACACACGCCGTACAAGTGCTACAATGTGTCTTCCAGTGTGTTTGTGAGGGTGCGCGTGTGTGAGAGGGGGGAGTAGTTTGGTGCTTAGATTAGTTTTATCACTTTTTCTTTACTTTCGCGCTGAAAGCAGGAAAAATTGCCGCTTGATTTATGTAAACATAATTCAGTGGATTTTTGCTTGAATTATTTTGTTGTCGAATTTCGAACGGAAAGGTTCTCTGGCATAGGGCGAAACGTGTCGAAAAATTGTTTTAAAACTTTCATAAGTGAAATTTTATTATTCAGTCATGCGTGGCGTTCTTAGATTATGAAACTAAGCGACTATCTTGAAACTTTCAATTTTTTTTCCAAAGGAAATTTAAAGAAAGCATTAATTCTTCGACTATGGAGATATCTACGTACTCATTCTGAAGGGTCCATTGTAGATTGAGATTGGTTTGGAAATTTAACACATGTATACATTGCTAATACAACCAGCTGGGCAGGGCACCTTACCAATTAAGGAACCGGACATTCCAGGTGGAAGCCCTAAAATCGAAAAACTTACTGCATTTGCAGTGGTCGGCATACAAAGGCGGGTCTCTTCACCGAGGGAAGGATGTTTTGCCTTCTCATTTTAGCTCGCCTTCAAACGGATGTTTTTTGGATACCTAGTGAATACTTGGTCTAAGACTGGAAATTAGGAACTGTTTGAGCCTGATGTCAAAGAATCATTTCTGCTCATTGCTAAGTGTATGGCGTTCAGAGAACTTTCCTCACTTGCGTGAACTTCTACACATGACTCCATCCTTCTGTAAACTGTTGTTGAGCAATACCAAAAGCTCCGTCAGGATGAGGAAGGACCTCTCCGATCCGTTCTTTGCCAAACGAGGTTTTAGATAAGACGATTATCTATCGTGTGACTTCTTCTATAAACTGTACATAAACTGTGTAACTGTATAAACTGTTATAAAAAAATAATTCGAGCTGCAGAGCTAAATAGAGGTGGTGCAGTCTTAAATAAATATGTACAGCAGCTAGCATATGCCGATGACATTAATATCATTAGTCTTAGTATCTCAGTACCAGAATTAAGTCTCCGGTCAGACCTCGTAGCCGAAACCACTATGACTTGAGCTGCCATACTGCTCGGGGGTATTGATCAGGTGTTGGACCCCATACACACATTACACGCACTCACCATTCACACAAGAAGCTAACCCTAACTGTTGACAGCCATAACTTCAAAGTAGTAGATAATATCGTCTATCTTAAAACCAGGATTTACACCGATGACAACGTGTCACTTCGGACTGAGTAGGAAATTAGGAAGTAAAGTCCTCTATCGGCAAACAAAGATAAAATTCTACAAGTCACTCATCATCCTCGACATTGACATAGTTCACCGAATAAAGAGACAGAGGCTGCGCTGGCCAGGTCATGTCGTACGTATGGACACTTCAGCTCTGAAAATATTCAACGCAATACTCGCCGGGGAAAGCAGAGGAAAATCCCCACCCCGTTGGAAAGCGTAAGCGGAGTCTACTCTTTGAATTTGGATATTATTATACCCTGGACAGGGTACATTAAGTTTGTCACGAAGTTTGTAACACCCAGAAGCAAGCTTCGGAGACCCTATAAAGTGTATAGTAGTGATCAGTATGTTCAGCTGAGTCGATTTATCCATGTCCGTCTGTCTGTCTGTCCGTCCGTCTGTCTGTATATATACGAACTAGTCCCTTAATTTTTAACATTTGACAATGTATCTGCACGAAATTTGGTGTAGATTATTTTCTAAGGCAACTATGTAATCTCCGAAAAAATTGTTCAGATCGGATTACTATAGCATATAGCTTCCATACAAACTGGACAGATAGTTACTAAAAGAGATGCACCTGTGAAGGGTATATTAGTTTCGGTGCAGCCGAAGTTAATGGTTTTTCTTGTTTTCTTGCTATGTATTATGCTCATCTGCTGTTGTTGCTCAGTATTACAAATTCGGCTAATGACAAGCAATCGAGTTCATCTCTGGCAATAGAAAGAGTCTACCGAAACGGCGAATAAAAAACAAATCAATATATTAGATAAGCTTTAAATAGCAGTTCTGTACACAGTTAATTGCTTGTTTATCAATCTATTTCGGCATCTTAATTTAATTTGTTGTTTTGCTCACCTCAACTCACCTACCGATCATCGCGCCACTTCAGAACTGCGTGTTGTTGTTGTTCGCATGTTTTTGTTTCTATTTAAATTTGAATCAATCAACGCACGAAACCAAATCGCAAATGCATTTCTTATGCAAGTTTTTATTGCTCTCACTCTCACTTTCGCAGCAGACAACCGAGTGCCGAGTGCCTATGTGTGTGCGCTTTCTTGGCGTCACATGCAATTAGTAGCGATCATTCTTGCGTCACTTCGCTTGACATTTCATGCGGTCAAGTGTAAGAAACGCCAATTCTCGAACTGAATTTCGATTTCCTTTTTTTGTTTTGATTTGTTTTTGGCGCGCGAAGGAATTTCGCGCAAGAAATGCCGTTAAAAGCACCTTTCAGGTGCTGCAGTTGATTTGTGTCCGCCTGCGTGTCAACCTGTCACTCGTGAGCGACAGCGACAATGAAAACAGCAACAAATACAAAATGTAAGCGTTCGATTCGCCCGACTTGTGGCCAGAGGTATTTTATTTTTTATGGCAAAAGCGATTTAATATCTGCTAAGTTGCTTTCGAGGGTGGAATGAGACAGTATTTTAGAGATTTTAAGCGATTTCTTTGTTGCGGGCGAATAATTAATAAAAATTATTTTTTTTTTTTTAAGATCATGCTAAATTTAAAGATTTTTGGTTTGGTTTGGTTTGCAATTTTCATAATTTTACATCGAAAAAAAAAATTTAATTTCCAAATATTTTTTTTAATTATCTATTTTTGAAATGTTTTGAGACGTTTATTAAGAAAGTTAATTAACTCGTTTATTGTTTATCATCAAGTTTCGTAAAACCATTATAATAAAGAAATTAATGAGGTATACGTATATACATACATATGAGTCCCTGCGGGCAAATATAAATTTGCTCCACTTGCGTCCATTGTTTGCTGGCAAAATCTTTCGAATATGAGTTTTAACACCTACGAACACTAATTACTGCGAATGTGTGCTTTCGCGAAGCGCCAGCGCCCTCACTGGTCTCCTATTTTGAGAACTGCACAAATGGGCAACGCTAATGACGATCTCGTCTCGCTAAAGTCATTAATTACAGTGACAGCGACTGACAGCTTTCTACTAATAGCCTCATACAACGCAATTCAAAAATACAATATACATATATTTGGATGTGTGCAAGAAATAGGTGCGGCTAAATAAAGGAACAGCAGAGTGAGAGATGGTTAATGAGGTATCAGGTGAACTGTAGATCAAGAAGGGTCCAAATAGCTTAAAGCACAATCAGAGGACTTCCCGAAAAGGTCTTAACTTCCCGATCGAAACTATATACAAAACCCGGCAGATTAAAGAAGACTCGAACGAACTAATTATACATTTAAAGGGTTTATTAAGTTCGCCAAAATGTTAGTAATACCCAAAAGGAAACATTAGGTACTCTGTAAAGTGTATATACTACTATGATCAAAATGAAATGATGAATACACCTATGCCAACGAATTTTCCAGTCATCATAGTGCCGTCGTGATGGCCATCAGAGCTTTTTTCGATTCAACTGTTATATTCTGAGCTGAGTCTGAGTTAAGTCCTCGGAGTGGTCATGTGAATTTGCTGAATAGCCAGCAGTTGAGGTAAATCAGGCGAACACGGTGGTTGTGGCACGAAAATGAGCGAATGGCGAAATGATCACGAATAACCAATGCAGTATGAGATGGTGCATTATCACACTTCTTTGTTCAATAAATTAAAACATAGTGAAAATCGAAGAATTCACTTTTAGAGCCTCACAAAATGAGTATCTTAAACACTAATGAATATTTTGACGTGAAATTTAGCATAGATGCCACTAACAGTACTACCAACTTCCAAAAAAAAAACTACGGATTCGAAAAATACGCGAAGTTTAAATTAAAAATTCACCTTTCAGCTTGATTACAGTAGTACGTCTGTCAGTGCATCCGTATGTCGTCCTTTTTTGCCAATAAGCGGCTCTTTTGAAGAAAGGACCGATGTCAGACGACTGTACCATAGAAACTGAAAGATCCCAATAAAGTGCTTGCTGAAAGGCTTTTTCATTTGACGAGATGTCTTAAAGAAATTTGGAACGACTTATTGTCTAATGGCAGAAACTCCGAAATTGGTCAGATCGGATATCTAACGCATATAGCTGTCATACAAACTGAATGATCGGAATCAAGTGATTCTAAGGAATCTTTTTGTTAGTGTAGGGTATTATAGCTTCGATGCAAGCAAAGTTAACGTTTTTTCTTGCATTTTTATAACTAAGCATATTCTTTAGTGATGTATACATATATATCATAATATATAAATGGCTTTTCTTTGATTTTATGCTGCTACCATATTCCATTACCATTTCATATGTTCCGAAAGGAACATATAACTACCTATAATCATCAAGACTTAAAATATTCCTTAAATATGAAGGCCTGCCTTGCATCACTAAATTCATACAAATTTAAATGAAATCTCAAATTACACCCTTAATAACTCACTTTGCACCCCCTGTCCGCTTTGTGTGCCTGTGTGCGCTTGCGATATTTGCTGCGTGATGATGTTGACGATGACTTCTCATATTTTTCCTACAACTTTTCAACAATGTCACATTAAAAAGTGTATCAAAATGTTAAATCCGAAGTCTGGAGTGATAATGTCAGGAGCAGCAAAGGCAACAGCAACAGCAACAGTTGGCGGCCACACCACCAACGCCACCAGCAGCATTACAATCACAATCACCAGTGATTAAGCAGCCTTGCCAGTGAGTTTTTGTTGCTGCCAACAGCAGCAGAAACTGTTGTGCTGTAGAAAGTCTGCTCCACCTTGTGCGGTTTTGTTTGCCGCCATATGTTGCACGTACAAAAATTCATTCGTATTAGGTGCACACACATGCACACATGCGCTTGTGTGTGTATGTGTGATAAAAGCAAGAATCAGTGTATGATGACAGGCACTTTTCAACTGGGCCCCCACACACACGCACACGCATGCGGGTGGCACTTTCACCCACTCGCACACACATACACAACACGCATCCATGTGTTTGGAGTTTCCCATGGCGGCGCTGAGGTCGCCTCAACTTGATTAATGTGCAAAAGTTTAAATGTTAAAATGAAGAAATTTATTTAAAAGCAAAAGTCAGCAAAAAGTCAACAATACTCGTTTATGCTGGTGCTGATTATGATACATATAGTACATCTGTAGGTTTATATTTCATTTATGTTGGCTGATGTGAGTCAGATGTTGTTGTTTTTGTTGCGAGCTGTGATGCTTTAGGCGGCAATGACTTAATTCAGGGTAGTTTGGAGTTAGGAGATAAAAGGTTTCAGAAAGCTAACTAAAGCGTTGAGAATTACCGTTAATTTATTAAATTTATACCTGAAAAGAAAGAATGAAAGAAGAAACAGTTGGAAATAGTACCGATTTCAGCTGTAAAGTCAAATAAAAATAAGTAAAATATAAAAAATAGATCCAAGGTTCATCGCCCTACGATGTTAGTAAGATCTCTGACTATTACGTAGGCTGCTATATATATTTCTGGACTATGCAACACTAAGTGTTGCCAGGTGCAATCTGACATTTCCATTGGAAAGTTTGACATTTTTTAGCATAACATCACTCAGAACGTTTTGTCATTTAATTGTGAATTTTTTTATTTACAGGGAATTAAAAAATTCATCTCGGCCAAAACATGGAATTAGCTCGTGAACATTTTCGTGCGATCATTTTTCACAACTTTCGACGTGGATTATCATGACAAGAGTGCATCAATGAACTAAAATCTTTGTATGGCTATGAAGCACCATCCTATAGCACTGTGAAAAACTGGTACAACGAATTCAATCGTGGCCGACGCTCGCTCAAAGACGAATTCCGTGAAGGTCGTCCAAAAACAGCCGTTGTGCCAGAAAACATCGATGCCGTACGTGAACTGAAAATGCAAGACCGTCACGTAACATACCTTCAGATAGAGGCATGCCTATGCATTTCTCCCACCAGCATACATTCGATGTTGCATGAACACCTGGCCGTAAAAAAGGTTTGTTCTCGTTGGATCCCGCACAATTTGACAATCGCTCAAAAAATGGCTCGTGTGGATTGGTGTAAAGAAATGCTGAAAAAATACGATCGCGGTGCTTCAAAAGACGTTTATAAGATCGTCGCAGGTGACGAATCAAGGATCTATGCATATGAGGCCGAAACAAAACAGCAATCGACCGTGTGGGTCTTCCAAGACGAGCCAAATCCAACGAAAAAAAAAGAAAAAAGCATTTTCGTTGATAAACATGCCTATTTTCATTATTAGGCCAGAAATATATATAGCAGTCCTCGTATTCGTCAATTCTCAAGCACCAATTTCTCTATTTTATTGACTTGTGGATTATCAGTTCATTTTAATAACTGTCCTGAACGTGTTTCGTCGGCAACGCGTTCTTGTCCTATTTTGAATAATTCGTACCGTATCACCGAAGGCCTTATCGAACATTCTGAAAGTTTCGGCTCTAGAAATTGATTCGTAAAATGAAATCAAATATTCACACTCGTAATCCATTAAAGTCTTAAACAAATCTCATGAAATTTACTTAACTTTGTCGATTCCATCATCGTCCATGGAGGGCTTACAGACACATATGCCTATATATATAATTTCTCCCAAGCGAAACACGTTCTCGAAATAAAACATTGGAATTCGCCAAAAATTTTGTTACAACAACTATCTCGATATGTTGCAACAAGCATTATGTATTTTAAAACACCTTTTTGGTGGCAGACAAACTGCAACAACAAGTCGACAAGTGAAACTCTTGCAACATATTCAAATATGAAGAGACGCTGGGACGCCACCAAAGGCGCAGAGTGCAACAATTTTGCGAAGACAAATGAAAGGTGTTGCTGGCGCGTTAATCAGACGAAGCTGCGGCGACTGAGGCCCTCAGACGACTTGTGATGGTCACTCCTCTCGCAAGCCAAAGCATAATTTATGCGTTACTTTTGCACGCCGACACGAGCGACAGATAACTTCAATGTTCCTTTTATATGAACACATACAAGTATTCTGGGTGTACTCGGGAAGTCGTCAAAGCAGCGAGACGTTGCTGCGGTAACAATGGCACGCGGACAGGCGCGACGATACATCAGCCACGGCTGGTGCAAATTTCACGTGAAATATCACAAAAATTAAAAGATTTTAATTGAAAGTGCAAAAGTGGCACACAAAGCAGGTCTGAGGGATTTTGGTAAGACATAAAGTGGCTGCCGAGTGCGTGGAAGCAAAGGCGTAGCATGTAGGGTGCAGGGGCGTATGGCGATATGGGGTTTAGCATTTCTAAATTAATTTCGTAATAAAATTGGGAGGATAGATTTCGTCGAAAATAAATATGAATAAAGTTGAAGGAAAATTTAGGTTAAGTTTAAGAGAGTTTGTTATTGGTGAAGAAATCCAAAATTTTTTATAAGCCTATTTCTAAGTCCGAAAGTACTCAAAAAGTCGAAATTAGTACGAATTCGATCGAATTATGCTCGTCAAATCGTACTCATGTGTTGTAACGTATATTCGGTTTCTTTTTGGTATCTTCTTCAAATGTAACTTTCTTAGCCGAAAGAAAATTTTACTGTTCACCTACATCTTTGTACAAATTCAAAGATAGTCATCACTGAAAATAAAAAAATCCCTCCATACCTCAGCAGCGACTACGCTCGTGTTTCGAACGTGCAAAGTAAATACTTTTAGATACCTAGCACGCGTCTGCATAGCAAGCAGCAAATAAATCACGACTGTTCTCGCCACTTGTCACTTATAAACAGCTTCATTCTGCCGCTCTTCCCCTACGCTCACTCCGCCTGTCCGCCTGTTCGCCTAAACACCGGCGCAATGCTCTCTCTGTTCATTATTGCAAAATTTTTGCCTAAACTTGATTTTGATAAAGACAAGCGGAACGATTTCTTTAAATTTCGTTCGTTCGATTCTTCTTCTGTGATTTCCCACTCTTTACTTTATGCAATCGTTTTATTGTCTGTGATAATTGGATGCGAGTAGTGCGATAATCGCATTCTGCTTAAATCATTTGAACGAAACTTTCTATTTTCATAAGCACTTAGTAGCGGTACTTAAACCTTATGGGTGGCGGCAGTTGTCGCTTTTCGTAAATTTGACTCTAATTAAGTTAATTTATTATGCGTAACCGCAAGTGATCTAACATTTATGTTATGCCGGCAGTACATATAGATAGAGTCATATAGAAACAATTTTCAGTTTGTGGGAATTTTAATGTCATTCTCAGACTTTTTTGGAGGTTTATATAATGATATTATCAAAAAGATTTGATAATTCGAAGTGTTTTGTATTTAAAAGTCTTATTTTAATCGCTTATGCTTTAAGTCATGAAAACTATTTTTCATTGCATAAAAAGAGTGATTCCATGATGACTTATAATATTATTTATTGACATCGCCTATAAATTCTATTAAATTTCGAAAAATAATGGTTACGGATGTAGTTATATATAATATCTAGTAGATCTCCATAGGCCTCAAATGTATCAGTTCACAAAATCTTGCAATTTTAATTTCCTTATGAAAAAGTTTTAGCCTACTTCCCCTCTCGTTACCCATACTTCTTTTCAAAAAATTATATTTGCCGTACTCATGTTTACCGTTTTTGCAAAAGATATTTTTGAGTAATAGATAAACCAATAGAGGAACTTTTAGTTAGTCGTAAAAAATTTATACTAAGTAAATCATATTTTCTGGCTCCTAAGATGAAAACCTAAGTATAAACCTTTCAAACAACATAGAATATCTTGATAAACAATGTTGAGTATACGCATCAGAGCCAGAGAAAGGGTTAATTACACTAGGGTAAGAGATATGTGGGTCATAGGACAAACTTTTAATGTTGATGCTAAAACAAAATTTATTGAACCAATCGTTACAATTCTTTAAAAACTTTCAAAATAGTTCTTCTGCGTCGATGCAGCGCTGCCCGCGCGATTTCCAAGCACTGAAGGTGTCTCGGAAGGCATTCTCCGGAATAGCCTTCACAGCCGAGGTGGATGCTGCTTGGATCCCTTTTGTCATCTCAAAATATTCTTAAGATCGCCTTTTTGTCTCGGGGTCATACCCAAAGATCCATGACTCGTCTCCTGTGATCACATTATTAAAAAATTTGGTCACTTTCACACATGTTCAAATTTTCTTGACACACTTCCACTTTCCGCAATTTCTGGTTCTCAGTAAGCACTTTTGAGTGCTTCGTCACAATGTCATGAATCACAGATTTTGATAAATTTAACATCTAGGCAATTAAACGAATACTTAGTCGACGGTCTGAGTTCAAAACTTTGCGTACACGAGTCACATTGTCGGTGTTAGTCTTCATAAGCGACCTCTTCTCGGCCCTCCAAAAAGGCCTGGTGCCAACGAAACACACCACTTCTTGCTAAAGCAGATTTACCGAGTTTCACACAGAACTTAATCGTGTACCTCTGCTCTAACGAATACTGCACGACCACAGGAGGATACTTCAACATATCGAAATGTATAGTACATCTAAGCTGACTTGAAAGCTGACTGGTACTGAATGTCCGAGTAGTTTTTAATAAGAAAGAAGACCTACTCTAAATGGAAGAAACAAAATAGAGTCAAATTGGCACGAGGATATTTTTTACTATGCCTTTGAATTCAAAATTTTCCACTAGACGCTCAATTGTTAATCTTGGACGTAGCCCTCTTAAAGTTGAGGCCACTGGCTCCGAATTTCGATAGTAAATTTTTATAATTTTGACTCGTTGTTGGATCGTATGTTTTTCCATGATAAATGGCAAACCTTACTGAAGAGAAATATCAAAGGAGCGCCAAAAAATATGGCGTCGTTTGCTGTGCCTTTCGGTCTACTTTTGTAACGTCCCTATTGAAAACCTCGTTCCTTGGCTCGAACTCTAGTATTTAATACGTATTCACTTTCTTTCAAAGCCCACTCCTTTTCAAGGGAGTGTAATCATTTTCTACCGCTATTTTATCAATTTCAACCGAGTATGGAGTCGTCGTGTTGGCTTAAAATCGCATAAAAGCACCGCATAAATGTTCAGACGATAAGTACCTGTGGAACTGACGTTGCATGCCACGTAAGTGCGTTTTCATGCACTTGACAGATGCTTTAGAGTGCTGCACACACACTCACATATACGCAAACGAGAGAGTGTGGAAGAAAAATGCACTTTACAGACGTGAAAAATCCACTCACGGTGCGTGCAACACGAGCACCTCCGCAGACAAATGACGGCGCAGTTCATAAAAATTGGCCGCAAAGTGCAAAAGCGTGTATGCAACTTGGCTTTATGTGGCACACTGCTGTATAGTCTTCGCAGAAAAGGCGAGAAGGTAATGTTTACTTATTTTATTTCTTTTGTTTTTGTTGTTAGTGTTCTTTTTGTTGCATTACGTTCGTCTGCGAACGGGTTGTGATGTATTGAATGTCGCGTTTACCTTAGATTTTCATGTTTTGGCGAGAAACGAGATTTCTTAAATTTCAGCAATTCAACGTGCACCGTCAGACAGACACACACACACATATACACACTTGCACGAACTTGCAACACTTCAGATGGCACAGAGTACTTTAAAGTTGGCGCTTGGCCAAACTGCACGCCACAAAAAAGTAGAGCATTTACTTAGCTACCGCTGATTGTGGCATGCAACTAATTTAGAAACGTGTTGTTGTTATAGTTGTGCTATATCCGTGTACATAAGTACGCATTTGTCTTGATTTTGCGTCTTAAATGTTTTTAATTTAGTCCATTTAGACGCGATACTCACACCGCGCGACTCATGCAACACTTGCAACGCATCATTACCGCAAGCAAAATTATGAGACACTCAGCAGACGAAGCATGCCACCGCTGCGGCTGCTGCTGCCGCCACTTTAGTGCTTGATAGCGTCGGCAAGATTGCAACGACCTCCGCTACCCGCGACTCACCGACCTCCTTGGCCGCGAAATGCTCCGACACACGCGCATTAAACCGCGGAGTAAATATGAAATTTCGTTATTTGCACTTAATAAAAGTGTGGCACCACGCGCCACCACCGTAAATTTGGCTCTGGCTCTGTGGCGGTTCGCGGTCGTGGCTGCGCCGCTTCTAGACGCAAAGGTACCAATGAAATTAATATGCTGGGAAAGTGCAACAACAACGCAAGTAATCTATAAAATTGCTCACGCGGCTGACGGTGAGGGTGGTGGCAGCACAGGGGTGTTGCACTTACTGTGCGGCGGTCAGCGCTAGTGCGGCTTACGTGCCGGTTGCAGTGTGCTTGCGCTGTTCCGCTGCGTGTGGCATGGCCGTCATGCTTGATAGTCGCGATTATAATGAGCGATGACGACTGCTTGCTTGCAGCGGCGGAGGCGGTGGCGGCGCGAGCGCATAATTCGTGCAGTTAATACCTGTGCCGATGCCAGACCCCAGCAAATGGGCATGCCGACTGCGGCTGGGTGTTGCAACACCATTTGTTGGCGTGTGCATTTGTGAAAATCCACTTGATCGTCTGCTTATATTTTTAATTTCTTGCCTACCGCTGCGTTGGCTTTGTGGCATGCAACATGCAAAATGCAACCGATTATGTTGACAAATTATTGTATGAATTATTATGTGGCAAATTGCGAATTAGCCATACAAAATTTGCCATGCTTTGGCGGCTTTGACTAGCAGCACGTTGGTGGCCTCGTACCAAATTGAAACGTTAAGACTCTTCTGTCTATTAGCAAATAAGCGCGTTCTCACATACATATGTACAAGTACTGCAGCTAATAAGCGAATTTACTTTTAAAATTAAATATACAAACTAAACGTCATACAGAGGCGGGCGGCCTGAAAAGATACGCCACTGAAGTCCTTACATTTTCTCTTATGTATTATATTATATTTTAGCTCCTTTTTCTTGTAAGCGAGTGCCAAAAGAACACCCGCTGATATGATGATAACCGTAATCGCAAGATTTCAGTTTAACTGGAAACAGGCTCTGAAAAATCAAGAAACATGTCTTGCATATTCAGACAACCGGCTTATATATCGGTTGCGGCTACGACCTCTAGTCGACTGGTGTACCAATTTGAAGCTATCGCTTAAAAAAGATCATTTGTTTTAGTAATACCATTTTTGGCTATCGGATACTTCGATCGCTAACATACTTTGCATTGACGAAGTCATTAATCACTACGTCCGATGGAGCATTATCATTCTCTAAATCGAATTGTTGATTCGTTCCATCCCGTATCGTCTTGCTGAGTACTCATTGAATCGATTGAATGTCGGATAAGCGGTAGAGGAAAGGCGAATGGCAATAAAGGTTTGCCTCTCCCGATGACCCGTTTACTATCTTTGATGAAATATTGGGAGTTTTCAATCGTCTTATATATGCTAGAGGGAATCGCTAATGTGAAGTAGCATGCGACATTATTTTTCAAAAAAGATAAAATACATCACGAGTTTACTTCTCAACTCCATTGCTATTTGTATTAGCTGTGCGAAACATATCATGCTGCAGAGGATTTTAGCAAAGGGAAGATAATGTCGTCTCTACAAATGAAGGAACTTGGGGAAAACACACTACAGGTCCTTCTTCAAAGAGACGGCGTTACAAAGAGAATTAACTGTAGTGGTCACACTATCCAGTAGTAATGTCTTCCGGCTCGAAAACACCTGAAGGCATTGGCGCAGGCAGTGCGGGACCGCATACCAAACTATCCATATCAATAAGACGTTTTCCGAGCATCTTTCAAGCTGAAGTTTTTGCTATAAGTCAGTGCACAGAACTCAATCTCCAACGCAACTTAGCGATAGTCAAGCGGCACTAAAGGCGATCTCAGCGTATGAGGTTAAATCGCTTTTAGTGGAGGAGTCTATAGGGAGGCTGAACCGCCTATCAGTGTGCAACCGGGTGCCGGGACATAAATCGGTAGCAGACAATGAGCTGGCCGACTAAATAGCCCACCCTGCGCCAGCATCCATGATGATGGGTCAGAACCACGGATTGCAGTGGGGTACAAGATGCTGTACTTTGGTTACCAAATCTGATATAAGAGCATAATAAGGGCACAATAGTCCGTTGGTCGCAGTGCAAAACCTCAATTATTACTATCCATCAATCTATCTAGTTACGCTTTAAGCTGGAACATTAATTCATCCATATCTCCAAAACGAGACCTTCTGTTCGGATTATCGGCGTTTCCCCGCGATTTCAGCCAAAAAGAAGTCTTGATTATAGCTTCTGTGAACATTGAGAGCAAAGATTGAAGCACCACCAACCATCGCACGAAGGCAAATTGCTCCAAAATCCAAAACCTAGTTAAGAGACATAATTAAATACAATCTAATTTAGTAATTAATTTCGATAAATAGCATTACAAGCGAGTACACAAAGCGACGAGAGCAATGGAAAAATGTATTATGCGAAATAATTTCATTCATTTCTTCCGCCACTTGTTTCTATTCACACATTCGTTTTTGCACTTCAACAGGTTGCAAAGCAATCAACATTCAATTTGCGCCAATAAAGCGAAACGATATTCCGCTGGTTGAGCAACGCTATGCTAATGCCAGCGAGGGGCGAGCGGGCACCAGGCAGTTTGTGAGGATTCAATGCTGCGACGCGCCGTGTCGCGTTACATAACACAGAAGTGACACATTCAAATGAGGCGTAAACTCAATTACAGCGCTGCGCAGAGACGGCGTGTCGGCGGAATTTTATTGGATTATTGAACACGTGATAAGCCAAGTGGCGTGGCGCGAGGTGGAGGTAGGGCGCTTAGAGGTGATAGCGATACATCGAAAGTGTGTGAGACTCAGGGCTGATTGTGCGAAGCATTAAAGCTTGGGAGGGTTAGTGGCAGTAGGGAGAAACAAGCCTTAATCATGGAGTAGATGGATCAAAGGCAAATGCACACAAATTAACGCTTGAGGAGGTGAAAAGAGAAGTTGGAGGTGAAAAGAGAAGTTGGAAAGGTAAAGCGTATCACAAAGCAAGAATGTTTACACGAAACTTAAAGTACTCAATAACACATTTGCCTCACACTCAAAGCAAGTAGAGTTGGCGGTGCGTATGAGCAACATTTTTTCGTTCGCCAGTCGGCAATTACGCGATTTCGCAAGCCAGCTTCTTGAACACACACTTCAGCACTTTCCCCTAATTTCATTTATTTGAGTCGCAAATCAACGATTTTTCTGTATTTTCCAAATGTGTTTTTGTTGTTGCTTTTGGTGTTCGAGTGTTTGGCGCAGTGCAATAACATAAATTACCGACACAGCGCCGATTTGGCAAGTGACGATTGCATCTCTTGAAGTTTTTTTATTTAACTCTCGAAAAACTGGCGCGCTTCCACACATGTTGTTGTTGTTGTCGCCTTACAAATTGTTTACTTTTGTGCGTTTTTTATATGCAACCATCATTGCTGCATTGTTGCACATCAATTAAATTTTACTGTTGCAGTTGTTAACACGTACCGAAATACTCAATGCACACACACACACACATATACACTCATACATCAGATTGAGTACCTATTGCGGCATGTTGATGGAAATGCGTTGCAAGCAGTTAAATTGGTGAGCCAACAGTGCCACGCATTGCATGTACGTCGGACTAAAGGTTAGAGTCTCCACATACAGTGGCCGCTGAAATTGGTCGGGTTTATTGGATGGTATTCGAAGTTTCGACAATACCAGATATTTTAAGCTAAGAGGAGAAGCCGATATTCCGATTATAGCGGCCTTGCAGGTTTTTGCTGCAAAATGAGTTACTTCCTCAAAACTTGGAGAAGTCGTTGGGTGCTAGATCCTAGGATCTTAGAATACGGTATATGGTGAAGCAATTCGAAGCAGCTTTTCCTTTCCTTTCCTTTCCTTTCTTTTCCTTTCCTTTCCTTTCCTTTCCTTTCCTTTCCTTTCCTTTCCTTTCCTTTCCTTTCCTTTCCTTTCCTTTCCATTCCTTAAAGTATACATACTCGTAGTTTCACACTACAACCTCGGAAGTAAGTCTTCAATACACTTCACAGAGTTTAGACATTCTGGAACAAAAGTCGTAGAATTACGATTTGAAGTATTTTGTTGCAATTTTTATGTGCTCTCACCGACTGCTGACAAAAAACGACGAAATAACAATGCCAATGCATCGTCACAACAAACACACTGGAGCGGCTTTGCGCATTCTAACAAATTCACCGCTGAAATATTGGCGTGTTAGTGCAAAAGTCTAGTAAATTTTAACTGGCGGCTCTGCAAACAGCGCTAACTACGCCATTTCCACGCGACCTGCCCTCCGGAACTTTCTAACCATGCATTCGCTCGTCCATCTATCTCTGTCCATCTATCGCGGCGGACGCTAACACGGCTGACTGCTGTCATGTGGCTTGTCGGCCGCGGCTTGCAATCAGCCTGTCACATAGACTGTCAGTCCCTGCCTGCTTCTTCTCTAAGTGCCCACTTTGTCACCTAGTTTGGCGGGTCCGTGTGCGGCGGGCATAAATTTCGCGTGCGCGCAGCCATTCTAGTTGCAGCGATAAATTTGATAAGCAAAGGAAAGAAATAAAATAAAGGCGAACTAAAACCGTGTCGGCTGCATAAAAAATGTCGTCGAAATCTCATAAAATTCAACTAAAATCGTTAGCGAATAAAATGTTTTCGCCATATTTTTCGTTGCTCTTTCTATCAGGTGGCAGTAACAGCGTTTAACGGAGCGCCGCTCTCCTATTTTGTGGCGGCCCATTTTTCTTACCGGCGCCCTCACAAATCATTTGCAATTCATTGCCGATAATTTTACTTTTCATGCATTTCCGCGGCTTTTCGCGCATTTCACATGAATTCACTCCGATTTCATGCACTCACCTGTGAAAAGCCGCCAATTTGTTGCCGACTGCCCGTGGCGGCGCTTTGTTGTTGGCCGACTGGCGCTGAGAAATGACTTGGAAATGATTTATTGGCCAAAAATGTGGTCGACATATTTAAATTTATGAGCCAACAGATTGAATCCGCCGGTGGATGGCATCGCGTATTCTAGTGCGCGTTGTTGTTGCTGCTGCTAGTAGTGTTGTTGTACATATTCATATGTATTTGTGAAGACCTGCGTGGCATTGATTATTGACACAAATTATTTGGAGATGCGAGTATTCAGACTGTTTGGTTAAAACTGATTTGTAGAATGAAGGACAAGAAAGAAAATAAGATTTCGTTGGAAGGGAAAAGCTACTTGATGACGCCTTCTTAGAAATACGTGTATTCTTTTTTACTTGTTAGTATCTTGAAGGCAACCGAGTATAAGAATAGGATAAGTCGAACTCTTATCTATGAACATCAATAGGTATGAATGTTATTATTTTAGCAAAGCCCAGTCAAATGTATACCAGCTTTTTTTATAATTAGCACATGTGAATGTCTGCCGACTAAAAATGAGCCCTATTAATTAAGGAGAATCTTCCTAGTAACTGCAAAACAACAGATAAATCTCCAAATCCTATTTAATCAGTGTCAAATGATGTGTTACGGCGTACGCCAGCAGCCTCGCACACATAGAGATGATGGTACCTTCTCTATTTAGTTCTGCAGCTCAAATTATTTTCTTTTTCTTCTTGTATCGAACGTTCGGAGAGGTCTTCCCCAATCCTCACGGAGCTTTTGATGTTGCTCAACGTCAGTTTATACAGCCGTATTAGTTTTGCGGGGATACTGAATTCAGACATCGCGGCATAAAGGCAGCTGCTTCTCGTGTTCTCAAAAAGCAGCTTTGAAAACTACGAGTAGGTGGTGCGTGTCAATTCTCTTTTTACAGATCATTTCCAAGATTTAGCGCATGGTGAATATCTGGTCAGTTGTTGATTTTTCAGGCCTAAAGCCAAACTGATTCGTTCCAATCAGTCTGTTGACGCAGGTTTTAATCTTTCACACAGTATGCTCAATAGAACCTTATATGCGATGTTGAGAAGGCTTATCCCACGGTAGTTGGCGCAGTTTGTGGGGTCTCCCTCTTTGTGGATTGGGCAAAGCGATTCCAATCGTCGGGCATGCTTTCGTTCAACCATATTCTTCTGCTTGATGCATGTTCCTTATCAGTTTTCCGCCACCGTGTTTGAATAGCTCGGCCGGCAATCCATCGGCCCCCGCCGCTATGTTGTTCTTCAGACGGGTACTTGTTATTCGGACTTCTTCATGGTCGGACAACAGAACGTTTGCTCCATCGTCATCGACTCGGGAATCGGGTTCGCCTTCTCCTGGCTTTATGCTTTCACTGCCATTCAGCAGGCTGGAGAAGTGATCCCTCCACAATTTTAGCATGCTCTGGGCATCGGTTACTATATCAACTCTGGCAGTTCTACAAGAGTAGTGCATGGATCCTCATGATAAAAAGTGTGTAACATAGGCAACGTCAAGCACAAACGGTCGTGATCGAATAGCAGTGAACCGATTGGAGAAAATAGTCGACACGCCAGGATTAGCGGTTAGGAAGATATAGCTATGTGTTTGGTGGTATTGGCGAGGAATTGACTACGAGCTGCCTCCGGCCAAACTCTTTATTCGAATCTATACTGTAAAAAATTGGACATTTAAAGGAAGCAATCGGCCAATAAGAAAGGATTTGTCAGGACAATGCCAGGCAAAATAGAGAAGCCCCAGAATTCTTATGCATCCACTTTAGAGTTCGAAACTGACACCAAATGATTACTTCCTACTCCTTTTCATGTGAATGATGTTTCCTTTGAACAATTCGCCTGAAAAGAAGCTTGAGAATATATACTTTCTTAGTTTTTGTCAATAGGGTCTAGAGTTTTTATTAGAGCGGCATTGTTATTAATGCAAAGTGCTAATCGTTATGTAAAAACAAGAAGAATGAGTTAATTTCTTTAAGCATACAAATAGAGATTCTTTATAAAAACTCCAGTTATAATTTTCTAACTAATTTCATATTCTATAAAATGTTAAGTTCTTCGTCACCCCAAACCGTCATTGATACTTCGATTTTCTAATCTCGAGATTTATGACGACCTGAACATGTTAAACATATTTCAACTCACACGAGCTAAAGCCGAAAACAGAGAAAAGGTTTATCTGTGACACCAAAATGTCGGTGCACCTTTTTCAATATCCGGATGGCTTGCGAAAATATTAATCCTCTGCGCTTAACAGAACGGCAAAGGGAACGGGCGATGCCATAAACATTTGTAACTGACTATGAAGAGCAGATTTATCTAAATATATGTGTACGTGTAATAATGTACGTGTGGTGTGTGTGAGTGTCGAAGGATGTTGAACAGCTGCTGCCAATATTGTCAGTGCAGTAGTATCTATGACAGTAGTAACAACAGAAGTGGCAGAGATAGTGGCAGGGCTTGCAGCAGCTAAGGCCAAGGGCAGCAATCAGAGATCCCTTTGGCAAAAACAAAGCTCACCGTTTTACCGTTCGATTACCGCGCCTCTGCACGACGACGACCAAAAACACCGTTGGTCAGCAAAAACCTCACTCAAGTGTTGGCGCAAAACTTCCTCGCATATTAGCGCCGGACATATTGCCCTGCCGCACCCACACACTGCCGCACGCACTTACATGCTTGCCTCACTGAGGCAAGGTGTGCAACGAGGAGCCGTTCGAGCAGTGCGCCATTTCTCCAGTCAAAGTGTGGCAGCTGTGACCAGACAGGCAAGAGCACCTTAGTGTGCACCGTTATGTGACGCAACGGATTGCGGATGTCGTCGATATCGAACTAATGGCTTGTTGTTACTGCTATTTGACGCTAGAAACATGCGGCCATTACAAGCATAGGAAGGTAGCCCTGCTGTCCGTTGATGGCTAAGGTGGAGCTGGCTCACCGACTGACCGGCTGACGTTGTCATATGTGTGAGAATAAACTTTATTGCTATCTCTGCAACCGGGCGCACCGACACAGGCACACACGTGTAGATTGGAATATGATTTATGTGCCTCGCAAGCAAAAGTTAGTCCATTAGTCAAGCGGCGATGAATACAGTGAGCCGGTGAGTGAGAGCTGCTTGGAAGACAAAAAGTGAAATTACTCTGGCGCCAACTGTGTGGCCGTGCTTCCGGTGTGAGCGCTCATCACCGACACATGTCCAGGGAAGGATACACTTGTCGAACATAATCGATTATTGAATTTGCCGTATTTTCGCAAAAGGTGTGAGGGCTACGGGACGTGGCAGTTGTGGCGCACTTTTGGTGGAACTGATGCGAAAGTGAGGTGGATGGTTTCGCATCTACGGAGGAAGATTTATACGTGTTATTAGCTTACACGTGTTCACATTTAAGGCTATAACATGCCGCTATAATGGGTAAAAATTAATGAGTTGAACATTTATTTAAGTTAAGAAGTTAAATTTGTCATTGAGAGGTTGTATGCACTTGATGGTTAGAAAAAGCGCGCTTTTTCTTTTTTTTATTCGGAAAAGGTCTTCTTCTCAATAATTTAAAAAAAAAACAACACATTAACAAAATTTAGTTGCTCTACAAACTAAATAAGATCTCTATATCAACTTTGTTGTTGAAGAATTCCAAGTTTTTCATCAAATAATTTTCCAATTTAAGTCTCTTCCACACTCTCTTGTTCCACTACGCTATTTAATGTACACTGTTTGTGTTTGACTCTCACCTCTCTTAACCAATTTATGCATTGGCTTTTCTCCTTTCGCATTTTCCATGCAATTACCTTTAGTTGCACATTAAAATGTTGCTTTTGCTTGTTCTTTTCGCTTGTCGCTGACTTCTTGGCTAATGGACTGCCAGCAGCAGCAACAGGACTTCTGACTTTTAAGGTTGTTGTAGTTGTTGCTTCTAGAGTTCGACATGTTCCATCTATTTTAGTACGTTGTTTCACTTGCACCTTGCCATTTTCTTCTTTGGTTCGAAGGTTGCAGTTATTCTGACTCGTTTGGCAACAGTGCTTGAAGCCGGCCACGTGGAGTTCGTCGTAAAAAATGCGAAGGTGGAATTAAACGAAATGGTCTGTGAAAGTGCAGTTGTAGTAATTTATCGCTTTCGTTTTTCTTTCTTTTAAGGTACTAAAAGCGAAATTATTGGTCACATTAGCGTTTTCGACTTCTGCCCTTTGCGCGAGTGAAGCATACATATATTTATACAGTGTGTATGTACAGTGTGCTCAGCATCTTGTACAAAAAACAGTCACCTCGAAGCAAAGAGATTTTAGATTAGATCTTTTGATTATAATCTAAATTAGTGTCGAAAAAACCATCATCATTATATCTCTCATCTCCGAGGTGGTGCTTTTTTTTGTATCAGGATATAATTTAATCAGATATAGTCGCATCTGAATGATAGTTCTCAAGGTAATACATACCCTTAGAGTACAGTTTGATGTGAATGTACAGGCGGTGAAAATCTTTATCTGGAAACACATTGGGAAATTACATTTTTATTTCTGGTGAAAGTCTTAGAGTCGTAATATTCGCAACATTGATACATTGAAGAAATAAAAAATGAAATATTTCGATTTAATCCGATGATATGCCACCTTACTTATACTGATTATAAAATAATTCCCTTCAAAGTTTCGTAATTGTTAACATTAAAATATTTCGAAGTTTTTCATTAAGAAAGCTAACACAGCTCTCAAAACGATCACATTGATTTAATACGAGATCAAGTTAAGAGAGATAAAACAGTTTGTCGAATAGTTGGACGTGGAAGGATATTATTTAGCAACATTTGTAGAAATGTTCTGAATTAAGTATAAAAAGCTGAAATGTGGAACTTTTGATACAGGAATTACTAGCTTTATCAAATTTATAACTGTTCTGGAAAATAAGTAGTGGAAAAGTGTTATCGAAAGTCGAAAACCTTCTACGTAACCATTAAGTACCAAAGTATAAATAAATTGTGCAAAATATGTTGGTAAACTGTCCGACTCTTGGAGCAAATTTGAATATCAGAGACTTTACACTAACTTCGTAACGATCTGGGTAAATTTTCGGATAACATTAGGAACTATATTAAAGAATAGAGAAAGCGGTTCGACCAGGATCTAAAAGATATCCAAAATGTTAAGGCCCAAATTTTGCTAATGAATTGACAAGAAGATAGTGAAGTCCCTATTAAGATCATACCATGGTTTCAATATGTTCTATGGTTCTGTGCTCAAATATTGGGATCTCATAAAGTCAGTCTCACAGTGTAAAATAAAAAAAATATATATTTTTTTTTAATTAAATTAGAAGCACTACTTTATTAAATGTTTTTTAATTTCGATTTAGGACTAACTTAAGAATTCACAATAATATAATACTTTTAAATGAAACAATTTCATATTTTTTTCAAGATTTCGCACTAGATGGCACAACTTAAGTCTGCTTGGACCACATTGTTATAAGGAACCTTAAGATTGCATCACTTTTTCATCAAGTATGCTAAAATCACTGCCGAATTGTAACTTGCAACAAACAAACTATTAATTTCAATCACATGATTTTTCAATTAGAATTCCCGTAGCATTAATTTCCAATTAATCATAGTCACGCCGGAAGACAGAAGTAAAACCAATCGCAACAGCTTCTCCGGACTAAACAAACTAAACCCGGCGGGCTCCGCACCATTCACTGCTCGATGCTGAAAGCGTAATTTTAAAGTAATTAGACTGCGCCAAAAACTTAAATACCTCAGCGAAATTTCGCTTATCACGCCGCTGTGAGGCGACAAGGAACTGCGAGCTGCGAGCGAGTGGCAACAATGAGAAGCCATGACTTCGCAAAGTCACTTGACGCGAACGAAGACACGTACGCGTAATCATAAGACAATTTGCATAGGGAATTTCGTGCAACAACAAGAACAATAACAGCGAGGGCAGTCGTGATGTCATCACACGCAGTAAGTAGTAAGGACGCACGCACGCTGGCACGCTCGCACACTCATTAATCTTAATAAACTTAAAAGCGACAACTTCATTAAAAGGAAATTGATTTCTAATGTCACCAACGAAGGTGCGCACACACCAAAGCGATGGCAGCCAACAACAAAGTGCTGATTACATAAATGTATGTAAATGAGCGAGGAGCGGGGGGGCTTAAGTGAGCGCGCGCATACTTCAAGAGGTGGAGGTAATGATGTACCAAGCGGAGGGTGAGGTAAGAGGCATATGCCACTTACTGTTGATTGTCAACTTAATGCGTAGCAATTTCTTATCACTAACCTGTTGGACTTCGAAGCAAGTCGCTGAAATTTTACGGTCATGACTGCGCCGGGAGTCGGATGTTACATATTGGTAAGAAAGAGTGCTGAAACACTAGAAACTGATTTATAACGGAGTATTTAAGCATAGCAAACGAAAATGGGCGTGGCCAAAAATGCAGGGTGACTCTGCTGCAACGGAATTTCAAGTGCAATTAGTTAGTTGCACTTAAGTGTCCTTGAGGTAGCATGCAACACAGACACAAACTCTTAAAATATACACTGTTAACCAAACTTATGCCTCCTTAAGTCGCTTCACAGTTGGTTGCGTGTGTATTAAGAGCTGCCTGTGGCGTGTCGCTCATACGCCGCGCTGCTCTTGCCACAAAATTGCACCAAACACTGTATTACCAGTATTGCACGTACCGCGAGCACACCTTGCCACCTTGCCACATTAACTACTCGGCGCCTTAAGCAGTTCATTGGCGAACGCCCCGACGGGCGCACACGCCCACTGCTGTCAGCAGCACTGCCGCTCGTGTTGTTGCTAGGCTGGTGAGCCGCTGCGTTTGACTTTAATTGACTCACAAATCAAGCGAGCCGAGGTATTTGCCACCACAAATTGTGCGGTAATTAGTGCCGGCACTCTGTCGCAATGTCACTAAATCAGGCGAATTTCTCACACACACACAAACACACACTCATTTATGCTGCCCTCTGCGCCTGTGTGTGAGTAGGTGTTGCAGCCGTGGCTGTCGGTGTTCATGCTTGTGGTAATTTATTATGTGGCAACTGCCTGTGCAACTTCACTTCACTTAAATTCCGTTGTTGTTGTTATCATAATCACTGTTGTTGCTCGCGGCTGCTGGCAAGCACCTGCCAAGTGTGGCTGTAAGTAGGTGTTGCAAGCTCTGTGCTTATCATAATTACTCATGCTAATGAGCAGAGTCAGCTGCCTGGCGTGAAGGTTTATGCAAATTCTATGCCTACAACGCCTTGGAAGGCGGAGAGCGGCTTGGTTTGTTGCGACTTCCGTCAGAGCACGCTGGGAACGGAACGATGCTGTACTCGTATCAGTTCGTGCAGCACAACCATGGCTCGTTCGCTTCCGTTCTGGAAACTTCGATGTGAAAGATGCAACTCGCTCTAGTCGACATATCCTTGAAAAAGTCGATGAAATTAGGAAAAAGATTGACCAGAACCGTCACACATAAGCACATGGCTAAGGAACTTAACATTCATCGTCAAACGGGTTTGAACCATGTAAAAAAGGCTGGCTACAAAAAAGAGCTCGATGTTTGGGTACCACATAACTTGTCTGTGAAAAATTCAATGGTTCGAGTTAATATCTACGACTTTGCTGAAACGAAATAAAATCGAACCATTTCTGAAGCGAATGGTAACAAGATATGAAAAGTGGATCAAATACCACAATAGTATGCGTAAAAGATCATGGTTCAAGCTCAACAAATGGTTGTAAAGCCAGGATTAACGCCTCGAAAGGTTATGCTGAGTGTTTGGTGGGATTGGAAAGGAATCATCCACTATGAGCTGCTCCAGCCTGGTCGAACGATTGGTTCTACATTTTGCTGTCAACCACTGATGAGATTGAAGCAAGCAATCGAAAAAAAATTACCAGAACTGATCAACGGAAGAGGCTTCCATCAGGACAACGTAGACCACATACAACTTTGATGATTGGCAAAAACTGGGAGAGCTTGGCTGGGAAATTTTGAAGCATCCACCATATGGAACTGACCTTGCATCATCGAACTACCATTTCTTTCGGTCAATGCAGAGCTACCTTAATGGAGTAAAGTTGGCTTCAAGAGAAGCCTGTGAAGATTACTTGTCCCAGTTTTTCGCCGAGAAACCAGAAAAGTTTTACACTGATGGAATAATGTCTCTAGCGAAAGAATGGCAAAAAGTGGTTGAACAAAATGGTACATATTTCGTTCATTAAAGTTCATTACAAATATAAAAAATAAGTTGAAGTTTGATAAAAAGTACGAAAAGACTTTTTCGACCACCGTCTTTTATAGAACGCTTTTTCCTCTCTTAGAGATTTCTGCTTCTTTCTTTCACATAAGGTTATAAGAAAGAAGGCCATTCAAGTCATTCCGACTGCTGTTCATAGTTACCGAACTTGAAACAAGACGGATCCATTTGTGGTTTGTATGAATCTACTAGAAAATCTATCACTTTTTGATAAAGCAATAAATTTCCGATTTTCTGTTTGAAAAGTTACTCCAACACATTCTAAGAGTACATATACTTTGAAAAATCATTTTCTATATTGCTTTTTTCTACCACAAATATTAAAGTTACCTAAGAAAGCTATAAAAAAATATTTGCATATATGTATATCCAGATACTCATTTCCATGTATTTCCAATTAAGCGACAATTTTTATTGCCCAAGTTCAATAATAATGAGCAATAAGCATTGATTGAGTTAATAAAATAATAAATTTATAACCCGAAATTAATAGTGCGTGGCAAATGATGACTCCGCATCAGGACACACGGCATAAATAGAAGGAGGTGGTAAGCAAGGAGGCCACAAATGGAAAAAATTGCTTCAACAAGCGACACAGCAAGATTTATGGCAACATACGTCAACAAGTCAACTACTGCCGCACAAAAGTTGGTGGTGGCATGAGGTGCGACGGGTTCATTGAAACCCCTGTTAAAGCCCGCTAAGCAGACAGCAGCGCACCCACAATTAAACCAGCTAGACAACTATTTATATACAAAGACACTTAAAGGCTTCCAAATGACGGCCAAAAGGTGAACCCAGTCAACTACATATTAAGTATATGTTTGTATGAGCAAAAACCCCAAAGTCACCGTTAGTCACCGGGAGACCCCACAAGTGCGCACACATATCAATATTGCTGTTACTGTGTTTGTGTGGCTGCTCCTTTAGACATTCTATTTGCTTAATGTGGCGTTTGCTACTCTTACGTTGATGACATATTATGGTGCTACGTGAGTTTTCAGCTGGAAAAGATGAAACATCATCAACGCTTAATAGAAATGCATAGGCACACACACACACACATACATAGACATTCCTCGAACGCACATAGAGAGCGTTGTTCTTGGTGCTTAGACGCGGCAGAGGCGACAGACTGGCGCCGAATTTCCTTGTACACTTCCTTCAACGGCTGCTGGGGCGCGCGCACATTCAAACAAACATCGGCAAATGCATATATACATATATATATATATATGTGTGTGTGTGGGTGGTTGTGTAGAGACCCACTTTGTTGCTGTGTGTAATGTTGTAGTCGCCTTAAGGAAGTTTACATTAAACAAGCTGTATATATTTATTTGTAGTTTCTGCCTTGAGGCATGAGCTGGCGGTTTGGCGCGGCGGAAAGTGGTTGTTTCAAATGAAAGGTCGGCAGTCGAGCGGTGGCTGATGCGCATAATCCGCTAAGTGAATGTAAGCAACAAACAAAGGTAAGTAGCTGCGTCATTAAATCGGCCACTGAGCAAGTGAAAGTGAGCAGTCGATGATTTGCTTCTACTGCAATTTAAGCTTAAAGCAAAGGAATTCGCCCTGAGCGAGAAAATTCAGATGTTTTTCTTAAGGTAACTTGAAATGTTCAGTGGCCACTGCGAGTGTGTCAACTTTTTTCAATTTTAAGCCGCCTTTGCTTATGCTAATCCAGTTTTGATTTGCTTTTCATTGCCTACATTTAGGCGATAAATCTTGTTTAGCGTTGATTTACTTGCTTTCCTCAAATTATTGGCTTACAAAGTAAGAACCGCGGATAAATGAGCATAAAAATTTATTTATGCAAATCTGTGGCAAATCGGGAGGTGGTTTGGTGGCCTTTGCATAACTCAAATTTCTTCAGGAAATGGCATGGGTTAGGATTTTTAGAGTAGTGAAGTTTTTAATGCAAGATTTATTCCAGAAGTAGCTCAGAACTGGGGTATAAAGTTGTATTTTAACTGACTAAGCATAGCCTTTGGAGCCATGTATATATTTATTTGTCTAGAAGTTGAGGAAATGAAATAAAATGAGGAAAGTGGGCGCCATTCATTTGCAAGTGGCCAGAAACTATTTTTTGAATATAGGCTCAAGCAGCTCCCGACTTCCGGTCTTAGACCAAGTATCCTCTGGGTAGCCAAAAAACATTCTAGAAAAGAAGAACGATGTGACGAAAGATGCCTTGGAACCGATCTATGATAGCTACTCCCACCATGATGTCATAATCGAGCTTAGCGACTTTAAAAGTGGCAAAGAAGGTATCTTTGGCACAACGATGTGTAAATCCAGCCTCCATTATGAAACATCCCCAAATTGGTTGAGGCTGATCGACTTCGGCGGGACCCGAAATATGGTTATCTGTATTACTAGATTCCAGCAAAGGAAAATTCATCAAACTGCCTGGCTGTCTCCGGATCGAAAAGCCACCAACCAGATCGACCACGTTGTGATGGACGGAAGGCACTTCTCCAGTGGTTCAGACGTGCATGCGCTCCGAGGTCCTACCATTGGCACGGATCACGATCTTTTCACAGCGAAGATACTTACCCATGATTTCAATCATCCTAACAATCTGAAAGCCAAACAAAAACTATTAACCCAGAATAGAACCGAAGAAATCGTGGGTATCGTTTTGAAAGGTCGAGCCAGTTTGGAAGCCGGGTCGGCAATATACAAACATCTTCGAAAATGACTTGAATTTTTTTAAAATCCACTTGTATACATATTCTTGAATAGTTAAACTAGACTAGACTACAATACCCCCATTAAAATACTAATTGAGCATGTAAATGGGCAAATGGCCTGTCAGTAGCGTTTCTATATTTTATCTAAATACAAGCATTATATATCTACACTTGTGAGTGCCATTGAGTCTGTGTACTACAGAAATTCTTACAAAATTATATGGAAGTCTGCAGAAATGTATTTATTGACAGTGAAAGTGAAATCTATGGCGTCAGCTATGCAGTTTAACGACCGCTGTTAATTAACAGAATACCGAAAATGTTAGATAACATACTAAATTCGGAGTAAAATGTTATGTAACAGCGAATGTGCATTTAAAACTGTTAGGGAGTTGATGTTAACTCTGCTGAGAGAATAAAGTAGTAGTTATCTCTCACAAATACTCAATTTAAATTAAACCAAAATTTCTAAAAATAGAAATACACAAATATAAAATGATAAGAAGTCATCGTGTCATCATAAATAATTATAATTAAATATAATTTTCTTAAATTTATATTAAAAGTGCAAAAGTTTACAGCAAAGCACTCTTTGGGTAAACTCTTGAGAGCGCCTGCGCTGAAATCCACAGCACGCTCGCAAATGCCAAAATCATAAACAATAACAAACGAGCGCTTCATTGCGAAAGAATTGAGCACTTCATCACTCAACACTAGTTACCGTTATACAATTTTGCAACAACTTTCACATTTTGTTTTTGTGGTCTGTACACAACAAAGAAGTGTTTTAACCACATCGCTGCAATACATGCCAACCCTGCAAACAAAAAAAACAATAACAAAAATAATAATAACAAACAAAAAAAAAAACAAAAAACATTTTAAGCAAAAGCATAAATAAAAACAACAACAAATATCTGCCGTAAAATAGCATATTTCATGCGTCAGCAATTTGAGTATTTATCTCTCACCTTCGCGCTCATTTCTCATTTGCCAGTTAACGGTTCCAACGGTGTGTATTTGTATAACAACAACAAATGTGGAAATTCTGATGCATTGCGCACACCTGTTTGCTTCTTCCAACCTGCTCGGCTGTGGCTGGCCGCAGCGAAAGCTTAATATCATTATTGCCACATTATTGCAACAAACACACAGGTGGGGCAAAACGAAGAAAACGCAACAACAACAGCATGTAAAAGCAACTAAAGTATTTGCTCGGTGGTTGTTTATAGCTCGGAACTGCTTGCTTGCTCTTTCCCACTCTATGGTTTATGATGATTTTCTCTGTTGCACCTATTTGTTGCACCTCTCAGCAGCGAGTATACACCTAATAAGTTATGTGTGGCCAAACCCTTTTCAAACGTACACCTGTGAAAATAAAGTGCCGACGGTATGCGTATGATCTGCACTTTTGTATGAGATGGTGGAACATTTTTACACAGCAGGTAAAATATAGTTTCTTCAACAACTGAAAATATTGGCGAAATGCATTTCTGTCGAGGGAACTATGGCTATCTACATATGTACGTCGGACATTTTATTAACAACTGTCGAGAAATACTAAGAAAATTCTAGAAGCAATTTGACTTTAATGCTTTAGAAAAAATGCCTTAGAAAATATACTACACCTTATCAATAATAGGCGGTTCCCACCGACTATACGAGTCTTACACGGAGCTAGATCTGTACCATCTTTCAGTCAGAAGTCTTTGCGATCAGTAATACAGAATGTCTATATACGTCGATAATCAATCGGCGGAATTGCGGCAGAGAATGTCCTTGGAAGTAGGGAGACAATAGATAATGTGGCTACCGGAAGTCGTCTGCAAACATACTGTGTTCCAGGCCTCTAGATTGCCAAAAATGCCATTCGTTTAATTATCGAACCAATTCGGAGAAAACACAAATCCTTAAAAACGATATACCATTTACAAAAGCACAGACGGAACTGGGTGAGATGGAATCCCTAAAGGACATGCAGGATCGCCAAGATCAGGTGCAGAGGAGCGGAAGTAAAATATGCAAGTTTTCTACTCGTACGTTCGCGAAAAGACCACAAGTTGATTGTTGGCCTAGTCACAGGCCAACTTATTAGCATCACATGAGAGCGGTACATCAAGTGCAAAATGCAGGGAAGTATTTATAAGAAAGACGCTGACCCAGCACCTCTACTTATGTCCGGCTATATGAATTCGGCATAAATATCTAAGAGCTTCGCAGATCAAGAGGCTGGATGAAGTATCAAAAATAAATATCAAGTCTCATTTTAACCTTACAAAAAACGTTGACGTCCTTCTCGACGTAAATTTCAACTCATATTAATCAACCTATATTCTCAATACAAAAATAAAAATAGTTTTCCGATACAATTACGTTAAAAAAACGGAAATTGTAAATGAAATGCAAAGTATTTAATTATTCATCAATATTTATTTTGTCGCCTTTGAAGTAATACCCAGCAGATGTAACACACTTATGTCAACGATTTTTCCACTTCTCGAAACCCTTTTTATTAGCACTTTTTAGGATGGCCGTCAGCTCCTTCAGCGAATATTGTTTTATTTCTTCGATCGAATAAAAACGGGTTCCAAGGAGCGACAATTTCAGTTTGGTTAACAAGAAAAATCACACGGAGCCAAACCTGGTGAATGCGGTGGTTGATCGATAGTATTCGTTGAGCTTTTGGCTTTAATTTCGATCACAATCGTGACTCGTTGCGATGGTACATTGTTACCGTGCAAAACCGATGAATTGTTCTTCCACAATTTCCGGGATTATAGTGAAAACTGTACTTTTCCTTGTTTTTGTGATAACTACTCACCTGTTCAATCCTTATCAACGATTCATACCTCTAATTTACGTGCACGTATTATTTAACTAAAAACAAAGAACAAGTACGAGTATATAATTTGAGTAACGACAATTATCAGCTTATAGGATTTATACGACTTTGTTACTCGTAATACAAAGTTGAAATAAAATATGAAGATACTAAATACTTCATATGTACTTTTGTAATACTTATTGAACAATTCCAGTGGGATTCAAGACCATGAGCCCCAAAGTTTGTCCTCCCTAACTAAGATTATGTGAAGATTTATCTTCTCAATACAAAAATAGTTGTCCGCTGTATTCAAAAATGAATTAGTTCCCTAAGTATGACTTCAGGTTTTGATAATTTATCAGAAATATATTAAATTTTTCGATTTGCGTATGAGTATTACTATTTCTTTATAATTATCATTAAGCAATTTCTTTCAACTTAACCAACACCTTCTTACCATTTTCTTGAATTATTTATACCATACTATATGAAAGAGGTATAGTGGTGTGTTAACAAGCTGTTATCCAATTTGATCCTGAAGCACTTAAAATTCGTTTACAAACACACTCACAAGTTCACGGTGCATTTCAACAAGTGTAAACTATTTAGTTTTGAGCATACAGACAAGCATGCGTGTGAAGTACACAGACCCACACACACATATACACCTATTTGCATTTAATTAATGCAACGGAAGCAATTGAGCGCACGTCGCCTTATAAACCAATACACACATACATACATATGTATGTACATATAGAAACGTAGTATCAGTTTGAATGTGTTTGATATGTGGAGGGATGTGCTCTAGTGTCAAGTAAAACAACAATAACAAGCAGGCACGCACCACACGTTAATGAAACTAATTTCGGTGTCAATGTTGACAAGTGTTTTAGCGCACACACACACTCGCACACATGTATGTATATGGATGAATAACTGCAGATGTGTGTGTGGCTGTGCGCATAGTGTGTTTAGGCTTGTTTGCATTCTCGCCACTACCGTTAATATACACTTGCTCGTTGCCGCAGAAGCTACGCCTGCTTAAGCTTGCCACATAATAAAGTGATACAGCCACAACCACAAAGCGCACGCAAACACATTAAGAGTGTAAATACAAGCGGCGGCAGTGCTAGAAGGCGGTAGACGCTTCTTTGGGAATGTTAAGCGCCGAATTTGGTGGAATTTTTCCAACTGCCACTAATTCAGATATGTGCTTATACGCCGAGGCGATGGCATGAGTGAGCCTGGCAGTGAATCAGCCCACCTACAAAGGCGCTACAACGTCAGCAACAAACTAAAGTGCCAACGCCATAGCGCAGCTCATTACCTCGCTTGTTATGCCGAGCGCCGAGAATTTGACGACAAAATTGAACTCCTCCTCCTCCACACCGCGCGGCACTTGAGGTGAAATAATTCGAAAATTGGGAATAATGTGTCAAGTTAATTGCTCACGGCGTGCGACGTCGCAGCGGAATGCGTGTTTTTGAATTCAAGTGACACACACACAAACATATTCATTGAATAAAAGTGCCAACTTTGTTGCATAACTTGCCTTTGCAGCTGCTCTAGAGCTTTGAAGGCGCTTCAAGTCTTTCTACGACGTCTAATGAGTGCTCACACACACACAATCATACACAAATTACTCGTTAGCGTATGTGAACTTACGTTTATGCCTGGGATAAGCCCATTATATCTTCGGCTCAACCTTTTCAAGTGTCAACGAAAATTCTCTCTTATCTGTCATCGTTTTCCATCTTTCACTTTTGTCAGCAGTTAAACAAAGGCCTCTTAATTACGCGACACACGCTTGCTCCGCAGTCACTATTCACACACGTCCGCTCTGTGGTGATGTCGTCTGCTTGTCAGACACCAAAAGTGGAATCGCTCATCTGCTTCGTGCGCGCTTTCTTTGATTTTCACCGTGTTTGCACGACACTTTTGAAAGTTTTTCCTTCTTGAACACTTTTGCGGCTGAAAGTTACTTGCTTTGTGACATGAAAGAAGAAATGTGTGATATATTGTCTTTGTGAGTCTCAAATATTATCAAAGGATTTGTTCGGTTTCGAGAGTGTTAACTGGCGCGATTTCAAATCACTTCAAAAGTGTTAAGCAATGCTGGCAAGCTCTATTAATTTCATCACTTGACACTAGGTAATTAACATATAATATAGTATATAGGAGTATGGCTACATATGTAAGTACCTAGCATTATGCACACTACATATATGCTACTATATGCTACTATAATGTTGGAAAATTCTACGAAAAGAAGCGGCGACTAACAGAAGATTTCAAGACCGCAGTATAATCTTCTAGAACCCCTAGGGCTGATTTAGTGACTGTTGTTCAGAACATACTGAAATTAAGGAGGGAATACTTCTCCAACCTACTGAATGGCAATGAAAGAATAACACCAGACGATGGTGAACCTGGTCCCCCAATCGATAACGATGGAACAGACGTTCCATTGCCCGACCATGAAGAGGTTCGAATAGCGTCTGAATAACAACAAAGTGGTGGGGACCGATGGATTGCCGGCCGAGCTATTGGCGGCGAAGAACTGATAAGGAACATGTATCAGCTTCTTTATAGAATATGGTCGGATGAAAGCACGCCCAACGATTGGAATTTAAGTGTGTTCTGCCCAATCCAAAGAAGGGAGACCCCACAATCTGTGCCAATTATCTTCTTAACATCGCATATAAGGTTCTATTGAGCGTACTGTATGAATGATTAAAGCCTAACGTCAACAATCTAATTGGACCTTATCAGTGTAGCTTTTGAAAATCAAGAAATGAGCAGATATTAACAATGCACCGAATCTTTGAAAATATCCGTGTAAATAGGATCGATACACATCACCTTATGCTACCTTTATGCCGCGATGTCTGAATTTGAGTTGAGTAATGCCAAAAGCTCCATCAGGATCGGTAACATCCTCTTCGAGACGTTCGATACCAAACGAGGTTTCAGACAAGGCGTGCGAATTGAAAACACTGCAGCTCTGCGATTCGACGCAGTACGCGACGGGGTAAGCAAAGGAAGAGAAAGACCTCCGTTCCGTTGGAAAGACCAGGTGGAGAAGGATCTGGCTACATTTGTAATTTCCAATTGACGCCAAACAGCGAATAGGAAGAATGATTTTCGCGCTGTTGTGAACTTGGTTATAGTGGTTTAAGCGGTGTCTTCGCCAATAAAGAAGAAGAAGTCAAAGACATGCACAAATATCTAAAAATAAGTTGAGATTTCGAAGGAACTTATAGCATACCTGCAATGAAAAGTTAGAAATTAGCGATTCTTCACAACGGGAGCTTTAGGTTTGAAGAACAATCCGTAACAATTCTTCCCATAAGGCTAAAGCTAGAGTCATCGAGGTTTATTCAAGCAAACCGTATTATAACCCTGGAGATTCTGGCTTTGAATAAAGAGCTTATGTAAAGTCTGTATTGCTCAAGAACTGACTACAGCTATGAAGGGTTCAGAAAGAAAATAAAAATAGCAATCTGGTTGCTTAGCTAAAGTAATGGAATGATTGATGTTATCTGGAACAGGGCTTGAGAAAATATTTGTTCAGCTGACTCACAAAGCTTCAGTCTTGCTAAATTAACTGCCATATCTGGTTTATGAAAAGGAAAATAATTAAATTAAGCGAAATTGTGGAGTATTGAGAACTAGTTCAAAAGGAAAATTAGTGAATGGAAGCAGATGCAGATTTTGCAGACGTGCCTTGGACTTCTATAAAATCACGGAATTTTTCAAGATCACTAGCTTTCTACATAAACAAATATTTTGTGCTTTAAGAACATCACCTTATGTTCTTCTTACTATATAAATTATATTCTATTGACGTCAGAATCAAAGCTGAAAATATGCAACCCTTCGATTCGAAACTCCACCACTTTCTGCCTTCGGTCACCTGAAGCCATAAATCAAAATGTCGTTCGCCAATTCTAAGCTGGCAGCCGGCAAAGGACACTGGGGCAACCTCAATTTTCAATTGACCAATTATTTTGCAATTACAACAAATGTAGTCGTGCAAGCAAAGAGAAAATTGGAAATTAATACAAACCCACTCGAACTGTGCGAACGAAGCCAACCGATTGTGCATGTGCATGTGTGTGTATGTGTGTTTGCAAAATGTTGAAGGTCAGTTGCTGAAACACAATTGCAGCGTCCGCACTCACACACACACACACATGTGGTGGGCGTTTGTGTGCACACAATGAACAAAATTGATTTGTTGGAATTTTGCGAGCGACGCAATCAACATTATCAGCATCAATAACTTCGATATCACAACATAAATTGATTTAAACGTAAACGAGACTCGAGAGTTGGCATTCAGCCCAATACCTGTGAGTGTGTGTGTGTGTATGAGTGCGCTCAGAGCAAGGGAGGGCCTTAATAGAGCACGAAAGGGCATATAATGAGTGTGGCTGGGGTGGGCGGACTGGACTCAACCAAGTTGGATTGTGGAATCGGTCAAGCTTAATACTGCAAATACATTCAGCTGGAACAACAACAACCACAATAGTGCTGCAATTGCCCCGACTGGCTGATTTGCAATTGCAACAAAATCGACAAGTATCGCAAGCGGAGCCTGGTCGACTGAATCTATATAGATGTATATATGTATATTCATACGAACATGTATATGTACGTATGTATTTATGTATTTGGGTTGAGTTATATATAGATTTGAGTGCATGTGCGTAATTGCGTCACTCCACAATGCACAATTTGTCCATTTCAAATGTGCTCTGTCGCTCGGTGCTCGTTTGTGGCATGCAACATTGCAAAATACTAAAATTATGCTTATGTTATGAATTGTGGCGCACATAAACGAGTTAGGCTAAATGACATTCACTCGCCCAATGCGATTACAAACTAATTTACTCACACACACGCACACCGATTGCAGTCAAACATGTCAGAGCAATCACAAATTCAGCAGAGAAAGGTGATTTCGATTGAATTACCGTTGCAGAAAACAATCGTCTAAAAATTGATATTTACCTTTGTCTATCGATATATAAGTTTTTAGTTTAAACTTAAAGGGGTTTTCTAGAAATTTCATTTTTTTTTAATTCGATAGTTTAGATATTCAAAAATATTCAAATGATTTTTCAAAATTCAAATTATTTCTGAAGTTATGATGTGATATGGATTTTTACCTAAACGTAGGCAGCGCCCATTGTACAATTCTGACACCCGCTCCTATAGGTTTGGTTGGGTTAATCTGGGGGGTCAATAAGTCACGCCTAGACCAGTTTGGTTCTTTACTTTTACCATATGGAATTCACTCGCTAAATCAAAGAGGAGTCGTCAGCGTTTAGGATACCTGCGCTTGATACGAATTTTGGCAGACTCTGCGGGACTGTTGCTATATGCTCTAGTGTATCATACTGTAGGGAACCCAGATGTTTACAGCGTAGTCTTGTCAATGCGGGACAAGTCCACAAGAGATGATCCATTGTTTCCCTGGTGCCCTGCTCTAGGCATTTCCTGCTGTCTTCTTGATCTGTCAGTTCCATTTTGCGGGAGTGTGTTAGGCAGACAGTGACCAATTAGTATTCCCATCGTGCTTCCATAGGCTCTTCTATCGAGTGCCAATAGGAATTCTGTGCACTTCCGATCTATCGTTTTGCACATGACTTTTGCAGTTTTACACCCAAGTAACTCGTTCCATCTAGTTTTAATATTATTCACCATGCTTTCGTCCAGGTCGTCATTTAAACAATGCATGGGCTTCCCAATGTTGGCCACATTTTCGTATACACCATTCCTGACAATCAGTGTCTGTTTAAGAGTCGGAGTTGTTCTTAAAGCTCCCATTATGCACAGCCCAGCGAGCCTCTGAACCCTTTCCATTAACTTCAGGTAGATGGATTTCCGTATGCCGATCCACCATACTACTGCACCATAGAGCAGAATTGGTTCCTCCATAGTGGAATTTTTTGCATTGTTATGTTGCAAGAGTATAAAATTATTCTTTTCCCTTTTTTTTTCCCAACCAAACTCTCCAAATTCGGGCCTCTAAACTGCAATACCTTTTTCAGATTTTAACGCATTTTTCAGCATTTTCTTTTAAATTTAGCTCTTTTTATATAGCCCAATCAGAAGCTTGGACCCAGTGCAGAGGAAAAATAACTTCTCCAGACATTTTCCATTACAACTTATAATTTTAATTGTTTTCGCCAATTATCATATATTTACCTCAATTTCGTCATGCAACTCTTCTGCCATTGCAAAAGCTGCTCAAAGTCAGCTGTTGTGCGCTTGGTCACTCTGCACCGGAACCTGCCGCTGCTGCTAATTAGGTTTTCCACTCTATTTGCTGTCCATTTCTCGCTCTTGCTCTGCTCTTCCGTTCTCCAATGTTTTTCTGAATTGTTTATTCTTGCGACTTGCGTTTCCCAAGCTCACTTCGCCACATTGATTTTTTCTTTTGCTGCTTTCTCCATTTATTCTTGCACTTGCAAGTGAGACGTTGGAAGGGCGCACCTACATACTATACACACACACATTTGTCGAATAGGTGGTGTTTGCACTAAAATAATTGAATTAATAATTGCTGCGTGTGGTTTTCATGCTTTCGCAGCTAAAATAACATCAACAACAACACACACACTCATACAAATTCATCTGCACTTAATTGCTAAGTAGCGATCTCGTTGCTCTGGCCTCATCACTGCTGGCTGTTTCCGCTCTTTCTTTTGGCTTCGTCATCCTCCCGGCCCAGCGCCGAAGTGCAGATAAAGACGCGCCGCAACATTCTCTCGCTTACTGATTTAATAAATTATCGTTAATTAGCTGCGTTGTGCGAATGCGAAGGATGCCCCGCTTTATCCCTGTGTAAAGCTGCTCGTCTTTGGTTCGGAAATTGGAGGAGAAACTACGGAAAGTTTGCGAACGTGTTTTTCCGTGCGCCTTGAAGATTTGCCAATGAAGACGCTGCTGTTGTTGTAATGAGATTATGGTTTTTGTTTCAAGAAAGTGGTATTTCTGTGAGTTTGTGATAAGAAAGTATAGGAAGTCGGCGTATTTGAAGGATAAATTATAAATTCAATTATTATCGGTGGAAATGTACACATGTGGGATCATAGAAACTGCTTTCATTTACCAAAAAAAATTGCAAGGAAATATTAACGAACTCTCTTTTATTATCAGTACTTCGTTAATAATCGATATTATCGAGGCTTTTGAGTATGATAATTATTAACATTTAATGAACTATCTTCTTCTTTACTGGCATAGAAACCGCTTACGCGGTTATAGCCGAAATAACAACAGCACGTCAGTCGTTTCCTCTTTTCGCAAGGTGGCGCCAATCGGAGATTCAGAGCGAAGGCAGGTGTCTCTAATGAAGTGGAGGTCTTCCTCTTCCTCTGCTTCTCTCGGCGGGTACAACGTCGACTATAAATCTTCCGCAGAACCATATTTTCGAAAACTCGCAACGTCGACTCATGAGTTGTTGTCATCGTCCAAGCCTCTGCACCATATATATGGGAATTATGCGTGACTTATAGAGTTTGCTCTTTGTTCATCAAGAGAGAACTTTACTATTCAATTTCCTACTCAGTCCAAAGTACCACTTGATGGAAAGAGTGATTCTGCGTTGGATTTCGAGGCTGACATTCTTGTTGGAGTTGTCACTGGTTCCAAGATAGACGAAAATATCTATCCCTCTTGCTAGCCCTTTTGCTTCCTTATCCAGTTTGGAGATAGCAGAACTAACGGCACTTAGCTTTGCAGCTCTTTCTCCACCAATAGATTGAGGAGGTCACGCGACATGGAGTCGACTTTTCTGAATCCTCATTTGGTGTCGAACGTCGATCTTGTGATCTAATTGTATGTGTTTCTAAGAGTAATTTCACAGGATTTTGGTAATAGCTGTTGGACTTTCTTGGAACGAAAAACTCTATCTTCATCTTAAAAATTAAGGGTTCCAGTTGAAGATATGGAAACAATTTTGAATGCCAAACTTTTTCAGTCGAACTTTAGTATTACAAACCTTAAGGCATCTATTCTATGAAAAATGGGTTAGTTTTGGGTTAAGCTCATAATACAAGAAGTACAAAATAGATTTATTGTTGTCCACCACTCTCTTTTCCTGTCACTTCATCACGCCAGAAGAACAGTATTCGTATACATGCAAATACTTTTTAGAAACTTAGAATACTTTCGCTGAACATAACCAATATTAGGTATTCGCGACTTTGGTTTCATTCCTTCGAATGTAATGTCTGTGAAAAGTCATTACAATTCACCCGTTAAACCAACAATAAGAAAGATATAGAGGTATAAAGGAAGAACGCAATAAAACGCGTTTGTAAGCAAAGTTGACACACAAAAACAACAAATGAACAAAAACAATAAAGAATATATTTTATTTACAAACAGTGGCCCTCACCACCGCTGCGGTCGAGCTCGGAGACAATCAAACGCTGTAAAGTCAAAATAAAGTGTGAAGGAAGCAATCAAACGCGATGCGCAAATCAGCAGAAACCAAAACACAAATACCGTTAAAGCCATGAAAGGGAACTTCACCGAAGTCAGCGATGACAATGCCACCAATACTAGCAAGTGCCTCCGCCACCGCACGCGCACCCCAACTGGCCATTACGAAAGTTTGCACATGAAATCAACACCAACGCACAACGTGTGTATGTGTGTGTGTGTGGGTGAGTGTTTTTGGGCGAAGGCAAAGCAGCGAGTTGGTCAAACATAAATTTCAATTGCTTTACTTTTGCGCTTAAAGTTCTCTATTTGCTCTAACGCCGTTATGTGGATGTGTATTCAAGTGTATGTGTCTGTGTCTGTGTTGTAAGTTAGTGTGCGTGAATGCGCGAAATCAAAAGCGAAATCATAATCATAATAACAATTAAACGAATGACAAACAAAAATGTTCGGCTAATGTTTATTATCGGGCAGCGAAGCGTTGCTGACACTCGTGGTTCGCTGGCGGTGTGCAGCGGGTGGTTGCCATTGATGCTGCGGGTGAAGTTATTGAGCGAATTTGGCAAAAACATTCCACTAAGTAAGTGGAGCGCGGCGAAGGTATTGCGGTTTATTAGCACACCCTCGGACGAGTTCTAAATTAAAGCTTTTCATTTGCCATAACCAACTGGGCGGCGCAACTCGCCGTGTTTAAGGATATTCAAAGGAAGAACTTTATTCTTCAGGCATGGATTTCTTAAAGCATGTCCGCTAATTTTTGAAGTCCTTCGAGCACGTTATCTGTGTTCATCTAAACTAATCATAATTTTATTGATCTTTAGATTTGAGACAGTATAAGGCACATTTTTCGGACGTTCTGTTTAAGATGGTTACAGGATCATTGCAATTCAAGCTTTCTCAAAATAAATCGAAAACCATTTAAGTAAATTAAATTCTGTAAGCAAACACTTTTTATTAATCAAAATACTTCTTCGAAAAACGGCACTTTTTCTGACTTGTTACTCCTTGAATCAACACATTTTTTATATTATATGTACATATGTATGTATTAAGAGCTCAATTGAAAAGTCTCCGGTGTACGAAAATAAAACACATTTCTTCTGCAAAATTCGTTTTTTTTTTTTATTCAATGTATGTAGTTCCCTTCAAGACTGATATACTCATTATTGCTACCCTCCAAATTTTCGATAGCAATTTTGACCTTTGCTTCGAAAAAGGTCCATCAGCCTTACATTCAACGAAAATTTTTTCCTAGCGGGCATTCTTTTGAGATCTGAGATTAGGAAATTGTCGCTGGAGGCCAGGTCTGGATAAAACGGTGTATGGTTAAGCAATTCGAAGCCCAATTCATTGATTATTGTTAAAAATTATTCCATGCGCATCGAAAGGTTACCAGCCGATTATTACGTTTTTCCATTCTTTGGAGCAGGTTCATCGTGTGCAGTCTACTGGGATGGCTTTGGATTGGACTTCGGAGTGAAATGAAAGAGCCATGTTTCACCTGTTTTCGGTGCTCATTTCACCACGTCTAAACTTAGCTTACCAATCCTTGATGGTTGATTTTCCTGGATCAGTGTCCGGAAACTCGTCATCAGGCCAAGTTTGTGCTTTAACTGTATTTTTTCAAAGCAATATTTTTTCAACAAGCGAAATTCCTTTTCATCAATTTGTTTAATAAAAACAACAATTGTCTCACCAAAAATGATAGAGTTTACAAAGTAATGATCGAGCAACTCTCAAATTTATGCACTCGGCCTTTGAAGTTTTTGGCTAACTAAAAATTATATCGTTTTAATTCTAGTAGCGCCATCTATGTGTAAGGCCGGGTACTTTTCATTTGACCTGTTATACTGGGTGATTTTTTAAGAGCTTGATAACTTTTTTTTAAAAAAAAACGCATAAAATTTGCAAAATCTCATCGGTTCTTTATTTGAAACGTTAGATTGGTTCATGACATTTACTTTTTGAAGATAATTTCATTTAAATGTTGACCGCGGCTGCGTGGTGGTCCATTCGGAAAGTCCAATTTTGGGCAACTTTTTCGAGCATTTCGGCCGGAATAGCCCGAATTTCTTCGGAAATGTTGTCTTCCAAAGCTGGAATAGTTGCTGTCTTATTTCTGTAGACTTTAGTCTTGACGTAGCCCCACAAAAAATAGTCTAAAGGCGTTAAATCGCATGATCTTGGTGGCCAACTTACGGGTCCATTTCTTGAGATGAATTGTTGTCCGAAGTTTTCCCTCAAAATGGCCATAGAATCGCGAGCTGTGTGGCATGTAGCGCCATCTTGTTGAAACCACATGTCAACCAAGTTCAGTTCTTCCATTTTTGGCAACAAAAAGTTTGTTAGCATCGAACGATAGCGATCGCCATTCACCGTAACGTTGCGTCCAACAGCATCTTTGAAAAAATACGGTCCAATGATTCCACCAGCGTACAAACCACACCAAACAGTGCATTTTTCGGGATGCATGGGCAGTTCTTGAACGGCTTCTGGTTGCTCTTCACCCCAAATGCGGCAATTTTGCTTATTTACGTAGCCATTCAACCAGAAATGAGCCTCATCTTATGTAGACCATAAATCGGACGTAAAGCGCGAAACACATTTCGAACCGAACACTGATTTTGGTAATAAAATTCAATGATTTGCAAGCGTTGCTCGTTAGTAAGTCTATTCATGATGAAATGTCAAAGCATACTGAGCATCTTTCTTTTTGACACCATGTCTGAAATCCCACGTGATCTGTCAAATACTAATGCATGAAAATCCTAACCTCAAAAAAATCACCCGTTATATGACATTATATTAAAAGGTTGATGCTGATAACTTTAAACCGATTTCGAATTCAGAACTTGAAAACTAAAGTACCAAGTTTTAACAATAATTTTAAAACATATTTCAACCCATATAAAAATGTCTTCGAACTGTCCATCCGGACTATAAAAGAAAAGTAATAAATCCAGAGGAAATATAGCCATAGCAAAGTATTATCCATCTTGAAATATTGTCAGTCTTTTCACATATTTATGTATATAAAAATTATTAGTAAATTCGAAAATCATCATAGAAATAAAATAACTTGTTTTTGCCACTTCAACAATCACTTTTGGCTTTCAACAAAACTCATATGCTTGCAACCATCGCTTGAGAAAGCGCCTTGGCTAGTATATACTCGACCAAAAAAGAGTCCCACGACAATAAAACACAACACACATAAAATAGAAAATAGTGTAACATAATGTGCAACGAAGCATTTATTTGCCGATGCAATTCGTTCCACTGTGGCACGCGTGATTTTCTGCAACTGACATGTGTCACTCCTTCACTCAACTGGCATAGACTCACCGAAGCGAGTGACAGCAGCGCCAATTGTCAAATCGTCTATGACTGTAGTACGTCTATGAAAATGCATACCGTTATGCGCGTTTATAAACTTACATATTTTCATACACACACACATGTAAAGCATTTCTATCCACCTAATATTAAAAGAAAGCCATAGAAATTATTCATACGTGAGGAATATGCAGATGAATGTCTGTGTGTGTGTGTGCACTAATTTTAGACCGTCTGTCTGAGCGCTTGTCCATCAGACTGCCAGTCTATCGTTGGCTGTCGTGTGCGGTCAGTTTGGCTGGGCGGCAGCGCCACGAGGGCCGTTGTGGGACACTTCAGACAGCAGCATAAAAGTATGTGAGTTGTTGCTATTGTTGGCAACGCCGCTATCAGCACCGCAACCACCGATAAATGCCGACAACAAAGCAAAAAAGTGGCAAATTTACATTTTCTAAATCGCAGAGATGCGCCGAGATCGTTCTGCAGCCGATTGTTGGCCGTCACTACCTTGACAGAGCGAGGCACACACAAATAAAATGTGCAAATGTGGACTCCAATGGCGAAAGGCTGCAGCTCTCACTCTGTTGCACGCTTCGGTTGTTCGCTTGTGCCACCGTTAGCCCGTTAGCCAGCTGTTGACGTTGCGGCTCTTGTTGCTGCCCAGCGTTTTTGCTGCCGCCACCGCCACTGTTGCTGCTGTGCTAATCCCTTAGCGGTAATTTATCAACAATGAACAGTTGCAGACAATCTTTGGTTGCATTTCATCGGAAATTGTGTGCTGGTGTTTCTATGAGTGTCCGAATTGCGTACGAACGAGTGAATTAGTTTTGATGAATTTTGATTTTCTCTGAAATTTTTGTTGTGTTTACATTGTTAAGCGAGATAACAACAACTCTACAATGGAGAGTTTCGGCTTGGTAAAAATAGAGCGTTACACGATAGAAGCACGTGTCTTCATTTTTGAACTAGATTTCGAAAATAATGAAAGATCGTCTTATGCTTAGTAATTTTCTTTTATCTTTCATAAATTGAGTTCTTACAAAGCCTTTATATTCTGCTTTAGCATTGCATTCTTGTATTAAATACATTTTCCTTAATATTTTTCACGTTTTTGCTCCACAACCAGCAAACTAATCCCCTATATCCCTTTATTATTTATTATAGTCCAACTCAAATGAATATGCAAATATTTTCTAGTGTTGTAAAATGTCCGAAGCTCGTCAGAAAACCCTCAAATCAACAACTCTGGGTGTAACTTAATTTCGCAATTTTGTTGATTTGCTTAGAAATATGCAAATGACTCTCGAATAGTTGGCAAACGGAAAACAGTCTCGTTAGCAAAATGAAAGCTTTCCACCTGGCGGCCTAAGTAAACAAACTACGAACTAACGAGCCCTGTTGGTACACTCTAAAACCCTCACATTAGTACAGCAACTTTCTCTGCTACTCTCCCTCCTTCGTACGCCCACACTTAACCTTAATTTCTCAGGTATTAACTTTAATCATTACGGTCAAATTGCCACACCGGCTTCGTACCACTCACGAACACCAGCTCACTCTTTCGATGTCCTGTACCGGTGAACCGGGCTGCTGCCTACACAGCGTTCCTCTGCGACGCCCAGACCCCTCGTTTTTTACGGCCAACTAAAAGAGTGCAATAAATTATGCCGAAAGTGTCCCAATCCCTTTATTATTAGGCAATAAATCTCCGCAGTTAACAATGTGCACTTTGCCGCCCACCCCCTCTCTCCCCCTCTCCCATATGCGCATGTGTGTTTGTAGGAGTTACTTAGGCAGCCACTTTTCGCACACACTCACACACACATGCAGTGGCACTGGCTGGCAGGAAAAGCCCAATAAATTGTAATTTTCATGTGTTTCTCTGTTATTGGGATCAATTCTCGCTGGTCGGACATTGTGAGCCCGGCTCAATCATCGTTCGTGCAGCCTTTGTGTGTGTGTGTGTCTCGCTCAATTGAAGTTTATTGGATTTGTTGCAATCGTGTCTGCGAATACCAACGATTTTCCATCGAATGGCTTGATTGAGTTACGAACGAACTGTGCGCGTTTGCCTCGGTGCATGTGTGAGTGTGCTTCGTGTCTGTCCACTCAGGGTTTCAGGTGTGACAATAATCGTAAAGACTTTGTTAATGTTGGGCCATAAATTTGTCGCTTATTGTGCATTTGCTAAGGTTATTTTCCCGTTCTCTTTTAGTTTTTGTTGTAATTTTTTTATGCTTTCGTCTGCTTTCCTTGCTTCTGCCACAAGTGTGTGCAATGAATTGAAAAGCGTTTTGTCCATCGCCGTAATTCAAAGCGTCTTCAATTTAACTGTTCTTTTGTGTGAAGAATTTCTTATCAGTTTGATTTAGCTCGCCGATTTTTGATTAACGGTTATTGGACCGCACCTTCGATGCGATTTAACAGCGGCCGTCCATAAATTCAGATAATCCCTTAATATTATAATGTGCATTAAGTGGGTGCAGCAATGCTCTTAAAGCGAAGACATGATGTTGTCTTTTTTGGGTGATTGCTGGTAGTAATTTATTTATATCTTTTCTTATGATATCATTTGACTTTTCCGTTTAATATTGAGTGCATCAAATGGTTCCCTTAACCTGCAGGCATTTCTGCGAAATCAAACAGAAGAAAATCATTTAAAGCTTATTCTCCAAATAAGCCAATATGAGGTCAATTTTATGGCTAAAAGTTTTCTATACGCAAAAAAAATTAAATTCCTTCAGTTTATAGTCTCTTTAATTATTTTGATAAACAAAATTGCCAATATTAGTACGAAATATGGTAGTTTTTCCTTTACAAAGTTTACTCGATGTCAGAGCAGCAATACTAGCCTTTAGTCATAGAGTGTTTGAGCTTTTTTATTTCGATTTTCTTTGGTCAAATATCCACACAGGCTCTAGCTTTTGATCTGTAGGCCTCTCGAGAGCTTGGCAACGCAAGTAAACCATCAGAACTTCCGTGCCTGCGAAATTTTTCTGGCTCAGAGTGGAACACAAGATGTCATCTCGTTGCCATTGTAGGAGGCAAACGGTAGGCCTAGATCACTAGAATCATTTAGGCAATTGCTCCTCAACACCCAGCTTTTATCAGTCTGAGCTTGCAACTAGTGCCCGATCGATTAATCGGCATGGGTCTGCCAAGATAGTGGGGATCGGCATCGGCCATTTTTAGGCAATCCTTAGTCGATTTTCTGTACATTTTTCGGATGCAATTTCATGTTTCTGTTTTTCACTTTTTTAATTCCTCTAAAAATTAAGAGGGTCATCAAAAAATCACTTGGTGGGCTCAAAAAACCGATTACTCAGCCAAGCGCTGAGTGGCGGACTTGAAACTTTAAATGCGTTTTTCTCCAAACAGTCTTTGTCAAGCTTTCCACTCAGCCGCAAGCGTTAAGAAAGTGCAAGTCTAGTTTTAAGAGGCGGAGGTGTTCAAAATACTGTTCTGCACAATAGTTTTAGCTGAAAATTTATATTTTTATGTCGAAAGCTCTATCTTTTTACTAGTCGTAGAAGAAAAATCCTAAAAAACAGACGGCAATCACTTTTTTTTTGAATATTTACCAATTTGCATGCAGAGAAGAAAATATAGCAGCGGTGGCTGAGAGTGTACACGAAGACCATGGAGAGTCATTTCGGCAGCCTTCGCAGCAACTCAGACTGACTTATGGAATGACTCGGCGCATTTTAAGTCTAGCTCCAAGAAGATCCGACGTCTTCAAGCCAAAGCTTGTTCAGCGATGAGGCCCATCTTTGACTCAATGTGTATGCAAACCAGCAAAATTGGCGCATTTGTGAAGAAAACCAACATTCGCCAGTTACTAGTCAAAATGCTCGAACGAGTCATCGAAAATTGGACTCAACGGATGGACCATCTGAGATGTGGCCGCAGCCAACATTTGAGAGAGATAATATTGAAAGGATAATTCCAAAGAATGATCTTTCGAGTGATAGTAAACAACCCCATTAGATTTGAAGTTTCTGTGTCTATTCTTTGAAAAAAAAGGGAACTTGGCGAACGCAGCAAAGCAAATGAGATTGACATTAGCCGCCTTAACGGATCTGTGGTCAGCTAAGAAAGCTTCTTCGCTCTATGTGGGTCTAGTTATTCAAATCTAGGAGTCTTGCAGTCATAAAGGGTTTAACAAGAAAATGGAAGAGGGGTTCTGCCACTTTGGTGCGAAAATCAGACTTAAAATCTAACTTAACGAATTCACTAAAGCATATCAGAGTATATTCACAAAGGTTTATATATCTTTCATTCTAAGTAATATTATAAAAAGAATAGTTTGGATAAACGAATTTACTGAAGTTAACTGCGGAGTATAACATATACATGAGCATGAAGAGAAACTCGAAACATTTTTCGGGCAACCGTAGGTTAATAAAATATCAAATGACTGAGTGCCGAAAAAACATAATTATATTTTGAATATGTTTAAATCGCTGCTAAGAAGATGAAATGATATACATATGTATGTAATAGTATGGATCTAGTTTCGTCTGAAGACTTTTGTCTTTTGTCGAACTTTACCGAACACCCGATGGTAGATTCTACTCTAAAAAAGCTTTCATGAACCCACTAACAGTTTAGAGATGACTTGAAACGTTTAAAATCAAAAGATATCAGTTTAATATACGCTATCTCAAAGTGCGAACAAAGCAAAACATTCAAAAATATAGAACGAACTTTTCTTCTAACTTCAATTGTTTAAGTATGCAAGGCGACGGCATCACGAGGTCGGTCAGAGTCAAACAAAGGAGGAGAGTTGGATTGTAATCGATATGCGTCCCAAGGTAATTTACTAACATGAAAATCACAACAACTACAAAAACAATAGCGCAAAGTACACGCAGTGCCCACTATGCCATTAATGGACCGTTAGGTGTACACAAGTATTTAGTTACGAAGACGGAAGGCGGAGGGCCGAAGTGTGTTTAACTTTGTCGTCTGCACTTGACTTAAATACCAACAAATGTGTCTGTGTGTGTGTGCATCTCATACATATATGCGACAAGCTTAGTGTAATGGTAAGCTAAAGTAAACAGTTATTGTTGTTGTTGGTGTATTTTCGCTTGACAGTAGCGGTGATTTTGACGTTTTAGGCTAAACGATATTTTGTTCCTTCGACATGTTTACAAAGCGAGTGTGTTTTCGGTGAATCCATGCCACTCCGTGCACACATGCATGTGTGTGTGTGTGTGATGGCATCATGTTGAGAATAAATGATTGATGACACAATATTGACGAGACACTGACTGGCTGACTGATAGCAAGCGCGGAGCGAGACAGCCGAAAGCGTTTGTGGCATTGTGGCAGCCAAATGCAACGACATTAGCGGCAGACGACAGCGATTTTTGTTGTACGCCATTTAAGTAGCAAAATATGTAAGCATGTGTGCCAGTGTGAGTACTGTTATTGCGCTGCAGCGAGCGCTTAATTTGATTTTCGAGCGGGATAAGCGACGAGGCGTTGCTTGTTTGCCTGTCTGCTCAGCTGTCACTTGCCACAGCGACTAAGGTGATGCTGATAAATGAAGCGCCGGCGGCGGGCGGAGCGCGTGGAGGCCATTGAACGGTGATTCCTTGTTTTTCTGCGACATATTTTTAGATTGCCGTCTTTAAAACTTAAAATTATCGATTTCTCACATCTGCCCAGAATGTTGACCCCGTAAAATTAAATTTATTTTATTGCACATATATTTTGAGGTTATGGAATAACTGTACGGTCCAGCGCGCACACACAATCTCGCATTTGATTATAGCTTACGCCTCAAGCGCATTTTTCATACCGATAATATATTCGGCACTCACGCACACATGCTCAGCTGTGCTTTATATATGTCAATATGAAACTGTCCGCCCACACCTTCGCTTTGTGGCAAGAAAACTCAATTTCCTCTCTGCCAGGCCATCAATGCTTTATGATTTTATGCCAAATGACCCCGCTCTACTCCTGCAGCAACCACACACTTGAAGGTGGGTGCGTATATAACCACTAATACTAATACCGGGAAGTGTGTGTGTGTGTGTGTCCCACAAATGTAATCAATGGCTGGCGAAATCCAAATCATATTTCCTTCATTGACCACAAAATGTGTCTTTTGTACCTCGCCAACTCACACACACACACACACCCTGGCACTATGGGATATGGCATTGCATATGTGTGCGTGTGACATTCGCACAACCCTTTCGTTGCTCTTTTCTGTCGCCGCCCGTCTTCAGATTTATGGCACGCCTATCCTTTTCTGCCTGCCCCACACCCCATGCGCCGTGGCAAACGCAATCAATATATTCCTTAAAGCTTGTAATTTATAAAAAATTATTGGTCTGGACATATGCAACCTCGACGCAATCGTCATAAATAAAATAGAACACTCACAGAGATTCTGCCACAGTTTTGCGGTTGGATTTTATTCGGTTTCACCTTCCTTTCCGGTGGCGCGGTGCACTCACACAGGCACACACACAAAGCCACAAATAGCACACAATGTTGCTATTGCTGCGTGTGGCAAGCATTTGCCTGAATGGCTGTCGCGTGTGGTTGTTGCCCTTTGGCTGCCTTTTCACACAAAAGATAAACGTGCAACGTTGGCAATTTCGGCTTTTATTGACAGAACATCTTTCATGGCGTTTTTATTTTATAAAAAAAAAAGAAAATATTATAAAATAGGAAATAGAAAATGTATGGAGATCTTGAAGCGCATCTGCGCTGGTCTTACATTGATTGGGTTATAAACTACTCGCTCTCGCACACACGCACATCTAAGCCATAAAGAGTCCAAAGAGTTGTGGTCAGATTCATTCAAAGGTGATGGAATACGTGTAACGGCGCCCTATCAGGGAAAATGTAATTTATTCGAGCAGCGTTATGATTACATAAATTTTTCATAAATATACCTTTGTGTTAAACTTAAATTTGTATGCAACTTTAATGGCGTCTAACATGGTGTACAACCAATAAAATTTTAGTTTTTGATGTTGCGGCATACAAAGTAAATGTGAAGGCTTAAAGACTAGTGGAATTGTGAACATAAAGTTCGAGTGTATTAGTTAACCTGAAGAATAACGAAAAAAAACAAAGAATATTTGAAAAACATATACTTTTTGAATAATTCAGATTATTTGCCAATTGTTTTCTAATTTTACTAAAGAGGGTTTTTGGTAGGTTTTTTGATTTATAGTTTCATCAAATAATAAGCAAAAGCTGATGAGCTAGTAATAAAGAAGATCCCAACCACCTTATGGGAACGTATCGGTGCTTCATTTTCTTCTAACGTTGTTCTAGTGGATGGCTGGTCTTCGCGGGAGCTTGAGCAGCTTTGGAATACCATAGGTTCTTGCGCTGTAGCAAAATCTTTTTTGCCCAACAACGCACGGCCTCGGAATATGCTTGTCTGTAGCATTACAGGTAGATTCAGATTTATGAAGCTAGTTGACTGTTTCCGGAACAAAATTGAAAAATTTTTTTTGAAATCAGATCGATCTTTTTGTTAATGATTGACGACGTGTCTCCAGTGCGTTCTAAGGACCTACGATCGACTGAGGCCATTATCGTGTTGTAGCGAAGATACGCACCCGCCTCTGTACAGCAAGGCACGACGTCGAGAAACGGTTTTCTACTTCACTTGCACTCCTGCTCTCTGGAAGCACTCATCAACAACTAGGTTAAAGGGAACTGTGGTTCGAATAGCAATTACCTGCCTAAAGAATAACAAAGCTTCAGTGCTTATAAGGTCTTATTGATCGTAGTGTGTGAAAGTCTGAAGCTCACCGTCAACAAACTCTCGGGTATTGAATGGTACTAGAACTATTGGTACTTAGACGAAGATCGCTTGCTATTATTTGTAGCGCCATTAATAAGTAGTCACCAATAATAATGCGTCACCGATGCGAAATGTCCTTTAAGAAACATCATGTACTCCTGATGTAGTTCTTCAATACAAGGGTTTTATATATGCAACTTTCGAGGCATGACCAAGAAAACCTCTACCGGTAATTGCAATTATTTTTTTCTAATCTTTGCATTCGCATATATCATAAGAAGTCTCTACAGTCTCTTCTTCTTCTACCATATTTCACTTATGCCACGTTTTTCTGCTTATTGGGCTAGTCAGATTATTGTTGATGATATATGATTAGATTCAGGTATATCGATAATATGTTTTCTTTTGAAATATCTGGAAGTCGTTAGAGGGATATAGGATGGACACTGCTCTGGCAAGTTCATCGGCTTCACAGTTGCCAGAAATATCACTGTGTCCTGGAAAGATGTTGGATCTACTAAGATATCTCTATTTTATATTAAACTCTAAGAGACTTTAAGAATTTCAAAGCCGGTTGGCTTTCTGTATTTTAATATATTTCTTTTGTGAGCACATTCCTTCTCAGAAGAAATTTCTTTTATTGTTGCAATCTCCGCTTAACCCTCTACCGCATACAACGCCATATATGGTTTTGGGATTTGTTGCATTTGGCTTTGCACTAGCAAAGTGATGTAGCGGAACAAATTTGTAACGGTAGTTTTCTTTGGACAATTTTTTGTTGATATTTCAGATACCGTTTGATTTTGATAGGTTTTGCTTGTTTTTTTCGTTTATTTTGTGAAGGTGTCTCACATGAGTAACGCTAAGTGTATTTCGCGGTTTTTTGGACAAAATTTTTATCATAAAAATTAGGACTTTTCTCGGTGAAAAAATTATTATTCGAAGGAAAAACATAGTGTTCACACAATAAAAATACAAACCGATTGGAAGGTAAGTACTATAGGCACGCTTTTGTGCAAAATCGGACAAAGCCATATATGGCCTTTCATGCAGTACATACTGTTTTGCCTTTCATGCATTTTAGTAATTTTTTTTCAGAAATGGATCCAAGATCTTTTTATGGAAATTTAAGATATGTAAATGTAGTCGATAATGGGCTTTAAAGCGACGATGATTATATATCCGAATCAGATGAAGAAGTTGTTGGTGCACAAGTTTCTGCCCAGGAAGATGTATATATATCGGAGACCTAGAGAGAGAGCCTAGTAGCTCAAACGCAAAACGCGCTAAAAAATCGAAACCACCAAACTGGAAAGAAAATAACTTGCCCCCGTATTTAAGTGAAAACTTTCCATTTCAAGGAGACATGGAGTTTCCAAGTTTTATCGATGAATTAGAGACGCCAGCGGAGTTCTTTCAATTTTTCTTTGACGAAGATTTGATAAACTTTATTGTTGAACAATCGAACATACTTGCGCTACAAAAAGACATAAATAAGCCGGCAAATATTACTAAGAGCGAAATAGAGCAATTTATAGGTGAGTTCAGCGTAAACACTGTGGAGAAACTTAGTGAAAATTTGTTTTCAGGCATAGTCTTATACATGTCTTTGATGAAATTACCATCGTCGAGGCATTATTGGGATACTACAGTTGGCCAAGAATTTGTACGCACCATCATGACTTGCAATAGATGGGAAAATATTAAACGCTTTTTGCATTTCAACAACAATGAGAATATGAAATCGCCAGGTGAAGATGGATTTGACAAGCTGTTCAAAGTTCGACCACTTCTAAATAAAATCCGTGAAAATATACTGCTCATACCAAAAGAGGAGCAACTGGTTGTGGATGAGCAAATAATTCCCACAAAGTGCCGACATCATCTAAAACAATACATTCCGGTCAAACCGCACAAATGGGGTTTCAAGAATTTTGTTTTAAGTGGAGTTACAGGATTTAGCTACGATTTTGATGTATTTGCTGGAGCACAAAGTGATAAACATCCAGAGGGATTACCGAATCTGGGAATCAGTGGAAATGTTGTTACAAGGCTAGCAGTCACTGTACCGAGATATCAAAATTAAAAAATTTTTTTTGACAACTGGTTTACCAGCCCCGGCCTCCAAGTGCATCTCATGAAAAGTGGTTTATTATCTTTGGGTACGGTAAGACTTAATCGAGTCCCTAACTGTAAGATGCCGACGGAAAAGGAATTGAAAAAGTTGGGGAGAGGCAGCATGGTGGAGAAGGTAACTAAAATCGACGGGGTCAAACTTGGCCTCGTTTTTTGGTTTGACAATAAGGTAGCAAATATTCTTTCAACTTTCGTTGGAAGCCAACCTATATCTACAAAGACACGTTTTAGTAAAAAAGAGAAAAAGTATATTGAAATTCATTCACCACAGTCTGTCGATTTTTACAATAATTATATGGGCGGCGTAGACTTGCTTGATTCACTACTTGGTCTTTATAGAATTCAGTTACGCACTAAGGTTTGGTACAAAAATTTTTTTTTCACATGATTGAAAATTCTTGGATCTTGTGGCGCCGTAAGTCAGGGGAATTTATGCCGTTATTTAATTTCAAACTTGCAGGGAGCGAACATCTTTGCAAGATAGGAAAATCCCGAAAACGAGGGCGTCCAAATGCATCGGTATCAAACTCTTCATCTCCGACAACAAGCAGAGAAGGCACCAAAAAGAGTAAGCGTCAAGACTTTCCTTTGAATTCTATACGTACCGGATGAAAAATAGACAACTTTGTCAAAATGACTGCTCATTCCGTTCTTATACTTTTTGTGAGAAATGTAATGTATTCTTGTGCTACAATGACAAACGAAACTGTTTCCCACGCTTCCACACTGAGTAAAAGTAATACACTCCAAGCAACTTTGTATGCATAGAGAGCCATATACGGCGGCTTTTATTTTCTGGTAAAATATGCATTGAAAAATATTTTTTTCTACAAATATATGTAAAAGTATTCAAAATAAACGTATATTAGTGGAGTTTTCTTTTTTTTTTCATAAAGTAGATGGCCATGCGGTAGAGGGTTAAGATGATTCAGGTAGACGAGAGAGGTAGAATAGGAAGGATACCCACAATCTGCGATCTAACCTTTCAACATTGGACTGTTTAAGGGATCCATCTATATATCCTCGGAACGGGTTAACGTACACCTAATCATGGTTAGACTTCCTATTTTTATGCTGTGTGCTTGAAGGGGTTAAATCTTAGCTAGATACTCCTGTAACTAGCGCGAACTATTTCCAGCACGTCCTGTCACCATTCTAATACCGCGGTATCTATTACTAGTCATTATCCTCGTGGAATATTTATTGAGGGTTTTACCAATCATAAGGTGTAAATAATAATTATACCTAGATTCTTATATACTATTACCGATTTTTATTTCAAAAACATAATTTTCTTATTGAAAAAGTAACAGACATTGACAATATAATTGAACGGAGAGAGTCGTTTCAGTCTCGAAAGACATTCTTCACGTTTCCCGTAAAATAAAAGTGTTATGGTCGGACAAAGAAAAGGCAACAAAATGGCGAATGCAAAAACTTTTCACACTTGGCACTTCGACAAATATCAACAATAGCAACAACAATGTACTTCACGAACCAACAGCGATTCGGTCAGCAGTTGCACTTCATTGTCCTTTATAAACTCGCCTGAACAACAATCAAAAATATTAAAAACACGTTTGTATGAGTAAATATGCAGGGATGTATTGCTTATTGCAACAATAAAAATTGCACGCTTTACAATGACCACCACAACTGTGAATAACGGGTGATATTACGATTGTATATTGGTATGTGTATGAGTGCGACAAGTGATGTGAGTTTGAATATGGATTTAGATGAGCTTGTTCGAACAACTTGCCACACTTGTCGCTGCCCCACCACTCCCGTAAGGAGTGTGGACATCTTTTTGAAGTACAACAAGCTAAAAATGTAGCGACAACAACAAAAAATGCGAAACTAAATCAAATGCGAGCGAGGTGTGCACACATCCGCACGACGTGTAAGAAGCCGAGCACAGCAGTGTGGACCCGTGCTTCATGCAAAGCTGTTTATGTGCCGCGCCGCTGCATGCAATAAAGGCTGCCAATGGGGACGGGCGCGGTGGTCAGCTAACAAAAAGCGACGTGTGTGTGATCTGAATGCAAGATAAAATGATTACCCTTTTTATTTTGATGTGATTCTTTTTCCATTCTTGCCTTCACACTCTCCTTGCCACATCCGTTTATGGATGAAGAAACCGAAGCCGAAGCTAGTTGGATGGCACTTGTATTATCTGTATTTCACTGCTTTGCTTACGTGTTGGCCTGGACAGCACCGTCGCCGTCGCAGCTTGGATTTCCTGTCGGACTTTTCCGGCTGCCATTTGCTCAAAAGCGACCAAAGAAATAATTTGCGATTTCGGTTTTTGCATAAGTCATTACGTGCAATTGTTGTTGCTACTTCGTTAGTTGCTTTATGGCAGTTGTAGACATTCGAAAAGGGCACAGTGGGCTTAAATTTGCTATAAAAATAGGTTTTTAGGTATTCTTCTTTACAACAGCGTGACAACCGTTCCTCCTTTTTGCTGTTTGGCGCCAATTGGAGATTCCAAGTGTTGCCAGGTTCTTTCCCACCTGGTCTTTCTAACAGAGTGGAGACCTTTCTCTGCTTCTGTTTCCCCCTGCGGTTACTGCATCGAATGCTCTCAGAGCTCGACTGTTTTCATCCAATCGGATGACATGACATTCCAGCGTAGCTGCCATATACATCTGCATAAATCTTTCGCAGAACCTTTCTTTTGGCAACTCGTAACACCGACTCCTCAGATGTTGTCATCGTCCATGTCTCTGGACCATACAACAGGACTTGGATGATGAGTGACTTGTAGAGTTTGCTCTTTGTTCGTCGAGAGAGGGTTTTACTTTTCAGTTGCCTACTGAGTATCTACGACTATTTTTTTGATGGCAGGAGATATTTCGTTTTGCCCTCGTTCAATACCAGACCCATTTGCTTCGCATCCTTATCCAGTCTAGAGAAAGCATAACTAAGTTTTTTCGGTATTACAAATATTAAAACGTTCCTATGACAGTCGAGTCTTGGACTTGGATTTACACTATATATGGCCTAGGACTTTACTAACATACAAACTTACATTTTTGTCACCAAGAACCTTAAGACATGCAAATATTTTTTTGGATCCTGTGACACCACTGTGCATCATTATAAGGAACTAGCGCTCGTGTTTTGGAAACATTTTGTTGCCAAATTTACTCCTTCCACGTTTCGACTTCGTTTTATTACAGCTTCACAATAAGCAGCAACAATGCAATAACAAAAATAGCCAAATATAGCAATAACCGAAGGAGTGAGAGTGCGACTCGCTGGACATCAACACAATGTGGCATCAACGTCGCCAACACATTGTGCAACAGCGCTCACTCGAGAGTGCCACAGTGATGATGAGTGCGACCACAAATACACGGGCGCTTCAACTGTTGAAAATGATAGGTTGAGCGGGCGAGAGGCGCCGGAGAGGCGAACGAGGCTTGCTGATGATGTCGTATGCCGATAATGTGCGGCCATAAGGTAATGAAAATTTTATCAGATATTATATTTCAGTGCAAAAGCAAAAACCGAAAAAAATTACAAAAAAAGGTAGTAGGGGCGAAAGGGGAGAGGGAAATTAGAGGGCATTGTGAGTGCAAGGGATTTGCGTTTTTATGCAGCACACAAGTGATGTTTATCTTTTTTTAGTTTTATTTGCAATTTTTTGCGCTCCTGCTGTGGTTTCCAAGTCGTTTGCGGGCGCGCAACTTCCGCTCGACCACAACTTCCGACTAGTTTTCGCCCGAGTGCTGGCTGCTTATACTCGTATGCATGCCTGCTGGCTGTGGGCGGGAGGCATAAACGACAACGTGTCATAGGTATTCGGTTACTTATTGGAATTTGAATTACAGCGCATAAAACAGAATGACCGACCAACAAGCGATTGAACTGCGGTCGGGTGGGTATCAATGGGCGAAGGATATTGCTTGTTTTGATGTGATTGAAGATTGAAGGGTTGGACGTGTGATGTGCAAAAAATAAAAAAATAAAAAGAAATCACAATCAAAAGGAGTACAGTGGAAATCAAAGTGAATGATTAAAGAAAGGGTGCCGCTCACATGAAATTGGCATATGTGTCGAGTGCAATATTTTTTCTACGTAGCGCCTTGCTCTTGCCCCTGCTACTTGCAGATTTTAATCAAGTTTGCTTGATGTGACACGTTTCTGGCTTTGTCCGAGCAACATATGTCACTGATGAGCACATTTCGAAGGTTTATGAAGCTACTCAGTTCGGGCTATTACTCAAGCACAAACCCACAAACGGAGCGCTTCCTCGCTCGTGTGTTGCACTGCAATTATGGCGCACTTGTCAGCTGGCAAATTTTCAACCATTGAATTCACATAAAAATGTAAATTTAAACAGATTGAATTTTATTAGCTCCAGAAAAATGGGCATCACTCTGTGGCAAGCGCCAAAGCAGCATGAGGCAAGCACACAGGAAGCTATTGTCCGAGCAATAAGGCGTGCGGCTAATAACAGTAAAAATATACACATCTAAAATGCGTTAATAAAAGTAAATTGAAATCTTATTAGTTCACATTTAAATATCCTGCGGCTGGCGGCGCTCGTTTGCTCGCAAGGCAAGTTTTTAATTAAATTTCTTTGACAAATTGTGTAACTCAATCAGGGCAGCGGTCACAATAGTGGCCAAAGCCCTGCCTAACTGTACACACATGTGAATGTGGTACTTGGCCACACATGCAACACTTGAATTTTGCTGCAAGGCGTCAAAAATGTGGCAGCGGTCACTCGGCATCTCAAGATGTTGAATTGTATTTACATTTATACTAACACACACCCACGCACATACGATCGTATATACTCGTATAGCTCGCTCTCCTTAGTCTATTATCATGCACACTTAGAGTATCGAAGCAATATTTTTGCTTCCAAAGGACATCACTTCGTAGTCCTTACTTGCAGCAGGCATTTACTTTGCTGTCTGTCCGCACAGTAAAGTTCGCCGGCGACAATAGTCTTTTGCACGAAAATATGCCCAAATTTCTTGTAAGCCCGTACGTGCAAGTCACACATACATACATGTGTATATGCAGTTTCCGATATGTGTTCATATAAGCATTAAGGTGAGATTTTTCATATAACCGAAATATTATTTTAATCAGTTACCCAAAAACACGCCCTTGATAGAGGTCCAAATCATAATCGTTGAGAATTTTTAAGGAAATGTAAAGGATTCATGGACAGCGAACAGATTCACTGCAGTATAGAGTGCTGTACCTGAAATTAAAAATCCAGACTGATTTAACGCCTTCAGTAAGCTAGAATAGATTAGGCAGCTGAATATACCTAACAGCTCAATTGAAAAGTCTCTGGCCTACTATAGTAAAACACATGTATTTGGCAAAACTGTTTTTTTATTCAACATAGTTCTCTTCAGGGGTAAGGCACTGATCATAGGGACCCTCCAACTCTTCGAGTGTTTCCATTTTTGTAGTCCGATTTGTTCTTTGCTTCAAAATAGGCCTCAGTCTCGGCGATCACCTCTTCATTCGACGAAAATTTCTTCCCAGCGAGCATTCTTTTGAGATCTGAGAACTGGAAATAGTCACTGGAGGCTAGATCTGGAGAATACAGTAGATGAGGAAGAAATTCGAAGCCCATTTTAAGGGTTTTTCTATCACATTGTGACACAGTGGATAGTCTTCGTCCGAAACAGCACTTTCTTTTTCTTGAAATGTGCCTAATTTATGATTCTTCTTTTTCAAGTTACTCAATGAAAATTATTCCCACAATACAGACGGTATAACCTTGTAAGCCGACTGTTTTTTCGTGCTTTCGGACGGTTTCATCTTGTGCAGTCCACTTGGATGACTGTCGATTGGACTTCGGAGTAAAATGATGGAGCTATGTTTCATTTATATCTACATATCGATGCAAATACTCTGGCTTTTTATGCTTGAATACCTGGAAACACTGCTCCGAATCATAAAGTCGACGTTAGTTTTGGTCAAAAGTAAGCTCGCGCTGCAACCACTTTACAAAGAGCTTTCTCATACCCAAATATTCGTGAATGATATGATGTACACGTTCAGTTAATGTTATCCAAAGTAATTTTCTAGACTTTTTTGCAATTTACGTCGGTAACACCCTCTTTTTGGGCGTCCAGCTGCGTTAGGTAGATCGGAAGTGCACAGCATTCCTATTGGCAATCTATAAAAGAGACTATAGGAGCACGATGGGAACACTAACTGGTCACTGTCTAGTCGCGACACACGCCCGCCAGATGGAGCTGACAGATCGAGAAGACTACTGGAAATGCTTAGAACAGGGCACTAGAGAAACAATGGAGCATATCTTGTGCACTTGTTCCGCACTGGCAAGACCTCTCTGTAAGCATACCGTACCGGATTAACCGAAGTTAACCTAACCAAAAAAAGACATTTTGCCGTTCTTAATCTATGAAAAGTACTTCTTAAGTCTTTAGTTTACAGCTTTATTGTCTTATAATGTACTTTTTCATGACTTCGGCTCGATTTTCATAATAACCTTTTCTTGTGCTATTAGGTGTCTAACGAAACATTTTTAGTTGATCGCCATTGATTGATTGTGAGCGGAACTATTGCCAAAACATGCGTCAATTTTTTACATCGCTTCAAACACAGGTTTTTTTCATAAGAATGATTTTGGACTTATCTATGAATTTTCATAAAATTCTACCGCTAACAATGGAAAGTAGAATAGTAGATGGAAACTAGTAAAAGCTAATTCAAAGAGTTCAGTTAATCAGCTTCCATGGCTGTTAGAAATTCTGCGTTGAGTTGAGTTCGGATTTTAACATATCAACCGTGTTATCAATAATCTACCTTTTTACGTTTATCCATCCACTACTTTGTCTTACCTTAATATTATATAAGAATACTCCATTTTCACACAGTGAAATTAACATCCTTTCTTGAATGTCGCTTCGGTGTTTCAATATTCATATATGATTACCAGCATGCATTGACATCCAATAAACACTCAACAGTTGCAGCTGACCTTAGATCACATACATACATACGTATATGTGTGTGTTTTCTTACAAGCCGCTCATGCATTTGTGCTCTGTCACAAAGTAAAAGTTTTCGCCCGCCAGCCAAGTTCGCTCATCGTCACATTTGCCACATTGTTGCAGTGAATGACTTTTATGCACATTTCTTGCCCACACACACACACATATACGTCCATATGACGACATGTATGATGTGTGAGACAAGCAGCCTTTAAGAAGCTCGTCCAGCTGCAGTTCATGTGTGTGCGTGTGTGTGTTTGCTTTGGTTTTGCTAACAGGACATTCCTTTTACGGTCGAATTCTTTCGGTCGAGTACTTAATGCAGTCGCACACACTCAAACACACACAGCTACGATCACTCACACACCTAATAGACTTGTCAGCAACTCCATTGATGTACAGTTGATTTCCGGAACTTTGTGGCGCTCGACGCCTGAATTCGTTCGAAGTCATGGACTTCGGTGCAGAGGGAAAATCTTAAAAGATTTCATTTTTAGTAATATAAAACTATTGATAATCTTAATATGCCGAGTGTACAGGAAGGCATGCTTATTAAAGGCAACCACAAGCTCTTTGGAAGCAGAATAAAATATAAAGATTCCCACCTCAAACAGGAGCAAGTCTCAGCAAGCATCTCTCAAGCTTTAGACACAAGAGGCAGATCATGAACTCTATATAAATTACAACTATGTACATGCCAGGGGAACTATCGAATTATCGATACAAATAAAGGAGTAAGTCACCGCAACTCCAAAACCCGCGTGGAAGCTAATCAAAGCGACCATTTCATAAAAAAGCAATAACAATCAAACCATAGAGAACAATCACAGAAAAAAGAATTGCCTCCAGTCAAAGTACAAACGCAAATGGCATGTTGGGGTCAAAGGTGAACTGAGAATGTCTCCAGACGAAATCAATTTCGCTCGGATGCATTACACTGCGGCGTTCATTCATTGTCCTGCGACGCATAAAATTTAACCGCTGCCACCGGTGAGTATTGAATTTCAAGCAGCTGTGAATCACTTGGCGCTCGCCTCAATTGCCAATTGTTTCATGCGCCCGAGCTCAAAGCGGCGGACACATTCAAATGGCGCAACAGCACGGCCAAGACGCGGTGGTGCGGTGCGGGCGGCGGAACGCGCATAAAACCGAATCACTGAAATTAGAGTCGTCGCCAATGTAATCAGCAGCAACAACAACGACATGAAAATACACAGAATAACAATTGTAAACTGAATCCGAGGCGTAACAAGTCCCAAAGTGCGGGCTAAAATAAAAGTTTATGCAAATGCGTTCGCCAACCCGCATCCCTTCGGACCACCCCCGGCATACCGCGGCGCTGCCCGGCATAAAGTGTAGTTGAAAGTAGCGACGGGGAAATTCAATTGGGTCGCATGTGTGTGATTGTGTGTGTGGTATTCAAATGAAGTGCTCAGGTTGGCGGCCGGAAGGTGGACGCGTACCTGCTGAGGTTCGAAATCTTCGTGTGCGAGCAATAAAAAATTACACTAAAATACATTTGTAAGAAACAAAAGTGAATTAAGTAGAAAGTCGTAGAAACAATAAAAAGGAAAAGTTGCGCAATTTATGCGACAGTGGAATGCGATTCTCCGCCTTTCCTAGAAAACGGCGCAATAGAAGTGGACCAAAGCGGGAAAGAAATGCCACGAGAGGAGATGAAGACGTTCGTAGTTCACGGCGTGCTGTGGGAACGGCGACAGGTGACCCGATATCCGAAAGCGAAACTAAAAATTAGGCAAACTTTTATGACGAGCTCTTCGCAAACTTTTGCACTTTGTGTTTCCCCAGCGCACAAGAGGCAATGCAGAACTTTATTTGGGCGTAAAAATTAAGTTTTCCATTTGCATTATTCCTCGTTGTCGTTTTAGTCCGCCTAGCAATCCACCTATTTGGCCGCCACTTTGGCATAATATGCCAAGAATTGCCGTTTTAAATGCACGCACCTAAACGGAAGTCATTTCGGACATGTTTTGTCGTTGCGGAAGGGACTTAAATATCTGCGCCGCACCGCACCGAAACCCACCGCTTCCATTGTAGGCCGACGTGCGTCCACACATCGCTCGCAATTCGCAGTTCAGTCTGGCTAACCGGCGCACCAATTTGGTGGTCCCAGTGCAGCCGCTGCTGCATGCCTCGTCCGTACGTCCGATTCCGCCCCGAGGATGTTGTAATTAATTTAAATTTCCGTCTTTTCCTGTTATGCGCAATAAAATTTGTTGCTCATTAAAAAATATAATTCGCTCACTGTGCGCGCCTATGACAAATGATGGTCCGCCCTGGACGTGCGAGTGCTCGTAAGTCAGCGTATAGTCGCGCGTAAGCGGCTGCGATTGTTGTAATGCGTCGCATGTGGCTGTTGGCGAGTGGACAGTAGCTGTAGGAAACGTTGAACATTTTTCACGCGCGCAACGCGGAAATACTAAATGATGAATATTCTTCGTAAATTTAATATGAACAAAAGACACAAATACTTTTGGTATAAATGCAGTGTTGAGATCATAATCATGTGTGGTATCTTAGTGCGGAGAGTTGGAGACACACCTTCGACTTTCTACTAACTTTTCTGTATGAACTGTGGATCTAAATACTTTATAATCAGTCGTTCAAGAGAGAGGTCAGTGACATAAACCGAAGTATTTCGGACTTCACGCAGTACTAGAGTTGGAGACTTTTTGAAAGCGGTCGCGGCTCGGCAGACATAGGCGAATATTCGAGAACAGCCGGCTTTAAACTGTTCGGAGTCTGTCTTAGATTTTGGACGCATAATAAGGAAAGGAGATATTCGTCCCTGTTAAGAGACAGCGGCTACGCTGGCTAGGTCATGTCGTCCGGATGGATGAGATCGCTACAGCTTTGAAATTATTCAAATCAGTATCCGCCGGTGGAAGTAGAGGAAGGGATGAAGACCTTCACTCCGTTGAAGAGATCATGTGAGGAAGGACTTGCCTAGACTTGCTATATGTATTTAAGAATAAAAGTGGGTCGTTTAATTAAATTTAAGCTTGGAACCATATTCAAGCAAACATTATCAATAGTCGAGCCGATTTTCAGCCGAATTAAGGAGCACCTACAAACCATGTATTATTAGAAATCTTTCATTCCTTTAACCTCTGGCTGCCTCTCAATAATTCAACGCAATAACAGAAAGACGAGTCAGCTGATTTCCACCGAGCAATTAAAACTTTGCGTACACAATGAATCACAAAAGCCACATTATTGCACTCATCCGCAAGGCAATCACTGCGTCCAGTCAAGGTAAGCCCACAGTGCTCAACTCCACTCGAAAAAAGATGTGGGCATTCCAGCGGAACGAATGCTGTAACTTGTGCCACTAAACGTTGCAGCAAAAACAGTTTTCCACTTCGGCACTCGAATCGAGCGCGATCCGGAGATGTACGTCTTGCAGAGACAGGCGCGGCACAGCAGAGGCGTATCTATTGCCATTTGGTCCAGGGCAGTGGCCGCCTTCTACTTCGCCAACGTCACTGACACGTTTATTTAGTCTTAAATATGCATTAATTCCGGCAGCCAATTCATGGAATTGCCTCCGCCTCCTCACCAAAGCCGACACAAAGCGCTTTCACCTTGGCGAAAAACAAGATTTTTCAGCTTCTGCCGGTGGCAGCTTCCACCAACCGTGCGACTACACAATATCAGCAATTATACGGCACTGCAAAGACTCAGTGCCCACACCCTCCCTTACGCGCATTTCTGCTAGAGCTCATGCCACACACACACAAGCTCAACTGAGACTAGAAATCAAGAAGCTCGAAATTAAATTAAATGCGCTCAGTTTACTTTTACGCTGACGCACTCACACACGCCGCGGCGCACAGTGGGCGGGACGCGGGCGGCACTGGAGTGCGGTTTTCGTGTCGGACGCCGCGACTGACAGTGACAGTGGCGCTGCCGGCAAAGGTAAGTCGGTGGTGAGGTGTGACGGCACTCGCTCGCCAAGTCTTAAAAGTGAATGAAGCTGTTTTGTTTGTTGTTGCTGTTGGTAATCAAGAATCATAATGGAGCGAAATAAGTCAGCAACAAAACTCCGCAGCGGAGCGATATGGAAATAAGAGCTGCAAGAAATCACACAAAAAATTAGAAAACAACTAAACAAACAACAAAACGTAATGAAAAGAAATGCTGAAGAAAGTCCACGCACACCAACAAACACACACTGAAATTGGCGTGTAAGTGGTGGCAGCAAGCAGCGCTCGCGGTGTACTGTTACATCGGAATTAAGATGCCAAGATAGCGGAAAGAAGTTAATGCGAAGAACACAATAAAAATGCTGTAAGAATTCTATTTGAAAGCTTGTTCTGCGGAGGCAATGAAGACAATCTGCTTTCCAGCATTCACTCGGGTATTACGAATGTACTTTGATTGTTATTTATTCGATTGCGTTGCGCTTTCTTCTCTTTCCTGTCCCAGGAGTACTCCTTCTAAGTGCATTTGCTTTTAAATTGTGTTGTTGCTTTCTGCATTAATTGAGTGACTATTTGCACATATGTAAATTGTTTGTAACAATTTGTACACAATTAATAGTAAAAATAATATACAACATTTTTCAATTGATTTTTAATGAGTGTATCTATAATAGATTTATTAGCGGCTAAATTACGAGTATCAACGTCCTCACTGGGTTTTTGGTTAAGAGTATTACTAAACTATAATGTCACCAGTGGCGGACTCAGAGGGAGGAAATGGGGGAAATTTACAAAAAATTTATCACAAATTTTCAGCTCCATCTGTAATATGTTCGATTGATACATTCTCCGTGGCTTACACTCCAAGTTCTCCAACATAGAAAATTAGTAACTGGAAAAATAAGAAAATAGCGGGAAAAGCAATGATACTTATCGTAGCCGTATGCAAATCTGAATTTATAATTGGGAGTTTTTGGCTATGTGATATTCAATCTCTAACTCATTTAGTCAGAGTGATTCTTCAACAATAATTGATCGATCTGCCAAAGGTATCTAATATGAAGACAAAAAGCTGACAAACAAAACGCGAAAATTTATGCGTGAGAACTTGGAAAGAATACTACAGGGTCTCATTATACATTTCTCTGTTGAATACAATCGTCAAATATTTAAAAACGCTCTTTTCTATAGAAATATTGGATATATTTCAACTGAGAAAGCACATATCGCTCATTTGCTCCAAGACCGGCATAAGTCAAAAAAATCGATTTTCCAGAAAACGCGTTAAAAGTTTTCAACTGACTACAACCTTACACGGTGACTCCAACCTTACACCTCTTCTCAAGCGGAGCATATAAGAGGTATTCATATGAATTTTTCACTCAACATGAAGTATGATATAGCGAAAACTTTATCACTGGCAGTGCCATTGGGGACAGTAGCAAAAGTCGAAAGACAACAAGTTACCGACTACTGCATTGAAAACGTTGAAGAACTGCGATGTAGATCTATACCACATAATTCATAGTTTTCTTCGCATATTCTGCAAAAATTCTGTGACGAATGCTAGCTCTGAACGCTCTTTTTCGACACTTCGCCCCATAAAAACGCGGCTGAGGACGAATCTGTTTCAGGATAGATTGATCGGCCTGGCGTTACTACACACGCAGCATGACATTGAAGTCACTGCATTAGAATGTTTTGTGAAATTTGTCTATTCATTACATGCTCTAGCTACAGTATTATATAACGGGTGATTTTTTTGAGGTTAGGATTTTCATGCATTAGTATTTGACAGATCACGTGGGATTTCAGACATGGTGTCAAAGAGAAAGATGCTCAGTATGCTTTGACATTTCATCATGAATAGACTTACTAACGAGCAACGCTTGCAAATCATTGAATTTTATTACCAAAATCAGTGTTCGGTTCGAAATGTGTTTATCGACAAATTTTGTTCAGCGATGAGGCTCATTTCTGGTTGAATGGCTACGTAAATAAGCAAAATTGCCGCATTTGGGGTGAAGAGCAACCAGAAGCCGTTCAAGAACTGCCCATGCATCCCGAAAAATGCACTGTTTGGTGTGGTTTGTACGCTGGTGGAATCATTGGACCGTATTTTTTCAAAGATGCTGTTGGACGCAACGTTACGGTGAATGGCGATCGCTATCGTTCGATGCTAACAAACTTTTTGTTGCCAAAAATGGAAGAACTGAACTTGGTTGACATGTGGTTTCAACAAGATGGCGCTACATGCCACACAGCTCGCGATTCTATGGCCATTTTGAGGGAAAACTTCGGACAACAATTCATCTCAAGAAATGGACCCGTAAGTTGGCCACCAAGATCATGCGATTTAACGCCTTTAGACTATTTTTTGTGGGGCTACGTCAAGTCTAAAGTCTACAGAAATAAGCCAGCAACTATTCCAGCTTTGGAAGACAACATTTCCGAAGAAATTCGGGCTATTCCGGCCGAAATGCTCGAAAAAGTTGCCCAAAATTGGACTTTCCGAATGGACCACCTAAGACGCAGCCGCGGTCAACATTTAAATGAAATTATCTTCAAAAAGTAAATGTCATGAACCAATCTAACGTTTCAAATAAAGAACCGATGAGATTTTACAAATTTTATGCGTTTTTTTTTTAAAAAAAGTTATCAAGCTCTTAAAAAATCACCCTTTATTACAATAAAGTATGCACGTCAACGATTTATAATGTGTTTTTTTTTTTAATTTTGTGAAATTGGATATTAGAAGGTCGATTTGAAATTTCTCCAACTATAATATTTTAATAATCTTCATGTTTCAAGTAAATGCCCCCCACCTTTAAAACTGTTTCGAGATCCGCCCCTGTTTCAACGGATATTTCATTATGACTCAAGCCTTTTTCTGTACAAAGTTCAAATAACAGGCAAATCAAATTCAGAAATAATCTACGAGACGGATATTCACGACGTACGGCGTATTGTCCGCCGATATTTCTTTGTAGAAAACGGTGTAACTGTAACTGTAAATAGGCACCTTTATTTAAGGATGTTGAATGAGTTTTTTTACTCAGAACAGTCGAAGACGTATCCTTTTCAATATCGTTTGGTTACAGCAAGATGGAGTAACTGCACTCATAGCCAGACCGGATGTTGTGGAGCTCCAACGAATATTTGAAAACATACCAATATCAAGAAGTTCAACTTTGCGCGTCCCCCAAGGTTACCTAAACTGTCTGCACCAGACTTTGATTATGGGGTTATGTCAAGCAAGAGAAGAACCCGAAATCTGACTGAATTGAAACAATCTATTAAATCGATAATTGATGCAATCCTGACTTCAACCCTTCAGGTCGCAGTGAATAATTTTCTAATTAGGTTTCGCATATGTATGGCAGAGCGGTAATAGCCGAGGCTACAATAGCGCGACAGTCGTTCTTCTTTTTCCCTGTTTGGTTTCAATTTTAGATTCCAAGTGCAACCATGTCTTTCCTGGTCTTTCCAACGGAGTGGAGATCTTCCTTTTCCTGAGGGTAATTTACGGTCCATAATTTAAAAAAATAATGGAGTATATAAAGAAGAGAAAACTTGCTACATAAATAAGATATTACGGCTTGGTAGCATGATGCGTCCTTAACAGCTTCGGTCCTTAACAAATTGTTACATTTATGGAATTATTCGGAAGACTAATGTAATTCTTAATAACAACCTGTATATTTGAATCTTTTTAATGCAATTGTAGTCTTAAAAATCTTGCATCAACCTTGGACTACGTTAAGTAAGGGACGGAGGTTTGATTCATAGCTCACCATATTTCATGCCACCATTGAATACTATCATCATTACCTCCTATACTATATCTATGTGTCCTCACAAATACACCTTTTATACTTTACCTTAGTTTACATTGTCGCCTTTAAGATGTTGTCGCGCAAACCGCTTGATTGCAGCGACATTTATAACGGCGCTATTATAGAAGATGCCATCAGTTAAACACACTTTGCCGTAAATGATGTGCCGCACACAAATTCAATTACCTTAAAAGTGGTTAAATGAAGTAGTAAAAGGTAGTCGCGTAAGCAGCCGGCGCAGAGACGCCGCAACTATCGACGAGCCAACACGTGACAGCGACAAGCAAAGGATTCAACTGAGCCAATGAGCTTTTCCGGGCAAGCGAACAACATCACTCTTCCCTTTGTCTTTGTCTTTGCCACGCTTAAGCCCTCTTTATTTACCCCAAAGTAGTGCTTGCAACTAAGCAAATAAGTAACTGTAAGATGGCAATCTATCAACATAATTGATTACATTCGATTAGTAACCAGTTTTCAATGCTTGTAAATATTTACAGGCGAAGAAGTGAAGCGCTGACTATTCAGTGGCGTCGCTGGGGAAAGGGTGGAGGGGTATGCTAGTGATATCCTTTGAGGCGGGCTCGTTTTATTCACTTTAACTTTGTGTCCATTATGCGTTTGAACAAATCGCCGATTAATTAAATATTTGCTAAAGCTTTTTGCGTAGTTTGAGCCAGTGCTGCCTAGGAGAAACGAGTTCTGCTGGAGGGTGTGGAAAGCGAGGAGCGGCAAGAAGTGTATGAGCTTTGTACTCAAATCAATTAATCTCTTACATTAAGATGCTAATTTATAAAAGTAGCGGAGATTTTCGAAACAGCATTTATTTAGTAGAGTTACGAAACGGCAATGATTTAAAGCTTTGTAGCTACATTCATTACATGCAAGTGAGCTTATAGAATGTACTGCAAATAGCTAGCTTTAATGAAGTGGAAGTTTGTGGTAGCTCAAGCGTCCTACTGACCTTAGATCGTTAAATCGTGTGATGAATGAATAAGTGGAGCAAAACCAAACAAACTTTAAAGATTTAATATCAATAACATCTAAATTAGCTCGGCAGACAGATTTGTCTTTTCATACCTGCAGAATTTTCTAGTTCAAACCAAAAATAGCCTTTACTCTTTGCTACTTAAGTGCATTGATAACCCGTTTGAGAAAATTCGCTTTGAAAAATATTTTCCTTCTGAGCTTTGCCGCAATTGTTTTCTCGCTTTGAAATTCACTTTAAAGGCAATTGTTCTCAATAATTGTTTGTGCTGACTACAAATGCTTCACCTTCTACACGAAAGCTCAAGCGAACAAGGGAAATGTCAATGCATATTTTCCACTTGGCCGGCGCTCCGAAGCCGCACCTGATTGCCTCGCATTAAGAAAAAACACTGAAAAGATGGAGTAAATGTCGACGGAGCGTGTATGGTCTAATTTAATGGACCCGTAGCCGGAGATAAGCGCACGTCCATCCATACACAAACACACACACGAACATGTGTTCAATCTACGTGTGTGTGTTCATCGAGCAAATATATTTTCCAGGTCACAGGTGCTTTGTCCACTTTAAGACCTAAGTTATGGCGTACAGCACGAAAGCGCCGCGCAACACACTGCGTATACGTAACTTCACATGTAAGTGTTGCTGTTTTTTCTTTGGAGAATTTCTCACATTTCTATTTGGCGTATTCGTGTGGAAAATTTATGAACGGTACACATACGCCGAATTTGCAGCATTTTGTTGCAACAATACGCTTTTCGGCTTTCATTTACTTTTGTATTTATTTGTAAGCTTTCTTTTTTCCATTCTTTTTTCGCTTGGTCCTTTTAATATGTGCTGCTGACAGCTCTAACTGGCAGACGAACTTGGTATTTTGCTGATGTTTGCGCTTCGCACTGCCCGCTCGGCTGGCTGGCGGGCCGAGTGTCCGGCTTGTGCGGCCATTGTGTAGAGCTTAAGCAGCATACACACACACACATATTTACTTTTGAAGCGTGTATGCTGTGCTGCTTTTGTTGCGCAACCGTAAACTCTCGTGCATTCCGACAGCGACGGGTGTTATTTGTATTGCATCGCACTTTTAAAAGGCACAATAAAATCATTCATGTTTAAAAAAGATAAAAACTACACATATGTGTGTGTGTGTGTGTATGTGTGCGTGCATATAGTTGCAGAAACATTCCACCTACGCAAAAAAGTGAAATTGTTATAAATCGCACAAAACAAGCGCACTGACAATAAATTTGGGCGAATAATTTTAAAGTTTTAAAAAATTCTAAAAATTCAAAGTTTTTTTTGATTTTATTTTGTTTTGCTTTGCACTTTATGCAATGAAATGCTTTTAAAGTCGCAAATTGTTGCTTAGTCAAAGTTGGCTAGCATTTTAGCTCTGTTTTCGACCGCCACACACACACAAGCTTAGATCGCGTAAAATCATAAATTGCTTAAAGCTTTAAAGTGACAAAGGAAATTCAATTGCCATATTGAGTTGCAGCAAGTTTTACACAGCGCTGCTGCTTAAGCGTGACGAAGAGACGTATTTTCAACAAAAAAAAAGACAGAGACGTGAGTACGAAAAGCTTGAGATGTGGGCTAACAGGAGTTCGGCCTTAAAATTTTATCAGAAATTATGGCAGCAAATAAATGATTTCAAGTCTGGGCCGGTTTCTGTAAAGACAGGAGAGAAAACCTGGTAACAGACACACAGGGTACACTCGAAATGTGGAGGAAATACTTCTCGAACCTGCTAAATTGCGGAGGTAGTGCGGCAAGGGACGAGAAGAACCCGCACCAACAACATTGTCGTCTCGCTACTCGACCGCTGAAAAAAGCGGCTTAAGAAAAACATAGCCCCAAGGGCCGATGGATTACCAACTGAGTAAGTGTTTAAAGCCGGTGGTGAGGTGCGGGAATTGTGCTTGTTTCAGCTCCTAAGCATGACTTATTCGGACGAATACTTGACGAATGATTGGAATATCAATATATGTACATACTCGTATGTATTCTGGCCTATCCACCAGAATGAACATTCCGCAGTTTGTGCTAACTTCGCGAAATTTGTCTACTTAATATTACGTATAAGGCTCGACAGTATTGAGTGAAAGACATAAGCTTATAATAAAAAAACTGATTAGATTAATCGGTGAGACTTCGGACCTCGTAAAACCACCACAGACCAGATATTCACAATATGTTAAATCCTGTAGAAGACTCTTGAGAAATAGATCCACACCCATCACCTTATTTGTCCATTTGAAAGCCGCTTTTAACAGTATTGTTAGGAACTGCCTATTCGACGCCATGTCTAAATTTGGATTCCCTCTGAAACGCATACGGCTATGCAGAATGACGTTGAGCACAACCATCAGTTCCAATTAATCCGAAAGGATCTCTCCAAGCCGTTCGATACCAAAACATATTTAAACTAAGGCTGAAGATCGAGCGCAGAATAACCGTTACCATGAGGTACTACTTTGTGATCGGTAAGTAGTTAAGGGGCAGATCCCTCTGTCGGCGATAAAAATTACACTCTATAAGTCTCTCATTATTTCCGACCCAATATAAGGCGCAGAAACATGGACGATGATGACCCGAGATGAAAAAGCACTTAAATCGTGAACGATGAGTATCAAAGAAGATGGAACCACGCTCTGTATGAGCTATATGGTGACATAAATATGGTTAAGCGCATACAAATTTAACGAATGCGTTGGTTAGGCCATGTCGTTCGCATGGAAGCTGCGAAAAACTACTTTTACGCAAGACCCATGGCTGGCCAATGGAATTAAGAGCGTCCAGGCATCCAATGGAAAGACCAAATGAATAGCTACCTGTCTGCACTTGGGATGTACAACTGACGTGAACTCGCAAAGGATGGAAGTAGCCGGCGAAGTTTCGTGTTTTCGGCTCAAATCGATCCTCGGTTGTAATCAGAAAAAAAGGGAAGTTAAATTTGGTGCGTACGCAGTTGATGACAATACTTAAGCACATTTAACCCTGTCAGCGTTGTAAGTTAGTCAAGCAATGCCTGATTGTATCAAGTAACTTCATCATCAGACTCGTTTGAGTGCCTAGCCTTCGCGATATCGCTGAAAACTGTAAAGCCTTATACCACTTTTATCGGACTGCGAGCGAGTCTGTGTTTCGCGGGCTTTTTGCATTCCAACACTATATCAGTCAGATCCTTTTGTTTCAGGACGGAACGTAGGAGATCTATTAAATTACTTTCTCTTACCAGGGATCATATCATCCTAATGATAGTATTATAACTTCAACTAGCCGCTAATCACCAAAGCTACTTGAAGGAATTTAAGGCGAAAAAATCCAGACACGTAATCCTCCGCTTTCAAGCTTTCGCTAGACTAAGATAAAGGCATCTCATTAGTTATGCCTTCTCAACTCAGAATAATTGGCTGGAATTAATATTAGCTGCTTCAAAGAATAAATAAAATAAAACTCTCCTCTTGATTCGTACACGAAAGTTGTGGACATCAAACGTGTCGGAGTGTTTTCCTTTCAAGTGGAATTATTCGTGGTTTCACGATTAGTCCATATCCTTCGCGAGTTCTCTAAAGTAATGCGAAGTAGTCTACAAAGTTTTACACAACTTACTTTTTGAACTCAATCAACATTAACTTCTTGGAAGAAAATTTTATTAAACGTAGTCTAGCTCAGGAACTTAACAAACAATAACGACAAATATCCGCTTCTATCATTAAATAAAGTAAGCACTCCTTTAATATTTTATAAAAATTATTTATTTTAAACTTGTGCAAGTGATTTTTGCCGATTTTATCACATTCCTATTCAGCAGTGTAAGCCACTACTAAAATTACTGCGCCATTCAGCACTATGTAAATATGCTGTAAATGTATTATATAACAACCCGCAGTCATGCTTCGGCACTTAACCTTTATGTCCATTCACTGCTTACCTTCGCCGAACTACGATATTTTCGTCTCAACCGCAGAATATCACTCTGAGTACTCAATTACAATATCATTTCCAATGAATTTACTCACCACTTAAACCAGTTACGATTTTGTTATGCAGATTTCATAGCAAAACTCTGCAAATACGGGCACCACCTACACACACACAGTCACACACACACCCATAACTATCCTTTACACATAACTGTATGAGTTTCCAAACTGTTATGGCTACGAGCACCGCAAATCAGACGTCACACGAACGGGACGCTGAGATAATCACTTTAGACTAACATTTAGTGGCAACGCAGAAAAAGTGCTGCACATCTCCACACACACACTCATACACTTTTGTACGTGTAAATATAATAATCTTGTAGATAAGGTGTGAGTTTGACAGGCACATCCTGTTGGTTGAAATGAAGAAGCTGCTGCTGTTGTTGCCGCTTGGCGCCACAATGCCCCACAAATGCCGCTATGCGCTTGATTGCGATGCCGTTAGGTTTGGCTCCAGAGCGGAGCGGAATTTTTGCGCCACTTAAGTGGCAGCCGCGCAACACTAGTCATATTCGCACCGCACTACTGCGTGCACAAGCCGGATTCATGTCACACTCACCGACACTTCATTGCCGCTGCCACCTTCTTCTTCCTCTTCTTCTTCGTCTGCCCCCGCCTTGAGGCCTGCGGTTGTGCGAGAGTCTGACACCGCGTACGTGACGTGAAACTTAATGTTTCAATTAGAGGTGAATGTGTGGCGCTGCAGGTTAAGGTGACATGGAAGGTTAGCGCGGCAGTGCCAAGCACACACACACACGCGCGCGCGCCGGCTTTGTAGACAATATCAGCAGATAGTCAAGTGCGCTCGACGCCTCGTACCTACTATGTCAGCACTTATCGGGATAAAAAGTTTTTATAATGATCTGCTTTTGCTTGCCATCCCACCCGTGTGTGTGTGTGTGTGTGTGTGTGGATTACACCTACTTTCAACCGCCCAGGCCAATACAAATCGGCGAGTCCCGGTTGCTACACGCTCTGCGGCAGCGTGTTTATGTGTGCGCTGCGGTTAACTGTAAAGTGCTTTGCAAATTTTTACTCACTTTCGGTGTTATTTGTACTCAGCTCGCTCAGCTCGGTGGAGTTTTTATGCGCTCAAGTGTTTTAATGTAATCCACAAACGAGAAACGAGATATAAAGCACTTTAGTTAATTTGTTTACACAGTGCTTGCCACGTTTTTTGCCCTACACACACACACACACACACCTTCGCAAAAATACCTTTCGGCATGGACTTAATGTATCTATAATAGGAAATTACTGTTTTATCAGTTTCCAAACAAAATCAGCGCAATTATGTGGGTCCGATGAGGTTAACTACCTTCACTTGTGTTAGGAAGCTGACGGCTATATACATATGTATGTAATATACAAGAGCTCGAGAGTGTGTAATATACATTAGGATAATGACATGATGCTGAATCTGTTGCCTGTAAGCTTAAAGTTGTGATATAACTTCTGACGTTTCAATATTTTGGCGAGTTTTTCTCCACAGTTCAGGTAGGATTCCGTTTAACACCGTTAACATGAATCAACCCCCGAACTAACTATAGGTTTTATTCAGTGACCATTGCTTTAAATGCCATATGATTTACTGTTACTACTTACCTTTACACATAATGTTGGATAATTCGGCCCGCATATCTACTCTGACTAGTGATAACTCAGTAAGTTGAACTTTATTCTGATATCTTCATTATTATAAACCTCACATGCCATTATTGAAAAAAGCTTCATCAGATGTATCTACATATGTAACTTCGCAACTTCCGACTAAAAATCGAATGAGAGAGAAAACTATATGTGACATAGGATTCGCGCTTAAAAACTTCCATGAAAACATTTTCCGAAGTACTAGAAGTTGAAGTCAAGTTTGGTTAAGTTAATCTGGTAGGCCATTAAGCCACACATGGACCACTTTAGGTCTGTTGTGATACCAGATGGAGTTCTGCTAGGTCCAAGTGGAATAGTCATCCGCGCTTGACGCGAAATTCAACAGACTCTGTGACCATACTATTGATATCTCCTTTATTGTACCATACCGTGGGGTACCCAGATGCTCACAGCGTAGTCTCGGCAATGCGAGACAAGTGCACAAGTGATGCTCCATTGTTTCCAGGGTACACTGCTCTAAACATTTCCTGCAGTCTTCATCTTCTGTCAACACCACCCTGCGGGCTTGTGTCACCACCAGACAGTGACCAGTTAGTATTCCCATCATATTCCTACAGTCTCTTCTATCGAGTTCCAATAGATATTTAGTTTACTATCGTTTTGTACATGACTTTTGTAATTTTGCACCCAAGTACCTCGTTCCATCGGGTGTTCATGTGTTCAATGCATGTGTTTCCCAATGTTGATCACGTTTTCGAATGTTAGCTATACACCATTCTTGGCAATTTCGTCCACTATTTCATTGCCCACGATGTGGTGTGGCACCCAGTTGCAATGAAGTTGAAGTCAAGTCGTCCAGGTTATTTCTTGTTTATTTGAAATCCATATATAGTTCTTTCGAGTTCAAGCGATCTCAGGAAGCAGAGTAAAAGTCGAGCTGGAAATATGTTGGCAGTCTACTGGGATTCTTTGTACTCGCTCTTATAAACTGGTAGATGATAATCGAAATCCAAACAGAGATCAAATGCTACATGACATACGTGTGGTTTCCCCCGTGAAAACGTCGATGAATTTTCGAAGACTTTTCTGTGCCAGAAAAATTTCAAGTCGACCAGGTTATTTTTTTCTTATCTGGAATCCAACGATTCAAAGATTCTATAGCGATCTCAAGGAGCTAACTGAATAGGGGAGATGGGATATGTTTGCTGTCTTGTCTATGTCTGCTGGTATTCTTTACGTTCGCTCTTTTATTTCGACACATGCTAATCCTTACAATAAATCGCATATACTCTTAAATCGGATAGGCTTTCCATAAGCTGGGTATCGTATTTGGCTGAAAAGTTATATAGCTCGCATTCGTTATAGCCTCAGAAGTGTAACTTCGTACCCAGAAGACCGATACCCTCATACAAAGCATAAGGGAATATATAAGTTCTTCAAATATTTCCATTTTCGTAAAGTCTTTCGCATATACTAAAGTGTATACATATCATATAATGCCAACTGACCCTTAACCTCATAATAAATTTATCTCCCATCTCATGCCTCAATAAAGCATGTCTCAACCGTGTATGAAAAGTAGAGAACAGAGAGTATTGAGTGACACTATAATTATAAGCAATAAAATAGGTCTTTAGATGCTGACAACTCACAAAATTTCAGCCACGAAAACTGGTGGCCAGCACTACGGCGACGACAATCAATGGAAATTGGGCGAAAACCGTCCAGTCGCAGTAAACCATCTATTTGCGTATGTAATTTCAAACCCTTGCCAGAATATGGCACACAAATTTCGTAATTATACACAGAAATTGAACGCACAACAACAACATGCACAAAATTACAAAAACTACAATCTATTGAAATAGAGTGGACACGAGTGAAACTTTATGAGTTACATGCTGTAGATTACCAAATATGTATTTAAAGCGAAGGCCTGCTCGGCGGTCAAGGGTGGCTGAGCAACCCCGTGTGTGTGGCCATGTGTGAGTGTGCTTCCATCCCGTAAATTTGTATGCGCGTGTGAGCTTATACGTGTTTATTGTGTAAATGGTCGACGGCATATTTTGATTTTAGATCCCAAAGGTTAGATAACGGCAATTTTTCTCTTAATTAATTTCTCGTTTTTGGTAATTTTTTAGCTACTTGATTGGGTCAGTGGCTGCATCGGTGGTGGGGGGGACTTGTCTAAACTTGTCACACAGCAACTTTGAGTGTCCAGCAGTGGAAATTTATTGGGAAATTGTGCCGTTTGCATGCAAGTTTTGTATTTATTCGAGAATTTGTTAATTTAGTGCATGCGAAGTTGTTAAGACGAAACGCAACCTGACTACTAATGGACCACTAAAGGCATGGAATACATGAGCTTATAGGGTAATGAAAGTAATTTTCGGACAGTAAATTCATATGTAAATTTGAGAAGTAAACTGTTTGAAATTGTGCTTAATTAGATCGTCTTACTGTTTGTCATCTAAAATGCTAAATATTGGATTATTTTATCTTGAGAGCGAACATTCATTGAAATATTTAAAAATAAGTAAAAGAAGACAGTTGGTAAAGCAAGCACTTGAGTTGCGATTAAATCTTATAAATTTTTCATCGGTTGTTTCAAAAAATATCGGATTATATTCGTCTTCCCGGCGAATTCGGAGGGTCTACGTTACATATGAGAGAAAAACTGTCAAAAAAGCCGCAATGTCCATATATACAACAGAAATTGTAATTTAAATTCACCGAGTAAAGGAAAATCCAAAAAAATGTATTTTGCTAAGTTCGTAGGACTGTGCTTAATTACTATGCCAAATATGAGCGCGATTTGTCAAACGGTTTGTTCACAGTAGTTGCTTAGATCGGTATGCTTCAGTAGTGCATTACGATTTTTACAATGGATAAAAATATCGAACAAAGAATTCGTCTCAAATTTTGTATTTTTAACCAAATTTTGTGTGCCGAATCGTTGCGAATGTTGAAAAAGTCCTACGGTTAGTCAATTTTATAAAAATGTGATTGAAATTTATGGATATTTTGGGTAAAACACAAGTTCTTGATCGACTCGTCCCGTTAAAGCTTTTTTTCAAAAAGGGTACCGTAAAGAGGACAAGGTTTCGATCCCACATTCATGGAAAGCAAGGTAGCTGTCGATGAGAGATGAGTTTTACATGCAAACAAGTGAACAAACATCAGAATGGAACCCGTTTTCAGTCGATCGGAGAGATAAAACAAATTTCACTGATGGATATGGATAAAAAACAATCGAATTATTAAAACGAGAGCTATAAGAGTAACTGAAACATAGCTGATCTTTGATTTTGCTCTGCATATTAAATATTGTAGCAAAGGAAGTGAATGACATCTTGACAACCTTTGCCCCACTTCACATTACAACAGACTTATCGCAATAAAGAGGCGTGGGTCTGCTCTGTAAAACGGGGCAACAGGTAATATGGAGTCTAAAAACTGGCGGAGTAAGAGTGAATTCGTTTTTGTAGAATATTCTGACGTACTTAGGAGGGGCGGCTACGTCCTAATATCATTTAACTACAAAACCTATTTCAATCTAGTTATTGCTCCTTGTTCTCAGACCAGTGAAAGTGTGTTTATACTCCTTATCTCTATTATCAAGTTACTTTAAGATTAGACTGGCCTGAATGTCTAGCCACAGCGATACTCTAAATCAGATGAGTTTGCTAGGACAAGTACCTCAATGTCAATAACTACAGAATGGGAATGGGTAGGAGCTCCGTTGGTTTTCCGTGGTTTGCTACTAGATCTCTGCACCTCACACCAGCTCAGCAAGCTCTCGTCATCTACAACAGCTGGGATCACCCTTTTTCAGTAAGATTGAACATCTTACTGGATGCCAGCTGCGTCAGTTGTTTGGAGGTACAAGTGATAGAAACATCGTAACACTTTCTCCTCGAATGACCCGCTTTTGAGAAAACAAGACAAAAACACTTCGGGTCTCATAAAGGGTGATTTTTTAAGAGCTTGATAACTTTTTAAAAAAAAAAAAACGCATAAAATTTGCAAAATCTCATCGGTTCTTTATTTGAAACGTTAGATTGGTTCATGACATTTACTTTTTGAAGATAATTTCATTTAAATGTTGACCGCGGCTGCGTCTTAGGTGGTCCATTCGGAAAGTCCAATTTTGGGCAACTTTTTCGAGCATTTCGGCCGGAATAGCCCGAATTTCTTCGGAAATGTTGTCTTCCAAAGCTGGAATAGTTGCTGGCTTATTTCTGTAGACTTTAGACTTGACGTAGCCCCACAAAAAATAGTCTAAAGGCGTTAAATCGCATGATCTTGGTGGCCAACTTACGGGTCCATTTCTTGAGATGAATTGTTGTCCGAAGTTTTCCCTCAAAATGGCCATAGAATCGCGAGCTGTGTGGCATGTAGCGCCATCTTGTTGAAACCACATGTCAACCAAGTTCAGTTCTTCCATTTTTGGCAACAAAAAGTTTGTTAGCATCGAACGATAGCGATCGCCATTCACCGTAACGTTGCGTCCAACAGCATCTTTGAAAAAATACGGTCCAATGATTCCACCAGCGTACAAACCACACCAAACAGTGCATTTTTCGGGATGCATGGGCAGTTCTTGAACGGCTTCTGGTTGCTCTTCACCCCAAATGCGGCAATTTTGCTTATTTACGTAGCCATTCAACCAGAAATGAGCCTCATCGCTGAACAAAACACGCGCGCGAAACACATTTCGAACCGAACACTGATTTTGGTAATAAAATTCAATGATTTGCAAGCGTTGCTCGTTAGTAAGTCTATTCATGATGAAATGTCAAAGCATACTGAGCATCTTTCTCTTTGACACCATGTCTGAAATCCCACGTGATCTGTCAAATACTAATGCATGAAAATCCTAACCTCAAAAAAATCACCCGTTACATGGACATAAAACACCTTAGCAAACTTGTAGTAGGTTCAGAGCGCTTTGCCGATAGCTAAGATTTAGCTTGAGATTTTCCATTTGGCATCACAAAGTACAAAACACAAAAGTCTAAGTGTGGTTTCTCCGTCATGCTGAGAAATCAGCCATCTAACCTAACCTTATCTATATCTCCTTGATAGACAGGTGGAGGGAAAATATGACCGAAGTACACCTAAAATATAAAATGTAAAGAATACTATTAACTTGAAAGTATTGTAGATTCACTGGGACGCTCACCGATCTCCTTTCTTTGGCTCAGTGGCGCAATCTTCGGTGGCGAGTCATTTTCAAGTTGCATGCAGCACAAATGACATTAACAAAGCCGAAGATTTCTGCGTTTAACCGCACAACAACTTGTTGTACAAGCGTCAGCAACATTTTCCAGCAGCAAACTGCAACAACAACAACAACATACAATACAGCTTGCTGTTGAACATCCACACCACGACACCATGATAGTCCTCCAATCAACCACTGTGTGGTCACCAAGATGTTTGCTGCTTGTTGCAGCACCGATAACAAAAACAACAACACATTATTGCAAATCAAATGAAATGCCGTGCAATTGTACAGCAACGGCGTTAATAATAGCAACGAAATAAACTTTTATCACAACAACAACACCACCACAGACTAACTAATACTAATGCAAGTGATGTTCTTGTTCCTGTTCGGTGTTCACATCGCCCACCGCTATGACGGCGTGTTGTTGGGAAGTTGTTGCAATGTTGCAATCAAACCCCTGTAGTTGTTGCTGTAAACGATTTCATGCCATTTGCTCGCTTGCCGCTTCCTGTTGAATTTTCACTTTGGCCGTAATGGACTTTTCCGGTTTCTACGTTGCATCATTGCGGTGTGTTGCCGCTTCTACCACCGCCACCGCCACTGCTGCAGTTTCACTCCACTGCCATTTTTCCTAAAGCTGTTCTGCCGCTGCTTTATATGCGTGTATCCATTGCATGCCGTTTGTGGCGTCTCCTGTCGCCGGTCGCTTCTCTTTGCCACTTTGCTCTGCCCGTTGTGCTCAGTCCGCCTGGCCACTTTTCTTTGGTTTTACCACTATTCAAAGTTTTCCAATTAAGAATACCATTCATACTGCGAATATGGCGAAGCGCCGGCGACGGCACACACACTTTTAGGCAATTTTAGAAATTTCGGATTTGAAAAGTTTCCCAAGTATCCATTTGCTTCGACGTTTTTATTGGAAAGTTGTCGTCAAAGCAGCGTTTGGCGGTGAGCGTGGCATTTCAAGTTGCGGCATTGCGGTGATTTTACTGATGTGAATCGAAGATTTTATTGGCAAAGTGATATCAATGAGTTTTCATGAGACAAAACATCCATTTCAGAGTTGTTCGTAAAGTGTCATCGCAGCACGCATAAACACTTAGAATAATTGCTAAAAAAGCTCAAACGAAAATATTTATACTTCCGATTTGGCATGTAATAAATATGTGTGTTTATATGTGTCTGAAAGATAAGAGAACCTGCTCTAAAAGCCTTTTAACATTTTTCGATCAAATACCAATTTGATCTTTAGTTGGTTTCATGAAAGCCAAACAACTTAATAAGTGACTATAATGTTCCTCCGTGCCGACAGTCGATCCCGAACATGTGACAGTTGGGTCTACTTAACCAGATTGATCTCTGCTTTTCATGCTGCTAAGAACTGCCAACGCGGCAGCGGCCCACAAAACTGTTTTGGAGCTTTTTCAGTGACAATCACTGACTTATCAGTAGGAATTCACAATATTATCTTAAACCTTCAGTTAAGGATAGATTAGAATAGATTTTCAGTCTGATCTTCCTAAGAAGATCACTGAAATTCACAACACCCGATAATGGTTCTTTGTGAATTTAAGACTCCCTAACGTATTGAGAGATTCTCAAGCCTGGACAAATGGATTTATGCCTATAAAAATCTGTTGAGGCGACAGAGCTTTGACAACTGGCGTCCGTTAAAAGCTTCACTGCTTCTGTGCCTATTAGACAGTGTTAATACATCTAGAGCTAGAACATGATGAAGCTTGCTGAGAGAAGTTTCTAAAGTTCTACTTTAGGCCTGAATGATCTCGCAATGTGGACTAAACATCGAGTTCGCGTGAAGTGCAGTCCAGTACAGTCCAATAATTTCAGACCTCAAGATGACCACCCATCTTCAATTTGCAGATATTGATTCCCTAGAACTCTTTTATGATTTCCATTTCACGGACTATTGAATCTCATTAGTTTCCAAATCTAAATTTTGCTTACAAGTATTTGCTGCGCAACTAAGTTCCCGTTGTTTGTCAATAGATGGCTCCAGCAGTTAGTGGTTAGTCGATTTTGATATATACAAAACATGATGGTCTTAACCTAGACAATTGAAAAAGAAATTGCTTTTCCCCATTACTGACCTTGTTTATGAGTCATGTACTTTTGTTGTGTAAATATTTCTGAATTTTTGGCAAAATAATCGTCATTTGCGGGAAGTTTTGATCTTTTGCTTTCAGTCAAAGAAATCGGCGGCTGAAGCTGCCTCAAGTGATACAACGCGCCGGATTGGTTTCGGCGATTCGTTCGGCGGTTTTGGTATTAACGATCGTCCACGTAAGGAAAGGCCACCGTGAGGATCGTGTCAAACGCAAGAAGACCTTGCTACAGCATTGAAAATCACGTGCTAAGCTATTTCAAAGCGACTTCATGATCTGGGAATAATTCAGAAACAAGGAACGCGGAATTTGAAACTCAATGCCGGGGGAGGCACGAAAAAGTGATTGTGCTTTATAATATTGCTCGTCCTCACGTTGCCATACTCATTACGACTTACCTGGAAACGCTTAAATTGAAAGTTCTGCTCCGCCGGCCATAGTCTTCAGATATTGCACGGTTTGGTTATTATTTGTTTCGTTCGATGGCGCAAGGTGTGACTCAGAAGATGAACTGTAATGTGTTTGAGCATATTGAGAAAGATGGGAAAAAGTTGTGACTATCGACTGGCAATAGTAAATGTTGCATTGCAAAGTCCTAGAAAAAAGATTTGAAAAAGTTGAAATGGCGTATTTTATTAAATAAAAATATATCTCCGAACACGCCCAGCTTTAGCCAGGTAAATGATGAGTATTGAAACCAGCCAGTCGTTTTAAGCTTTTATTAAAAATTGCTCATGAAATATAAATCCCCCTTAAGCAGGCTTTAATTTTTCAGCACAACAACAACAATTGGCAATCATTAGCACAGAAGACGCTGTCAAATTTGTCTCCACTCGCAATTTGATATGCTAAATCGATTATTATTTTTCACCGCCGCTGTCAAATTGCGCCTAATCAAATAAATCACACGAAATACCATTTTACACACACACGCACACATACATACATACAATCAACAATAACAACAACACACGCGCATACCTTTTTTGAATACCTTGCGGAGGCTTAACATCATCCATCATGGCAAATAACAGACCGATTTGCTTTTTACTCGCAAAACAACAAACAACAAACAACAAACAACAAACAACAACAACAAGCGAAGAGATGCCACATTAAAAAATTTGCAAAAATTGAAAAGCAGCTGACAGTTTTACCTTTATGCGGATTTCATAGTGTTTTGCGAACGCTGATGTTTGTTCGTGTGTGTGTGTGTGTGTGAGTGTGAGTGCGTGGGGGAGTGTGTCTGGGATTTGGCAAGACAATATTACAAGCTGACGTCATATTAACTACACACACAGTGATTTATTTACATGACAAGTATTATGGAATTTTTATTGTTGCGGCCAAAAGAGCAGCGCAGCGGGGTAGAGTGGGTGGTATGGGGCGGTTGAAGGTAGCGCTTTAAAAAGTACAAATTGTAGATTACTATTAGAGGAAAGAGAGGGATGGCGGTCTACAGCAGTAAACAGCTTAAAAGTTGTATGTAAAATGAACCGTTAAGTCACTGGGGAGCAATCGGCGCTGACTGCCAAAGCAAGGCAGCACACAAAAGCGGTCGGTATGCGAATTTGCGAGCATATGTATGTATGTGTGAGTGAACATGAATAAACATGCGTTTTTTTGCACGCAAACTCACGAGTTACCTGTGAGGGTTGAAGCAAAGAATCGGTTTCGGTGAACGCTTTTATGGAAGAACCGTAAAGATGATTGTTTGGAATGTCAATAATATTACATAAGTATATAATACCTATTAAAATGTGTGATTTTAGTAAAAATTTGAGTTTTTCTGAGCTCTTAAGATTACGGTTTCATTATTATCTGATATTAGTTTAAAACTGCCGATTTTACTCGAGACCTGGAACGAACATGAAAATTACTCCCCATGAAAACATAAGAACATAAATTCCTGAAAACACTGACGCAAGTGAAACGTCAAATATCCCGTATTTTCTTCACTCACCGCTTCATACCTGCCTCTTCTAAGGCCACACAGCCAACCAAGTGACTGAGCGCCAGTGAACCACGAACGCAAACACCATTTAAAGCGCATACATACGTACTCACATCAAACCGTTATTTAAAACATACTGCTTGAGAGAAATTGTCAAAGCTCAACAACAACAACCACAGTGTGGCATAATAGAGGTGGGGGGAGGGGTGCATAATAACAGCACGCCCTCATTTTGGCATGCAAAAATTTCCATTTCATATTTTTCAAAGCGCGAGTGTGTATGCAAGTGGCTATGTGTATATGTATGTATGTATGCGTGTATGTTTGTATTGGCGCATCAGTCGTCCTCATGAACCGTTGCTTCGCTGAAAATTACGGTTGAGTAGCGCGCGTTGAGCAAATAAAGCAATTTGTATTCAAAATATGGAAACAACTTTCGTTTTGTCTTTTGTCAACAAAAACAACAACAACAACAATAGCGCCCTATTATGCAGCAAATGTGGTACTTGGTTGACAGCAACAATTTTTGCATTCCTTCATTTCTTTTTTTGCTTCTTTTGGTGTGAGTGACCCACCGATACGTGCAACGTAGCGACTGCGGTGGCAGCGGCAGCAGCGATGGCAGCTGACAAGTTATTCTCGATGGCACCGGTAGCACTTTGGTCGCATTTTTAGCATTTTGCGGTTTGGTAATTTTCAGTCAACGGGAATATCAAAGTTGAAAATGACGATGTGTTGACTCCTGTTTATAAACGCATATAACTGTGTATTTGTGTATGCATGTGTTTGTGTGTGTGTGTGTGCCGGAGTGCCTGACATTTTTGGCAGCATGTGGCAGGCGCTTAGTTGCTCATAACCGCGGAATATTTCGCCAGAATGTGTGTTATTTCCACTTTCGCTCTTGTTGTTGCTGTTGCATGCCGAGCTCGCATTGACGATTGTGTAAGTTGTCAATTGTTGTTGCTGCAATCAGCTAGTGGCGCCATTGTCAATTTGTCGCTGTTTCCGCCAATATCACTCGCGACACTCAAAACGCACAAATTGTTGTTGTTGTTGCCATTCCTGACATTGTTGTTGTTATCGTTGGCATTTCGCGTTATTACTTTTCTTTCAGTTTTGCTCAGAGTTGCGTTGCTAAGAAACTCTTATTTGTCTCCTGTCATTCGCACTTGATTATCCTGAATTAGGCAGCGCGACCGCTCGCGAGCACAGGAGATGGTTGCTGCGTTCCGGTACATCGCTTCGAATTGTATCTGCTGACTTCGCTTGTTTACTCACTTTGAAACTCCTTAAGCAGCCACTTTATAATTTCAGAGATAGCAGAATCTAAAGTATACGTCAATTTGAGGCTAATAACGGAGTTGTTTGACGTCACCAAAATATTGGAAAAACATGATTTCCTTCGTTGTTGTTGTTTAATAATAAATATTGTGCATGTGCCGCAGAGTAACCTTTCTATTTGATATTTGGGTTGTGTTAATTAAACAATAATTGAAAATTTTTTCTTTAAGAAAAAAACAGCATTTTTTTAATAATATTTTCTCATAAAAAATAGAAGTATTTTATTAGAATTTTTTGTTCTTAGAAACATACAGTATTAACAAAGAAATTCTGAAATTTTTGGAAAAAATATTTTAAGCTCGGGCATTGCGACGCCATTTTCGGTGACCCCTCGTAAAAAAGATGAGCCCTTACAGGATCATATAAAGTGAATATATACATGGTTTAGTTAAAACCTTAACTTAGAACTTGGACGGAGAGAAAAAAACTGAAAATTGGATTTTTGGCAAACAATTTTACAAATAAATAAAATTTCAGTGAAAATTTCGCGACAATTTTATTTCAAATAGTAGTAATCGAAAAAAAAATCCCACGTCAAAGTGTGTATCTCAAAGACCTGTGAAAACTTTCATGAAGATCGATTGAGTAGTTCTCGTGAAATTTTGCCTACCAACTTCAGAAACACAGTTTCGAGAATAACGCTTTTAAAGACTTTAAAGACTTGGCCTAGCTAGCCTCAAGCACACAAGTTCTCAAGGCTGTATCTCCGAAACTATTATTCGGATCAGCTTCAAGTTTAGGACAACATTATAGAGGTGTTGTACAATTTAATAAAAATATAAAAAATTCGATTTTTCGAAATCCGTAAACCCATGTAACCACTTGACCCAACAACATATAGATAAAAAACCAGTTCGACTTGGTCAGTTGGTGCCAAGAACACTGTGCTTAGGCAAGACACAAATCTCATAAGCATTGCGGAGAGAGAGATGTCATTACTAAGAAGAATCCACAATGGCATTTTTCAGATATTGGAAATCGTCTTGTTCTTTATATGGATTAAAATATTCCAGAAATGATATAAAAGGTTTAGTGAATCAGTTCATTTCAATTATATTTAATTTAATATGTATATAAATTTACTTAGAAAAAAAATCAAAACAGATGGCAACCATGCTCAGAAATATTTTCAGTAGTAGGCAAACGTAAAACTTTTTAATATGAAATTCATATAAATGAATATTGTATATAATTTGTTTTCTAAATTTACTTACATAAAATTTTATAAACGGATGGTAACACTATAAACGTTTAGAATTCTTTCACTTTTTCTTTTAAACATGCATAATAATGTGTCTCTTTTTATAGCCTTTAAATTCTTAAAAGGTGGCAGCACTCTACACAATATTTCTCTATTAAAAGTTACTTTAGACTGCTTTGGTGCTATTGTGATTATATTTTCATGTTTATGAATGTCCACTTTTTTTCTTAAAGTATCAAAATACGTTTAATATTTTTTTTAATTGAAAATTTTTTCACATATGGCAACATTGTTATGAGTACACATAATTTTCTTTTAACTTTTCCATATCTCTTCAGATTAACACCCTAAATAGAAAGTTTTTTCCTATCAATAATTCTATATCTTTCGAATTTTTAAAATGTGGCAACACTCTATTTCGCAAATGGTAGTTACCTTAGTCTGTTTTGGTATGTTGCCCATATTGTGATAATTCTTATTTTCATATTTCTAGATGCCACTATTTTTTTCTGAAAATATCAAAAAAGGTGGCAACACTTCATTCAATATTTCACAAATAAGAGTTACCTCAGACCATATTGTAATGCATTTTTAATATTATTATATATATTATTATTTATTTTTTCACAACAGGTGGCAACTTTTTAATCTTATGCATTAATTTCGCTAATCAAACATTACATGGAATAATTAAAAGAGTGTATTCTTTAAACCATTCAGTCTTATCTGCGGTAACCCTTTTTATACTGAGCCACTGGTGGAAGCTCCGCAGCTTTTAAGCCGTTTAAGAATAAAGCTTTAGAAAAAATTAGAAATATGTAACAATTACTTACGCAACACCGGAAATATAAATTAAGAAAACTATTAAACCACCAAATATTTTATAAACTTTTGAAAAATAATATACATATATGTGACCTGGTCTACGAAAAGGGGAACGCCTTAAAGCTTAATATAAAGCAACTTCATTCAAATAAACTTCAACTTTAAAATTGCTGTTCGTTTTCTACTTTTCATGCAACTCATTTTAATGGAGATTTTTTAAGCTCTTCGCACATTAAGCAGTACACAACAGTTAATCTGGTAATTATAATGAAAGCCGCGTAATATTTGGCGGACAAATAAAGCACTGCCCGGGTCATACATCAAACAGGCGCGGCCCCGCTACCCTCCTACGCCACAGTGAGCTGTGCGACTAGCAATGGCATGCATATAGAAGTAAACATGCTAGTAAGCCAGCGAAGTAACGGTCATGTGGACGGACGTGTTTCTGTAATTAGAACATTTCGCGGTTAATTTTTATAATTTCTATGCCGCGTTGGTCATCTGCCAAAGGCAAGCCAACTGACCGTCTTGAGTATGGGGGCGCAGTGACTGCCATCAAAGCGTAAAGAAGCCAACGCGAAACACATTACACACTAAGAGAAAAAGTGGAAAAAACGCCAACGGAAACGGAAGGTGAATGCGAAAATGGTGAGTAAAATATGCTGCGGCCACAAGCATGGCCCCGAAGAGTAGAAGATGCTGGTGGCATAACTGGCGGCTAGCGGTTGTTACTGCTAGTTGATGACTGTTGGCTATTGGCCGCGTCGCTGGCAATGTGAAAGCGCATAATTCTCTTTTATGACTTTTTCATGACATTTGCGCGCGCACAGCGGCCCAACCAGCAGAGACAGTGCGAAGCGCGAACGCGGAAAATGCGAATTACCGCCGCGCGGACAACAGCGGCGCATTATGAAAGCCGCGAAACGCGACCAAGAAGCAACATTAATTTTGTGATGCCGCGACAGCAACCCAGCGGCACACACACCAGTACAAATAATAGCGCGCCTGTGTGCGGTATGAGGCGCGCTGCGCTGTGGCATGGCGGCAAGGTACTACTATTGCTAATATAATCATTTGCAGCCGCCACCGTTGACACCGCGACCGGTGTGACGCGCTCTTCGCTTGGTCGCCAGGAGCCAACACCGCGCACCCACAAAGGCACAGCGCGGCGCAATTTCGTTAGTGGCTCATTTATTTATTTGTTGTTTGTTATTATCGTTGTTTTATCTATTTGTTGCTGTATCTGCTTGATGTTGCACGTAGCAATTATTTGCCATCGTTGTCATTTGCTTGCTTGTAGTTGTGTTGTTGCTTTTATTGCCGCCGTTATTATTATCATTATTGCCGGTGTTATGTTCTAGTGGCGCGCGGTGGGCGTGGGCGCTTCCATTGGCGCGGCCCTGCCGTGTGTCGCCGTCTGCTACCGGTTGCCGCAAATATCCGTATTGCCGCTGTCGCAGACATTTATCGTAATTTACGTTCGGCGGCGGTAAACGACTGCCGACAACACAAAACAGGTGTCGGTTATTTATTGATATCGGTGTTCTGTTCCAACATTTGTGGCAGCTAACTCGGAGCGGCGGTAAATGAGGCGTCTGCCCGCTATTCGGCTGCCAACAATTACACAAGTTGTTATGCAAAGTGGCTAGACAGTGTTTGTTGTAGTATTCAATGGCGACTTTCCTTCATAAAATAAGGGAATATTGGAAATGTGTTAGATGCAGGCACAAAATTTAGTTGCAGGTAATATTTATACTCCTTAAACGGCTAATTTAATGAAAAGCTATTAAAAGTTGCAGATTTTTGTGGTTTTTTTTTCATTGGGAACCTATAAAATAATTTAAGAAATATTTTTATCCCAGTATATTGGGACCAATGGAGAACAATCACATCTACCGATATAAATATGAATGAGCAATCCTCATCAAGATCCTGAAAAAGATTTGAAGTTTTCAGATGGGAAAGAAGAGTTGCGCTCTCTGAAATACCTGTGTATTGATTAAGAGACCAGAACTGAGTTCATTATTCAGTATCTACCAATAGGGATGACGTGATTTTAATAGCTCGAAGTGGCAATGTTTGATGGAATTTTGTCAGTGTGTTCAGTAAGTTTCGCCATTTCATCATGTCGCGCTTCACTTAGGTAAAACAATTGGAAATTGTCCAGGATTACAGGGTTTGTCCGGAAAATAATAGGACAGAGTCGATTAAAAATTGATTGAACCAGTCTTTACAATTCTTTAAAGACTTTCAAACAATTCTTCTGCGTCAATGCAGCGCTGCTAGCGCGATTTCCGAGCCTTGAAGTCGTCACGGAAAGCACTCTCCGAAACAGCCTTGACAGCCGTGTTGCTTGGATGCTCTCTGTCGTCTCAAAATGTTGTCTTTTCATCGACCTTTTCAGGCAAGGAAACAAAAAAAATCCGGAGGGACCACATCTGGGCTGTAGGGCGGCTGCGGAAACGTTGGGATGTAGCTGTTCACAAGAAAGGCGGTAGGAGCCGGGGCGTTGTCGCGGTGCAACTTTCAATCGGCTGCCTTGTCTTGTCGGTACCGATTGACCCTTCGTTTGAGTCTCTTGAAGACTTCCACGTAAAACTTGGCGTTGAAGGTTTGTCCGGGAGGAACAAGTTCATGGTGGATGATGCCTTTGATCAAAAAAAGACAATGAGTATAGTTTTCACTTTGGATTTGCAGGTCGCAGGTCTCCCAACACTGTCCTCACCAGCGATCTTTTTCCGGTCCTCTCTGAAGTCATCTAAAAAGCTAAGACAGTTACATTGTGTTGAAAACTTTACATACCAAAGAGTTCTCGTATCTTACGCCTTAGTACGGGGTTTGATTGGGACTTACTTGGTGGTCTCAAATGCGACAGTTTGCAGTCAGGTATTCTTGAGTCCTCCCTCTTTAACAAAGTCATCATTAAATTTGGAAAGAAATCCTCAGAGCAATTGGAATTTTTTTTGTTTTGAATTTTGTAATGCAAATGGAACTACGAGTATATTCAAGCTTAAGATCAGTTAAGTAACAACTTATTTTTCTACTTCATTTTAAAGCAACAGCAAGTTTCACTTTAGAGTCGGGGGTTGTAGTTTCTTCATTACTTCACTTTTTTTCCATTTTCCATTTTTAATTTACAACTTCGAATCGTACCAATCACCCGAACCAAAGTCGCACCACATGCATACGTCACACGAACACATGCGCGCCCGCGGTAAGTAACACGAACCAATTTCACGCTGAATTAAACTTGGAACAATAGTTGAAGTGTCCTGTCAACAATTGTGCAATTGCGTTTACCCCACCTCCCCGCCGATGCGAGTTCGAGCCACAAACAAGGCCTGTTACAACTCGACAGCCTTTGTTGCTGGTGAGTTACCGTTAAATTGCTGTTTGCCGCTGTTGGCACCCTTCGCACGTGAGCTCCGCTTTTTGCCAACACCGTCCCTCATGAACCAGAAACACCTTTAGGCTATTTTTAAGAAAACTTTTGTATGCTGCTCATCACCAACACCGTCGCAGTGCCACACTGGCAGCAACAACAGTGCAGCGAAGAACCTTTGCGGTTACAGCAACTACGGTGCGAACCGTAAGGTGTGAGGACACGACGTTGCCTCGGCTGGAAATGCCGTAGTTGAAGGTGTTATTGTTGTTGACGTCTGTTGGCGTCCGTCTGCGCTTGCAGCCGTCGTGGTGTGAAATGAATAACGAAGCGAAATGAAGTGCACCTCGGGCGCATTGATGTCTCACCTAACAGACGTGCTTGGCATATTGCGAATTGAATGAGCGTGAAGAGGGTGGGCACACACAAACTTCCATTCGGAGTACATATGTTTCTATCTTGAGTGGAGAATATGAAGGAAATTGAGTACTTTAAGAACGAAAAGTTTTCATTTATTTGTAGAAACATGGTGGTCCAGTTTTTTCAGGCCTTCAATTCATCTTCTATTACACAACATTAAGCGCAGTTCTGTTTTTGTCAAGAGACAGTAATGTTCTAATTTCCAAGCCCTTGAATTTATATTGACTTGGTTATTCAGTGAATCGAAGCATCAAGTACCGGTTCGAACAATTGCGAAGTATGCTGACGGACGTACCGTCCAGGGTACGTTTATATTATACAGATTAATAAATACCGGGATGGAGTTGGTACGGAGATATACTGTCCAGAGTTAAGCAAAAGGCTGTCGTTTAAGTTGCCGCGGAGCTGGCCTCTAATGCTCCTACAGGCAACTCCAGAGTCAACGTATACAGCTAAGCAGCAGTCAAGGAACTAACCTCGTATAGCATATCAGCCAGAATTGTCATGGGATACAGGACAGCAGTGGAAAGTGGAACGAGCTACCTAGGTGCTAGACTGCAAAAGGCATTTGCAAAACAATAGATCGTAAGTACACAAATCTCCTGATGGCACTCTATAGAGACCGTAGGAATACGATCGGAATACTAGCTGGTCACTGTAAGGTGACGATATACGTCGCAAAATGGGGCTGACAGAACGAGAACGGACTACGCTATAAAAATTTAGGGTCCCCACGGTATGATACATTGGAGGAGGTATCGATAGTTAGGCCACAGAGTCTGTTAAATTCGCGTCAAGCGCAGGAATCCTAAAGATTCTGAACTCCATCTGGTAACGCAAAAGACCACAACCGGTCTATGCGTGGCTCATTGGCCTACAAGACTACCCTTACCGAACCAAAACACCAGCAATAATAGTATAAAGAATCCATATAATATTAATTTATTCTCTAAAAAAGAGATCCGAGTATTTACTTTTGTAATGGCTTGAACAGAACCAGTAAGTTCTTATGATGATCTAACTATGGTAGATGGAGCTAGGTGGAGTATCATTGGTAACTCTCATAGAAATTTTGGAATACTCAGAAAAAAAAAGATAGAAAAAATACATATTTTAAACGATGAACAATATCGAAATCCGAATATTCGAAGTCTGAAATCTGAAGTGGAAAAGAACCTCGGTATATAATCAATATGTTTATTATTCCTTTAGACAGACTGCATTCAACTGAACTACAACTACATACATATATTTCGAACTCATAGATGTTACAAAATTTTACCCTCGAAAGACTGTTGAAAACTCAGGTTTAAAAGGGCTGAATTGAGGTGAACGCAATGCCTAAATCATAACACATTCCACTACCGCGCGCCATTTCCTGCGCTCTACAACGCACGGGAGTGTTGCGACAGAAGCGTAGCCCTGCTGTCTGCACGCATTAAAATAGACATCTGCATTATGCAAACGTGTTGTGCATTTCGTGTCTAACTGGTTGGAAAAATAAGACGATATTATAAATCGTTGGGGCAAAGCAAAGGCAAAGGGTTCGGATAGTTGGGGTGAAATGAGAGAATCAGGCGGGCAACAACGGCGCATTGCTTCCAATTCAGTTGAAATATAAAATATTAGAAACTGACGGCCTACTTGTCGGCTAACGCAACGCGCTCGCACTCAGTTGCCCGCCAGCCTGCGCTGCGCACTCGAATAAATCGCAGCGATGGCCATAAACACACCAGGCAACATCCGCCGTAAACTCATGTTGCCGCTGCTGCCTGCTGCTGCAGCCGTTTCAATTGCTGCACCAGTGGATTTTTTGGCCCGAACGGCAAGGACTTCCTACCTTCGCAGTGCGCTCAACGCAAGTGAGAGTAGTGTGCCGTTATTGTTGTTGTACCTTTGTTGCCATTAAATTGCGACTGCAGAAAAAGGCAATAACTGTGCGCCATAACTAGCGAAGGAGGGGCGTGGCGGCAGGCGTGGGGCTAAGCAAAGCAGAAATTATCACTCGAAGCTGGAGGCACACACTCGAAAGGTTGGGCTGCAGACAGTCAAACCGTCAGTCAGCCTATAACCGGCACTATTTTCCACATGTCGCCGCACTTGCAACACCAGCAGCAGCGCCGCTACCGGCTTCTAGTCGCTGGCAACACGCTCCGCATGCGAAAATCGCATTAAGAGTTCAAAGTCACAATTCGCACTTTGCGGAGAACAAACGTACGCACCCGAATCCGGCGCTCACTCGATTTCCCCTCGCCCGCCCGACTTGTAAATCGTCGGTTGTGTGAATCGTAAAAATTATGAATTTCAATGCGAGCCCAGCGCACAAAAGCCAAGAAACACTACATCTATTGTTGCCACCGATTCTGCTGCCACTTGTGCTGCCATTGTTGCAAATCATCAGCGTTGCTGTTGTTGCTTTAGCACCGTGTTTCGTTGCCAAGCGCTGCTGCCTGCGCCAGGCTCTTTGCCGGTGAATTATTGCGTGTTGCATGCCACCTCTCCGGCCCGGTGGCGACTTGCGGCACCGTGTCCTCACGAACGGCCATAAAGTTGCAACTACTGCATACACGCCTCAGTGTATGTGTGCGCCGGGAGTGGCATGTGTGTGCGTGTGCGCTTAAAGCTCTTCTGCTGCTGTGCCGCTGTGATTTTTACACATTTTCCGCATTTATGCCCCAGTAAAATTAATTTATAATTGCTCAAATGGAATTCTAGAACAGTGACTAAGATAACAGCCTCTTCCTCTGGCCGCCGTAGGTCAAATTAATGATGCCTTGCTTAATTTATTTACTTGCTAAATAAAGTTGTTTTACGATTGAGCACAGAAACTCGAAACGGCCACATTAATCCTCATGAAAAACTGACAATTAGAGAAATTCTGAGTTTCTGACTTTTCTGCTTTCGAATATTTTTGTGGTTTTAATGGTTTTATTTTACCTGTAAAACAGACGTTTATATTTTGGAATACTGAACAATCATATAACTATCATCTTTCATTCTAACCTTATCAGCAGCCAGCACAACAGAGGATTTTTCCAAATGTATGAAGACTGGAAAATTCGTTGGCATAAGTGCATTGCAGCGAGAGGGGATTACTTTGAAGGAGATGAAATGGACAAAATTCACCTTTCGATTTGATCACTGTAGTATATCCGGAAGTTCTTTCCCCATAAATCAAACTACCTAATAAATATCTTATTTCTTTGTAGAATAATGGGTTTACTACAAATACCAATTATGAAATTATAACCTAAAATTACTATAATTTATAAAACCCTGTAGTTACTTCTTATTCCTCTGTTAGATCTTATTCTATTGTTAATTTTATATTATCGACGTCGTTGGCATCATGGTTTTCTTTACACATGCATTTTTATCGATTTTTGGAGAAACAAAAGAGGTAAGATCGCGGATTTAATATATTGATAGGATCTCACGGTGGCACGGTGGTACTTGGCTGCTTATTCAGAATTATGGCGTCCATAATTTAACGGATCAAGGTTATTCTGGAACCTTCGCGGACACTTGATGTCAAATTTGTCTGAAAAAAGGTGGGATGGAAACCTCCAGGCACTTTCTCCTCTATTATCAGGTTGGGCATAACTAAAGCTGAAACATCTCGTTAGTTTTACCTTCAGCTAACCAGAAGACGTAGCTGAAACTGACGTTACTTTAGGTTATATTACACTGGCTGGCTGTTACGCCATAGATACAAGTAGATCGTATGCGTCGTGCTGAAAGTGCTTTTTTCGTAGTTTAATAGAGACTTGATAGACCCCATTAGCTCCTGACATTAGTCGTCTCAATAAATTTATGATTGGCTCAAAGTATTTTGTCGATTTGTAGAGGTCCTATGATTTAATATAGTGGAATTTTTAGGCACCACTGTTGATCGGCGTTCTAGGCTGTCCAAATAAGATCCGTGTTGGGATCGACGTTATAACCCAACCCAAACTAACCTAACCTCGCTGGTTTACCACTGGCGATCAAACATAATTCCTATATTATTTTGAACCAATAAATTGTATCAGGAACGGCGTATGTGTTGAGGAATTCTTAGAAATCTAGATATGGGGTGGGCCATCTAACATTTTAAATTTGAATTATCTATATTTCGACATTGGAAAATTCAACTACCATTCGGAAAGTGACAGATATTCAGTAAAAAGTCTAAAATTTACGAAATGTGTCGCTATTCGCTATTCTACAGTTTGCAGATTGGGCAGAGGATCGTTTGACCGAGGATGGTAAATTTTACCGAAAAATCATCTTTTCGAACGAGGCTCATTTCCACCCCCAATGGTTATGTTAACAAGCAGAATTGTCGCATTTTGGGCACAAAAAACCCGCACGTAATCGTCGATTCTTCAAGCAAATTAAAGAGGAAGACTTGGACAACATTTGGCTCACCCCATATATGTATATCCAAGACTAACCTTTGGAACAGGCAACAATCCCTGGTATTAATGTATTATGTGGGCAGAGTTCCCGATGCACAAAAGCTGGATAGTGAATAAATACTGGAATTTGAACATTGGGTTACTTTACCTAAACTCCATTCATAATTTCGCAATATTTGGAGTTTAATTATAATATTAAATTCAAAAATAACCAACAAAAGTAATAAATGAATTTCCCATCCGCAGGCAATTCATACTAAAGGGTGATTTTTTAAGAGCTTGATAACTTTTTTTAAAAAAAAAACGCATAAAATTTGCAAAATCTCATCGGTTCTTTATTTGAAACGTTAGATTGGTTCATGACATTTACTTTTTGAAGATAATTTCATTTAAATGTTGACCGCGGCTGCGTCTTAGGTGGTCCATTCGGAAAGTCCAATTTTGGGCAACTTTTTCGAGCATTTCGGCCGGAATAGCCCGAATTTCTTCGGAAATGTTGTCTTCCAAAGCTGGAATAGTTGCTGGCTTATTTCTGTAGACTTTAGACTTGACGTAGCCCCACAAAAAATAGTCTAAAGGCGTTAAATCGCATGATCTTGGTGGCCAACTTACGGGTCCATTTCTTGAGATGAATTGTTGTCCGAAGTTTTCCCTCAAAATGGCCATAGAATCGCGAGCTGTGTGGCATGTAGCGCCATCTTGTTGAAACCACATGTCAACCAAGTTCAGTTCTTCCATTTTTGGCAACAAAAAGTTTGTTAGCATCGAACGATAGCGATCGCCATTCACCGTAACGTTGCGTCCAACAGCATCTTTGAAAAAATACGGTCCAATGATTCCACCAGCGTACAAACCACACCAAACAGTGCATTTTTCGGGATGCATGGGCAGTTCTTGAACGGCTTCTGATTGCTCTTCACCCCAAATGCGGCAATTTTGCTTATTTACGTAGCCATTCAACCAGAAATGAGCCTCATCGCTGAACAAAATTAAAGCGCGAAACACATTTCGAACCGAACACTGATTTTGGTAATAAAATTCAATGATTTGCAAGTGTTGCTCGTTAGTAAGTCTATTCATGATGAAATGTCAAAGCATACTGAGCATCTTTCTCTTTGACACCATGTCTGAAATCCCACGTGATCTGTCAAATACTAATGCATGAAAATCCTAACCTCAAAAAAATCACCCGTTATAAGGTAAATTAATTTACGCTAGACTGTGAAATTTTTTTTCGTAAGGAAGATTCTGTATTATTTTCCGAGTAACAAAATATGTACGTACATATGTCGGGGAAACCTTATAAAATCTTTTTTGCCTGCTGATTTTGATGCTTTTTGTTTGGAGAGTGTCTACGTCTTTAAATAGCAACCTGATGATTCCACTCGAGCTTTGTAAATTCTTTAGTTTCTAAACCACGATGCTGGCTATAATTATAGTATTTTTTCAGTAATTTACTTTGGCGCACATATTGCTTTGAACACGAGTAAGAAAGTGAAAGCAACGTAATTACTGGCAACGGCGCACCCACCCATGTATGTACATATGTATATATGTGTGCCCACGCGCATATCGACATATGTGAATGAATGAAAATGAAAGTATATCAGTAACAATCTGCATGTGGGCGCATGTGAGTGTGTGCGAGCTATCGCTGTCTCCGTGTTGCGCACAGCTAATTACCTCCTCTTTGTTGAGTTTATGAAAGCGACGGTTTTCCACTCGGCTGCGCGCGCCCCCGCTTTAAAACAACACGAAATACCGCTACTTCCGAGATGCTCTCACAGCAAGTGCGGCTGTGTTCGTGTTGCTGCTTGTGTGTTGGTGTGAGTGCGAGTGAAAGGATTACAATAATAATTATGCTAGATTGTGATGGCGCGAGCAATCGAGTGTGTGAGTGTGTGTACGTTCGCTGTGTAGGTGTTTGCGTAAGTATGTGCTTTGTTGTTGACTGTATTTATACAAGTAAAACCTGCCGCAAACAAACTGTTGTGGCGTTAATTAAGTGCCAACACGAATTTCAACAAAATACGACAGCAAAACCACAATAACAACGCACACACACACCCTCATTCACACACATTCAAACATATGTATGAATGACTAGAATAACAACAAGTAATGATTACACAGCCGCAAGCATTCAACAGCAATGGCGTGCAGGCAATGGCGATATGCGCCGAGCTACACCTTCGTTTAAGTTCGGTATGTGCTGAAGTATGCGTTGAAAGTTTCAAATAGATTTGGAATTTATGCTTCAAATAATATTCTCTTCATACAAATGCTTTAATATTATTTAATGCTGTATTGTCCCACCGATTCATCAACAACTTTAAGCAGCAAACATGTTTAGTGCCACATACGAGTATGAATTATTTCCAAAGACTACAAAAGTGGAAGATTCCTCCGACATTTTGTGATTCATATAGAATGTCAAACGCAATAAATCGAAAGCAGTCAAAAAATTCAAAAGGCTTGAGGTAAATGCCATAGTTTTGTTTTGCTTACGTAGACGGCGCGCATAATAATCAGTTCAGGACACACAACATTGGAGAGGAATGGGGGATGTAGAATCCCTTTTTACATAGATAACTTGCAAATGTTCATATACTGCAGTGGTACATTTAGCTTTAAGCCCTTCTATGATCTTTTAAATAGTTGTTGTATTTTCCCAATACATTCATTCTTTTCATTTTAAAACTGGTCATGGCCGGTTGGTAATATTCCAGTTTCCGTATATGTTTTCTTCAGTCAAGCTATCTATAGGTAGAACTTTGATTTATTGCTTTCTTCGGCATAAACGAAGAGTAAACAGACTCTCACTCCAATATCTACGTTCCGAGGAGAATTCAAAAAGCATAATATTGTCATTTTAGTTTTCTGCAAGCAAGACAATGTTCAGCTTTTGTCATGTAAATGCTGCTGATTGGATTTGGACATATTTATGAAATATATGTAAAAATGTTAAGATACTGTCTTTTATAACCTGTATGAAAGAGATCTTAGTGCAAATATATAAACGGTGAGAACAGCGAAAACTGTCTGCCACTCGACTCAGTACCCTCATAAAAATTATGTTCTATGGAGCCCTTATGTGGACGAGGGCTGTATAAAAGACCGCACTTGCAAAGAAACTCTAGAACGTCCAACGGGCGGCGCTCATCATCAAGTGTGGCGCACTAAGGTCCACTCCAACCATGGAACTTAACCTCATCTTGCATATAGTGCACGTAGACATTATCGTAAGGTGTATGGCTGCGAAAGTTGTTATCAGACTCAGAGAATCTGGGTTCCTAAAAGAACACGTGTTTTAACACTCGGAAATTCTCACGCACTTTGACTTCATACCGCATCACTTGGATCATAGAATCACCAAACCGAACTCTGGCGGCTCCTTCTCCACCCATATACCGGCGGGGGAGTTGTGGGTGTGAAGAAGCCGCTTGGGCGAAGGTTGGTGGAAGTGTTTATTGTCAGGAGCTCTCACCAGCTTCAGATTTACTGGCTATTACAGTGCTTGGAGTCAACCGGTTGCTCCCGAGTGCGAGCTCCTTCAGAGTAAGGCTAGCCTCCCCTTATGTGTGGGGGTTTTAACAGCCCATTGCCCTATTGACTTCCATGTTGTAATGTTGGGAATCTTAGAAAACGCTATCTGCAAAAGCTGTAGAAGCTCTACGGAAGAAGATAAAGCTGAAACAACCTAACACTTCCTTCTTAACTGTCCCACGTTTGGGAGACTAAGACTTAAACACTTGGGAGCGGATACCTTCAGACATCTCTTTGAACTGGCGAGAAAAAAAATTAAGCGCCTGTGCAAATTTGTATTGGCTGCTAAACATTTTTCTAATTTATAAGTTCGAAAACAGAAGTTCTTCTTTTCAAGTTTCTAACCTAACCCATACCCGAAGAAGTTTTAGATGCCTGTGTCCAACTACTTTTTGCTTTCGTTTCGAAAATATTTATACATGGACAAAATAATTATATTTCCTGAAGACATCGGCCCAATGTGTGCGAGCTATGTTTCACAATATGAAATCCCTTATACTTCGTTGTTCTTAATCAAGATGATCATTACATTAATCAGTTACACAGAGTATTCACATTATCAATAATCGGTTATCCCTTGAGCATTGTCGTGAACTTAGATTTTTATGAGACTTCGGAAACCTGTTTGAAATAAGATTTCAAACTTATAATGCCTCTACTCTCGAGCTAGAGGACCAGTCCGATTTTTGAATCAAAAATAGTCGACATTTTGACTCCTTAAACAGCCACGCGTATCTATTAAATACAAAATAAAAAACTAAGAATGACATATTTAAAATAGATAGTAAATATTTCTTTTTGACTGATCGTTCTGTTATTAATAGAAATGCGATGATTGGAGAATATTGTTGAAAGCCAAAATTTTAAAATTTATAAAAAGGGTCACTAAAATTATCTTTAACTCCTTATTTCATGTATAATATTATAATAATTACCATACTTCAATATAACTCATAGCATATTAATTTTTTTTAATAAAAAATAATAACAACTTCGCACAAACACTGGCCGAAAATGTTCGGATATAATCGTATAAAAGCACCATAATTCACCGCAAGCAAGTTAAAGCCATAAAACATTAGTTAAAATCGGTGTTCGCACAAAAGCGAAATTTACGAGTAAGCGAGAAAAAGTTTCGCTGCGAAAATTATGGAGCGAATTCCGCCAAAGCATTCGCGACGCATTCTCGACTGCCTCCTGATTCATGTGGCCACACATTGGCGCACCAGTGGCATGTGCAACCACAACTTTAAGCGACCTTAGCACATGTAATGCAATGGCAACAGCAACAAAAACAACTACTACCCGCTTATGGTAATGTGCAAGCGGATGAGGAGTGAATTAATTTGCAGCGCTGCTTAGCCAGGGGAGGGGTTGTGTGTGTGCATGTGTAAGTGCATGTAAGCCTTTCGTGTCCACTTTGAGTCCACTTTGCGTGCTCCAGCGCGCTCCTGCCAATGCTCGCTGCTGCCGCGCGCCGAACGTGGTGCTCGTTAATTAAAAAATCTTTTTTCCGTTGATTAATTTTTTGTGCTGGCGCTAAGCAAGTGACCGGTATTGCGAAAGTACAACGAAAAAATGTAATGAATCTGTTGGAAGGACATCGAAACGCCGTCCTGAAACCACATACAAGTATCTGTGTGTGTGTATGAGTGTGTGGGAAGGTGTATGAGAGGAGTGTGTTGCCTGTTAATAGGTTACAATGAATCTATGTGGCAGATGCAAATTAATTATCACGGTACTTGAGGACATGTATGGGACCACCTACTGACAGCCTGACACGCTGCAGAGTTTATAATTTATTTGGGCTAAAAAATGGCATAATCAAACATATGAGGGTGATAGTGGCACTCACACACTTATATGCAGCTTGAAATTTATTAATGCATTCAAGCAAATTTAGATTGAATATTTATGAGTCAAGCGCGAAGAGTTTTTCAGAGAACTTTCAAAAATACCCATAAAAACGAAACATTCCTGTCCAATACAAGGGTAGCAAGAGATCGCTTAATTCGTAGCAAGAACTTGCTTCGGTGATACTGGAGTATATTTACATTTTCCTCTTGCAAAAAAGAGAATGTTGGTTGAAAGCTGAAAATTAGTGAGAACTCAATGTAAATACAATATGTGATTTTCATATGTCTATTCCAATTTTGGACATTTCAATAGTCACGGTTGTCATTTTATTTGACTAAAAGACTATTGAGATTCTGGAGCCTGAAAGCTTCTCCTTCCTCAGAGTTCCATGATCTCCATCTCACAACCAGAATAATGTTTGAAGAATTATCAATCAACTTTTGATTAAAAACATCGATGGGGTTAGGTAAGATGGGGATCACATTTGGACTCCCATACTTAGTATTTTTTAAAGACATAAAATAGAACACCGATATCTGATTTTAAAGCACCGACACAAAGCGCCTTGAGGATAACTCAAATCTCCTTAGACGTTTAATTTCCATTCGCAGCGGTTTAGTGAGATATCTGAAAGTATGAGCTGCCAACTTTTTATGCTTCACATAGACTAAATAGTTAAATGTTGAGATGTTTCCACCTCGCCTTCTTTCAAACAGCTTCTACAACTGGCATCCGGTAAAATCATGAACCTCACAGCGTGGACGCCGATGGGACAATAACCTGTTAGAACCACCAAAATTAACGTTACTGAGGACAAAGAGATCACTGGACCTCTTTTCATCGACCTTGGGCGAAAGAGAATCCTGCAAAATCAAAAGAAACAATGACCAGCTATCCGAAGCGAAGCCCAGCTATCCGGTGGCAGGACGCAGAGCAGACTCTCTAAAGAGCTGTTCTCAGTTCCATTTTAAATAAACTCACAAGCAAAGTCATCATTACCTTTTTTAGCAGCCGCTCTAATCAGAACTCACCGCTTCTCTAATTGAGTGAAGAATTGCCCATTTATTAAAGAATCTGCGCTTAAGTCGCAACCAATTTAACAGAAAAGGCTTTATGCTAATTAAAAAGAAAAGAAAAAACGGCGACTGACGATGCCGGCTGATAACTGACGCTGATAGCCGACGCGGTCTTATCCTGCCGCTGCCAGCTGCAACCTGCTGCCAGCAATAAAATCCAATTCGTTACGTTCATCTTAAAATCATTTAAAGTGACTGACGTTTGGCATTTAGCATTCAAGAAACAAAAACAAAAAAAAAAGGAAGAAATCGCACCTTTTCGCAGCCAACCAACTGAGCACCACTCCAAGTGATGAGTCGCCGAGATTTTAAATGGAAAGAAAATAGAAGAAAAGTGTTTAAAAAGTGGTAAAAGATAACAACCCTTTTTGCCTGCTTGCTGAGACGAAAAAAAACCTTCGAAAAAGTGGAAAAGTTTAAATCTGATTTTTAATTGATGCATTCGTTGGCAGTCGCGAGTGGCACGACTCTTGTGAGGGCGTCGGCAAGTTATGCGCCATTGAATTGCTTTGCCACCCCGTTAAGCCTGAAATAAAAATGAAAAGTAAGAACCTGCGAAGCAATTTAAAGAAAGTACAAACAAAAGGTGACGCCAGTTGAGCGCTGGCAATCGCTGGCTCTACCTTCCATTAGCCTCTCGGCCGCGAAAGCGAGCTGAAGTACGCGGCTAATCACTTTAATGTGGGCTGTGTCGCGTTGGGAGGGGGTTGCGAAGCGCTATCAGCGTTTAATAGGCGGGCAACACGTTGTTTTCATTGCTCATTAGTGGCGCACAACTTTTAATTAGGAACGACTGTGGAGGCTTAGGTGGGGCAAGGGTTGACACCAATGGATTAAAAGAAAAAAAGGAAAATTTCTGGAATTTTTAGAATTGAAGACCTTAATTCTGGAATTAAATAAAGGAAAAAGTAAAAAAAAAAAATACTTGATTTCGAATTCAAAATCAGATTTATGTTTACTTTAACTGCTTTACCATTTATTTAGAAGAAAATTCAAAATCAAAACCTTTTTTAAATAATATTTAAATAATTTCAATTCAAGATTTGATAAAAAAAAAACAAAAATTGTCGGCAAAATTTCTGGAATACACGAAGAGGTTAGAAGATATTGTAAAAACGTTACAATGGGAACTTTGTATTAGTCTAGTATACAGGGTTTGTCTGGAAAGTAATAGGACTGATTTTCTTCCCCCGCGACTGTACTTCGGCGCGTGCACGCACTGTCTTTAGTAGAGGGGGTTCCTAGCTAACGAACGAGTGGCTGGTCAGTTGTCTCCGAGCACCTGGAGAGTCACGACAAACATTTTCAAGAAGAAAATTTGAACATGTGGGAAAGTGACCCCTAATTTTTGAATTACGTAATCATAAGACTTCCCGAACTTTTTTGTTTCCTTGCCAGAAAAGATAGATGAAAGGCAAGCATTTTGAGGCGACAGAGGGGTCCAAACAGCGTACACCCCGGCTCTCAAAGCTATTCCGGAGAGTGCTTTGCGTGACGCCTTCAATGCTTAGAAATCACGCTGGCAGCTGGGGTGCTTAACTGTGACAAAAGCTACAAGGTCTGACCGGAGACTTAAATCTGGTGCTACGGTGAGCGGTTGGCCCTTTGAGTTTACTCAAGTCTCATCATTGGGTTTGACGTTTTGGGGAAATGCGTTGTGGCTGTGGTTTAAAGCTAAAGTCAGGTATTTCCAGTCCAGTGTAGAGGCGCACTGCGGACGGGTGCCGGACCCATGGCAGAGGTTTTAGATCGTCCTCGAACCCGACCAAGGTGGAAAAGATGTCCCTTCCACCCCACCAATTGAAATCAGAAAACACTTGCAAAAAGCATGTATTATTTGGGGCGCTAATCAAAGCATTGTATTGATCTTTCCGCTTTAAAAAGGCTTTAAAAGATCACTTTTGAAATCAGCCCCTATATAAGAACTTAACTTTTGCCAAAGACGGGATACAGATCATCATATTTTTCGTTGTTCCTTAAACGGCGATGTAAATTGAAGCATATCGGTTAATGAAAATAATATAGAAACACCCTCTTTCCACTTGCACTTCATAACTCTCCCAACAAAATATCTCTTTCGTTAATTTTTCGTGTACACGATATATTTAGGTTATATAAATAATATATCTATCTACAAGTATATCGTCACCTGAAATGCAAAATAACGTAACAACATTTTCGGAAATGTAAAGTGGCATGAATGAAACACGCAATAAAATGGAACATGAGTGAAAAAAAAATTTAATATTGGTTAAAACTGGTTTATATCTGAGTGCAGAACCTGAAAATGTTGAACATATGTAATATTATCTTTGTAATTTGAAGTGGTGAAGCGTAATCAATAAGACACTCAATTTCGAATTTTTTGATGATACGTTATTTTGCATTTCAGGTGACGATATGTACAACCTTAATTGAAAATTGCATAAATCGTTTATGCTTCTGCTTTTCACTAACTTCTTTTTATTAACACTTATTTATTACTAACAAAATAAGAAAAAAAGGTGGCAACACTCATTAATCGTGCAATTAGATTTCCTTCAGCAACTCAGGCTAGCAGGCATCCTCAACCATACACATAACTTTTCTCAGCTAACGGTAACAACGACGCACATAAATAAATAACGAATGAGAAGAAAAATGGCGAACAATTCGGAATCAATTTTATCGCAAAACTTCTCATCCTGTCGTTAAATTAAGCTTTAATTTTTCATCTTCCAACGAGAACTCCCATCGAACTATTAAAAGCGCACGGCACTTTGTTGTAGTTGTAATAGTGAGGTGTGTGTGCTTATGTGCACCAAAACTCGTGTGTGTATGGTGCGCGTTTGTTGTTGCTCGTAAGTTTATCTAATTGCCTTTTCGACATCCATTTAATCCCTATTAGTCCTTTACCTAGAAACAAGCCAACTTTTGCGCTTGTAAATGTGAGTGGGGATTGTGTGTGTGTGTGGCGTGAAACTTCAACGGCTATCCATGGCCAAGCGGGGAATACTCACATAGGTGTTTACCTTTTTGGGGTTTGATTTTTGCGGATCCTTGTCGCTTCGACACTTTAACGAATTGCTTTGCGGACTTCGATTATTTCGGTGGCGTGTAAGCCGAGAAGAAACAACAAAGCTGCCATTAGAAACAATGAAGTTGCACACACATGCAACTACATGTGGGCAAATAGTTTGCTCCGACATGTGTAGTTCAAGCGCTGAAGTGGCCGCTGCGGGCGCATGAGTGATGCGATGTGTCTGCCCGCACTTTGATGCGTCCATGTGTGTGTGTGGTACTTTGTTTTTGTGTTTGCTTATCTGTTTATTTGGAGCCACCCACTTAGTTGGCCTCGGAAAGGAGCGCACGTGTGCTGCCAGATAATTTTGTTTTATTTATAGACAGCGAAGCATCGCGTCCATATCAATATCCCCAGCTTCACGCTACCTCACCTCACCCTAGAAGCGAGTCAGCGGTGATAGTGCCATTTGTTAAGGTGAACTTGGTGGTTGCTGTGCTCCAGCAGCTGTGCGGCAGTAGTTGATGACCTTATAATTGAAGTTGTACTCTTTGCACCCGAAGTTAGCCGATGCACAGCAAGTGTTTACATTGTCAGCTAGAGGTAAGTGTGTGTGTGTGTGTGTGTGTGGGTGATGTGATGTACTTTTAATTTGTAGCAATTGCTATGTGGGGAATAGGTACAGTAATCACACCAACATCACACACTAATAAATTCAAGTGGGGGTTGAGTCGAAGCAAGTGGGTCCATTCAATAACATTTGCAGCCGTGTGTAGTTAAAACAAGCATCAGCGTCAAAGCATACTTTCCGCCGCATATGCAAGTTTCAGCGAATTTAGTAGTAATTGCCAAACACATCAACTGAGTTGGTGAGAGCTTCACAAAGGATTCTTTTGTATCTTTATGCAAGATTGAAGGTGTGTGTGTATTGGTGCGTTTATCAAATACGTGACAAGTTTGATTTCTTTCGCGAGTTTTGAAGACGCTTTGAGGATCAAAGACAATAATCTCAGCTTCAACTAACCATTTCCGTGTTTATCGTCAAATTTTGATAATCTCGCGCGCATTTCTATTTTGTGTTGTTAGTCTTTGAACTTCTATTTCTTAAGTAATTGTGTTGTTAACGATATGCATGCGATTTCTATTTTAAAAATAAGTTAAAATATTATTTTAGAAACAAAAGAAAGGTTTTCTGTTCGCTACAAGTAAAAATAGATTTCATTCTTACAATAAACATTAAAAAAAACTCCAAATTGTTGAATATAAGCAATTTCACTTTTTCTGTCATGTTTCGTAGAAGTTTTCCTTATTGAACACCAAAAATAGTCGCCATTGCTGTATACAGGCCTTGGTCTATATCATATTTAAATTTACCTAAATGGTAGTGTAACATGAGAATCTTTAGAGAAACTTCACATCCCACAATGAAGAAATTCGTAATCATGCCAACGACCAGATCTATGGCTTCTAGGGAAACCATGCTAACTACCTTAGGACTGTTCCAAACTTTTTTCTCCTCATTTCAAAGTAACATCCGGAAATATCAGAATCCATAATTTTTTTTATTTGAGAGCCCAAAAAGATTCTAGCTTTTATATTCGCCCCTGAAAACGTTGGTTTGGTTTGGATTCTGGGTACTGCAAACTTCAGTTTTTTTTCACAATCAATGTTATCAAAATAGTTAATAATTATTAAAAAAAAGAGGAAATAAATTCAGCATCCAGAATATGTAAACACCTATGTATATTTATATGACTCATGTGGAGCACACTTTTTCTCCTGGTTTTTAGTAGGCAGATTGAAATAAGCTTTATATACCAAACACCCGTTTTATTCACCAGACTTGACGGCTTTCAATTACTATTTACCTTAATCGATGAGACACGCATTGGCTGAGCAGCACTTCGATGCCTACGCAGAAGTCAAAAATGAGTTTTCTATTAGCATGGTATCCACAAAATGCCAGAAAGGTGGTGAAAATGCATAAAAACCAATGGTCAATACTTTGAATAATTTTTTTTTACTTTTCGATTCAAAACTAGTATTTCATTTTCACACAAAAACTTATTTCATATGAGTACATCTGGTAAGTCATATTTTTCTCTCCCTCATTTTGATAAATTCGTCATGATGTTCAATAGTCTTTAGACTTTACATATACCGACATATCTGGGTAGCCAAAACCGTGAAATTATCTGCTCTCCGAAGTGTTCTTTCAATAAATCCTATAATCGGTGCAATGTGTGGGAAATAGCGCTATCTTGTTGAAACCAAATGTTGCCGAGATTACGAGCAAAAATAGTCGATTATCATGGTGCGATAACGGACACTATTGATGGTTACATTCTCAACGGCATCGTTTTTGAAGAAATATGGACCAATGATTCCAATGGCTCAAAAACCACACCAAACCGTTGTTTTTTTCTGGATGAAATGACAGCTCTTGAGTTTTTTTCAATTTGCTCTTCGTCCTAAATCCGGCGATTTTGCTTGTTTACATTCCCAATAAACAAAAAATGGGCCTTTTCGCTGAACATAAGTTGGAACGAAAACGTCGGATCTTCTTTTCAAGAGTTCATAGAGCGAAGCGATGTCGCTTATGAAGGTCAAGCGGCTTCAGTTCTTGTACAAGCTGTGTTTTGTACGCTTGCTTTCTAAGATCTCCATCATACGTCAGACCGATTGCGGTTTGAACGATTTGTAAACGTTGTTCAGGCGTAAACCTTTCCAAGATTAAACCAAATTTTTGTTGGTCTGTGTTATTCATATATTTTATAATATAAAAATGTTCTTTATTGTTTTTTGTTTGACCGATGAAAGAGGTTATAGAAAGTTTACAATATACATGGAACGCTAAATATGAACTTTGTCAACCACTACTAGCCCAAATAGAACTGCAATCTGGATTACGGAAAACAAATTATGACCTCACATAAGTTAATCTAATCAGTTATCTGAACTTAAATTGTATCCTTCCTTGGATGCTCTCCGTTTTAGAAAACCTCCATTGATTCAGATCATAAAATTGGCAAATCTGAGTTCATCACATAAATAATACTCTTTAAAAGTTATTCTTATCAGTGTTTTTCTGAATGAGAAAAGCCCAATGGCAGCGAAACATCTTGAGCTCATCAGTACAGAGACAAGAAATTTGAATCAAATTATTAAATTAGGCTTGTAATTATTTTTAGCTTGTGACCTTTAAGACACACCGCATAACTCAAGTTCTCCCACACATATACGCACATATAACTCCACAATTTCGGTAAGCATTTTCGAATAAAATTTTATGAGCGCACACGAAAAATGTGAAAACGAAAAACTTTCGACATCCGCCATACCTTTTAATAAGCCGAAATTCTCGCGAAATGCCGCTGGGCATTAATGTTCCGGCAGAGTGGTAACCAAAAACAGTAACTTGACAACAACAATAGCAAAGCGGTGCGCAAGGTGGCAGCAATCAGTGCAAACGACGAAGGGAGGTGGGGGTGAATGCGTAGCAGCTTATTGAAAACAATGAAGCCTGGTGGCGCTGGCCCGGAAGGGGGCTGTGCTATTAATTAACCCTTTTACGATAACATAAGACAGCTAATACCAAAGGCAAATAGCCAACAACAACAACAACAGCGGCAGCAACAATAAAGTGAAAGCGAGGAATGCCGCGTGAAAAGTTGGACCGTTATTGCGAAAAGCCACAGGAATGAAAAGCGAAAAGTAAAAATTTATGAAGCGTTTAATTGAATAAATTAAAGAAAATAATACCTTGGAACACGCCCGGTTGTGCGGTAGCGGTGTAGGTAGGTGGTAGGAGTGGTGGCCAAGAAATTGCAAAAGTTTAATTACAAATAAACAGATTTAAATGATAAAAGCCGCGAAAGCAGGAGAGTGCCGCAAATACACGCAATTAGCAGGAGCGGGCAGCGGGCAGCGGAGCTCGAAGAATAACATTTTAATCAATTTGCAGCGATATCACTAAGCGAGGGTGCGAAGGGGGGTTAATGTGGTCCGCCAGTGCAAAGAGCACACACAAATCATAAGTCAAAAGCGCACTGCTCGGCGACTGACTGCTGCGGCGACATAAATCAATGCGAGAGGACTCTGCCACAAGCGCTCACGTATCACACTGCCGCTCCGTTGCTGCGTCGCGCTGCCACTCGGCGTATCTGACGGCCGAGGAGTGCTTCCTGCTGCTGCCAGCGAAGGATTTACGGCGAGCGAGGCTCATATGTGCGAAAGAAGCCGAGCAGAAGTAGCTGCGGAAGAAGACCCCGTCAGGAGATAGCAACAGAAACAGAAGAAAGCGGCGATTGTGTCAGCGTCACACACGGTGTATCCACAACGGCAAGGGCAAGATACCGCCTCCATCCGCGCGTCTACAATGTAACGTTCCGCTGCTTTGTGAGCTTTCACTGTCGTGTGGCATGAACCAAAAAGCACCATAAGTCAAATTTATCAACAAACCAAAGCGCAGCCTTAGAAGAATTACGCACACGAAGCGAAGCAAGCGTGAGGCAGCATATGCGACGTGCACCTACGTAGGGGGTGTGGGTGTGTGCCACACGTACTTTGTGGCATAAGTCAACTTGCCGGTGGCAGTGCGTGTGTGTATGTGTGTGTGGCTGCCTTTGCACCCAGAGATGGATTACTTCGCACCACTTGAGCGATTCCAAATGCCAACTGCCACAAACCGACCAAGTGGCAGCGCAAAAAGTGTCACGCACGATGCGTGCAACATGCCGAAAAATATGTCTTTGATGTCATAAATCAATTAAAGTTGGATTCTGAAAATGAAGCTCGATTCGGTGTAAGTATTACGAATGTCAGAGTTGATGGTGTAGCCGAGTGTGTGGCCTGGCGGGTGGCTAAGGAGCTTTGCAGGTTGCAAATTAACACGCGGTAGGTAAAGGATTGCGAGGCGCTTGCCACCACAATAGTTTCTAATGAATAAATGCGTGGACAATTACATAAATATATACAAACACACATACTTAGTGTGTTTACTCAATGATATCTCAGGAAAAAAGCCTCAATTAATGAAGACACCGAATTCCCTCAAGGTGTTCGGTACATTTCAAGATCCACTGGGAATAAGTATTTGCTCTGGCGGAGTGGTAATCATAACTGACAACAACAGCAACATCACCTATCAGCATCAACCACCATTTTTTCAATTCCCTGGAACTCCTTCACCCTTTTGCCGATTGTCATATGATAAATAATTATTTAATCATCAGAATCGAAATGAATGCGCGCTGGCGATGAGGAGATTCATCATTGTGTATTTAGTGTGCTCACTTTTGTCCTGTATCTAGATGCCTCATACGTATGTGTTTGGTCATGTGACACCCATACATGCACATGTTTATTTGTCGTTGTAGTGTATGTTAATACTCTGAAGAATACCAGCGCTGAGTTTGTTGTTTATGTCAGTCTGACTGTCATTTGTGACAGTTGAGCCCACGTGGCATACACACACATACATCATATTCATCGTAGTTGTAATTTCGCCGAAGTGTAGTTAAGAAATTCCTATTGTGCAAATGAAAGTGAAGAAAGAGTAAATGACAGTCAATGCCAAAAACAGATGCCTGCAAGGTGACTGCCGCACTTGGACTGACAATGAGCAGAACTGTTTGAGTAGACACAATAAAATGATGGAAAATTAAGGTGAATGCTTTTGTTGATGTATTATATGCATACGTATATGATATAGTGTATTTATTAAATTGTTTATATGTATGTGCATACGTATACCTTATAAAGCAAAAATCTAAAGCACCGCCTCTTTTCTTCGATATGAGTTTTAGTATTTAAATAGTTGAGCCCCCATTGACATCTTTAACTGCTTAAAGACGCCGTGGCATTGAATCTGCTAAGTTTGTCAACTCTGCAGATGTAATGCTGTTCCAAGCTTCTAATATGCGCTCTTTGAGTATAACAGGGCTAGAAATCTAGTGATTCTAATTTTAAGCTCCAAAATTTTCCAGACATGATAAATAATATTCAAATCTCGACTTTGAGATGGTGTGTTTTTTTTAATTGCATTGGAGCGTAATAAAGCAACCAGTCCTAAACAATTTGCGTCGTATGCTTCGGATCGTTGTCTTATTGAAAGATCCAGTCGGAACCCACCCCCAAATTGTCTACCGAAGTTTTGAAATTATGTACCAACAGAGACTTATACTTATAACGGTCTATTTCAACAAAGGCTAACTTTCCAACTCCAGAGGCAGCAACAGCTCCCCAAACCATTACGCTGCCGCCACCGTGCTTCACAGTTGATACTATATTCTTTGGTTCAAGCGCAGCGTTAGATTTCTTCCAAACTCTAGCTCTTCCATCACTACCAAAAATGTTGAATTGACTCATCTGTGAATTAAACTTTTTTCCGAAAATTCATATCCTTTTCTTTGTGTGTTTTGGCAAATTCCAAACGAAGTCTCCGGTTTTTTCAGAAATAAGTGGTTTATTCCGTGGTGGTCTACTGAAGGACCCATTATCGTTTAGAGTTCTTTGAATTGTTCTTGAATGGATACTCTTTTGTGAAGTATTTGCAATGTATTTGATTAATTTTGGAGCATTTACTTTTGAATATTTGTCCACTTCTGTGAGAATCAGGCTGACGTCTCTACGTTTTTTCGGGCGGGCACTGCGTGGTTTATTTTCGGTGGAACCACTTTTTTCGAAGTTTTCTGCAATTGTCTGTACTGTTGCTCGACTCAAGTTTAAAATTTTAGAAATTCCAAACACTAAACATTATGAAATGAAAGAAAAAAGTTAACAGTACTTTGGGATTATCATAACATTGTACAAAATATGAGCTCCATACTGTATGTAGGCTTTTGTCAACGCAATTTTTATTTTTTTTTTTTCAGTAAAATCAATAAAACGATTTGTTATTAAGTATATTGTTCCCTCTAACTTTTCCTTTATTTGTAGCCACTCATTTTATTCACACTAAAAATAGTAATGATTGTAACAATAAAACTTAATTCATTAAAGCAACATCGGCCAAAGAAAAATAATATTGTCTTTTTTTATATTTTACTGTTTCTCATATCCTCTATACATAACTTTTATATATGTACGTCGAAGTATATTCCAATTGAAACGACGGAGACTACAGCTTTTGCAACACCAACTCTCACATCCATGACATCTTTAGACAGTTATATTATATTTCGAAATCAGAGAGCCTTTCTTCCTTCTGCCTTCCTCTAAGCAACAATTAATCATAATATGAAAAGTTCTGTTATCAATATTATTCTAAAATTTCACCATTTCATCAGATAGATCACTTAGCACCCAAAGCTGACTTACTCGTATGGATCATCCATATATTATTTATTACAAAATATGTTTTTTTATTTGTTCTTTTTTTCTATGACACAATACCTTTTTCGGAGTTAGTCTTTTTGACAGCTGTTACTTGCAAAAATACCAAAATAATGGTTTGAAGAAACAAAATTATTAAATTTGGAATGATGTTAATCCATAAGTCTTATTAAGATGACGTTACACTCTCAAAAATTAACTGTTTGGTGTGCTCTATGAAAATCATTGGTCCATATTTCTTCAAAAATGAAGGCGACCATAATATTACAGTCAATGGGGTTCTATAACTTTTCTCATGATTTATGAATTCCTCGTGCCTGAATTGAACGATATTCAGGTGGATATCCTTGAGTTCCAACAACACGGTGCTACATGTCATAAATTTATTGAAGGGGATTATTGTTGAGAGCATTCGCTAGTGTCGTTTGCATGTGGCGTGGCCTCAAAGAACGTGCGATTTAACACAGCTGGACTATTTTTTGCGGAGGTATGTGAAGTCGTTATCTATACAGATGAGGCCAAGACGAATCACACTTGAAAATCACATGTCTCAAAACCAATCTTCATTTATTATAATTATGAAGAAAACATCGGCAAATTATATCTTCAGAACTTATTTCGTTTTAAGGCCGTGTACAGTTGCTTTTCTTTGTAATGACACAGTTTTAGTATCAAAGTGTTCGAAACTAAAAAAGTCTCAAAACTTTGAAGCAAAATTTCGCACACGTCAACAAAATTTCAAATATTAACGATATTGTTAGACCTGAATAACAACTAAACCAATTATTTTAAAGTATCTGGCGAATTTACGTTTTTGAAATATCGAGAGGCTAAAATTAATATGTTTCAAGATATAGTGTATATACTAGAGAATATAATTTTTTAATCCAATCCTCATCTACATACATTTACATTTACATACATGTATGTACATGTGAATAAAGGCACTATTTCTTTTTACCACATTGGACTTTCTTGCTTGTTGTTGGCTTGTGTAGCATATTTCTCAAAGAAATTTCCATAATCAACATAAATCAAGTAATTAGTCACACTCACAGCGAAATATTAACCCTTTTCACCACATTTCTACACCAAAAATGTAACAATTTCCATGTTGGCGCTGTGGCAAGTTTGCCGGCGTACAATTTGACTAATTTTAATGTTTCCCCACGGAGACATTTTCTTCATTTGCCCAGTTCCGAAAACTATTAATTTATGTATTGTAGTAATTTGGAGTTTCTTAGCAGGAATTACAAGTTTCCTTGCGCCAAAGTATTGGTGTGTGTGTGTTTGTGGCATAAATCGTAGGAAACGGTTTACAATTACACACATACGCATATCCAAATGTTAGCTGTCAAGGAAGTTCCATATGATATGGCTGAGCTTACCTACAAGTGTGAGCTCGTAACTCATACGGTCCGCTTTGGGCCACTTTCACAACTTTCCACCATCAAATTCGTAACGCGAAATGCCATTAACTCCTACGTCCACCGCAATATAATTTATTGTCCTACCTTATATAAATGTCCTTGCTTTAAATGAACAGTTATGGAGTGAAAAAACAGTGTTTATGTGTAAAAGTGTATATTCTAACTGTAAAACTAGTGTTCCCTGCAAATAAATTGAGGAAAAGGGGTAAATCATCCAAAACGGTGACTATAAAACAGGTTTCTGTGTCTAACGCTCTAAGCTGTAGGATATTGAAGACATCTTCAAATAATTTGCATTAATTACAGAAATATCCCCGTATTAAGAAACATGAATGAAGCAAATATCCCGACGCTCTCTATGTTGTCCATAATGACATTCGCAAGTTATATTTTCTTCAAAAATGTATACAACAAAATATTAATATTACAACCCTTGAACTACGAGCTAAAATATATTTACATATTTCCCAAAAAGTCTTCAATACCAAAAAACCTCCATTCGAAGCGCCAACATCTTTCAAAAAGAAGCAAAAAAACTATATATTTTTTCTTTTTTTTTATTAAAAAATGTATTGAACTTTTCCGAAACTTGTATAAAAATGGGTTAACCTAAATTCTCGATATTGCAGATGAGTTTACAAAAATGTCGCGCTGTCTTATAAAATTATTAAATTACTGCTCAAACTCCACTTCAATGGAAATCGGCGGGTCCTCCTTTAGTTCCGGTGTGTATATTTTGCCCCCAGCGAGCACAAACTCTTCCTCGCAGTCCATTACGAAATACAAGAATGGGCGGTTCACTTCAAACGAATCGATTTCGGGCGCGGCAGCTGTGCGTGCTTGAGTGTCGGAGGCGGTAAGCCCATTTTCGCTGCTGCCGCTCTCGTCGACACGCACACTCACAAATTGCACCACTTCATCCACATGCAAATCATTATCGGCAGATAATAAGCTGAGATCGGAGTCCTCCCTCGTAAACAGCTTGGTCAAACCGATGCTCTTCAACATGGCTTCGGAACGTGAAGTTTCGTCGACTTGGAATTTGGGCATTATGAGCCGCAGCTCCTTCTTTTGTACCTGCGACTTGGCCTTCTTAAAGTCTTCGGGTTGCAGTTTCTCGATGAGCGGTCGAAGTCCCTCTGTCTCGTTGGGTAGCACAATCATCATCGCATATTTTTTGTTCTAAACAAAACGTTTAAGGCATTAACTGAGGAGAAGTGATTCCGAAGTACTGCTTTTGTCTTACCTCGTACGGCAAACAGATAACCTTTGCACTCAAGTTCTCCAAATCGGCAACATGGAATGTGCCCTTGGTTTCCATCATTGGTACTTTCATGGCATCCTCGGCCGTCATGAAGAAGAAGCTTTCGTCTTCTGAGCTCAGTTTGGTAAATGGTTGCGCCCAAAGACCGGCAAAGTAGAGACCATTGAATAGCAGCATTTTAGTCTTCGAAGCGGCTTCGCGACCAGTTATCGAATTAGCGCTCAATGCGTGCGCGATGTCCTCCTTGCGGAAGAGACTGCGGGCGCCCAAAGCCTTTAAAAAAAATTAAAAATATAGAACCGAATCTTTATTACAGCATTGCAGGCAACTTACCCTTCGTACTGAGCTTATATGGGACTCTAGTGCAATCATTATCTCGCCTGCGTTTTTGTTTGCCGTATCGAGTGCGCTTTCCAGCTTTTGCAGCGGCAAAGAAACCTTTTCGGGCTCATTGGAGTCCAACACTTCCTGTATCGGTATAACACTGTCACTGTCGTCGCCATAGAGCTTTTGCAACTTCTCTCCCGAATGCACTGTCTCATTGTCTTCGAAATTCACATCCTCCTCGCGTTTACTAATGTCCTTGGCAATCAGCTCGTCCTCGTGTTTGGGTATTTCTGCGATATCTGCTGCGTCAGTTTCTTTTAATTGTTCGCTCGCTTCGTCGATTGTGTCAGCGCTTTCCGAACCTGCAGCTGCTTTCATGGGCTCGGTGTCAAGTTTCTCGTCCGCTTGCTTCTCAGATTGTTGCTTCTTAATCTCTTCCAGAATAGCTGGTTTTTCCACATATTGCTTATCGTCGACAACGCGATCAAATTTAGACGCCTCCTTATCGATCACTTCCTCGCCGTATGTATCGGCAGACAGTGTCTCTGTAGCAGCGGCAGCCAAGTTGGCATCGGCTCTCAAGCGCTTCAGTGTCTCAAAACCAACCACATCTTTGCTGTTGCTTACGGAACTGGTCTCAATGTCCAACGAAGTATTTGGCTCATTCCAATCATACTCGTCGCTGTTGATATCTTTGACCATGACAAAGTAGTTGTCGCGCACCAACTGCTTGAACTCATCGCGCGCAGTGTTGTTGCGATAGATGTACAACCAGGTTTGGAATGAAGGCGCCGTGGAATATTCTTTATTCTGGTAGCGCGAGAGTATGCGTTGGAAGGAGGCACGCAAATCAGCGCGTTCGGCGGGGAAGCCAAGTGTTTTGCTGAACTCCTCGTATGTCTCGCCTGCCGCACCCTCCGCTAAGACAGCCAGTATGGAGCTGATGCCCAGAGGTGAATAAACTTGATTGGAGTCGATATCCACATTGAATTTCAGCATGTTCAGCGCGATCTTCTGCGAAGCATCGCTAGCGAAGCGCTGCAGCGGCTGTTCGGCGCTTGCAGCTGTGTCGCCATTCTGTGTGGGCAGTGCCAACGCGAGTGTATAGCACAGGCACAAGAGCACTAGAATTAAAAGATGCAATCAATGAACCAAAATCACCATTGTGTTCTTTAATTTGAAAGAAACAAACTTTCTAACGCTTTGATACTTACACACAGTTTTAATTTCCATATTGGCTGTGCTACTTTCTAAAACTTCACTCCCTCTAAACCACTTCAAAGTCAGCTAGTATGTGTGCGTGTGTAGGTGCGTTGGCGTAGCTTTCTACCTTTTCCTCTGCTGTTGACCAAACGAATGCCAAACGACGAATGAATAACTTTGTCGTAGGCCAAAGAGTTTTAAGAAAGCCAAGCGTTGCAACCATTCTTCGCCGCTGAACTGAGCAAGAACATGATACGGCTGGCTGGCTGTTTGATTGTCAACGCCAATGAAGAACAGGTTATGGACAATAATCGTACCAGCGGATACATAGAATGTTACATACATAATTGTAGAATCTATGTTACGCGGTAGAGTTGGAAAAAGAGAGCTTCAGAATTTTCATTGCATTTAGCAGAAAATATCGAGAAAATGCTTACTTGATAGAGGATAAACAAGTTTTCACAGTAGATCTGTGATCTTAAGATACCCAAATAGTTCAAATTTCTGCCGAATAATTTTAGGCTTTTATTGAAATAGAGTTGAAGAAAGATATTCGATGTTAAAATTTGGTGATTTTTTAAGTGTTGTTTGAAATCTGAAATAGCAAAGTGTCGGCTTTTAAGATACCATATATACCATGTATTATAGACTACTAAGTAGGTCACTATGGAGACTCCTGATATTGCTATCTTTTGTCAAATTTCTCAAAGAAGCAAAAGAAGAAACGCAAAATGTATACATTTATCTCTAATATATATATATACATATTCATCTATATCTATATCTATATATTCTTTAGCTGAAACGTTATGTTGTTCCACAAAATAGAAACTAGTAAACGCTAAATGAGTAGGTTGAACAAATCACATATTAAATCTGATAAAAAGGATAGATGCCTGCGTAGCAAATAGAAACCGGGTATGAAACTAAATAGCAGCCACTGTTACAAGGCCCTTGACAATCCAATGCACGGCTTCCTAGGTGTCCAATGTAGGTACAAATAATTAAGATATATTAGAAAACCCGCTCTAAAAAAGTTTTTTATATTAAGAATTGAAAGATTAATCAAAAAAATGAGAATGGATAAAATTAAAAGAGAAAATATAATGCAAAAGAGTTTCCGGAAGGAATGCAGCAAACTGACGATTCGCTCTGTGCGATAGATTGGCTTTGTTTTGCAGTCGACTGTTTTTAAAAACTATTCAGCGATTTCTGAAGCCAAGATTTGCATATCGTCACCTAAAATACAAAACAACATATCTTCAAAAAATCGAAATTGAGTTTTTTTTTTCTTATGATATACTTTGTAATCACAATGGTATCAAAATACATGAATGTCTGTGTCTAAGTGCTTGATTATAATTAATATTCACAATGGGACTTAAGAAGCCTTCTAAGTACCAAATATATCCATTATTGTGCCTAAAGAAACTGAAAGATACTTGTGAGTTCGTCATAAAATTGCTTTGCTTTCAAACAACTTAAAGTGACAACTTGTTCTCTCTTATGCAATTCGCTCTTCATATGCGGTTAATGTTCGATTGACATTGATAGCCCAGGTAAGCGCTGAGGCGCAGTAAATAATCGTGGTTTTAGGCCTTAAGTAGAGCTGTTTGATTAATGAAAGTGGAAGTGCAAAGTACATATGTGCCTACTATATATGTATGTACAACTGTACAAACTTACATATATATCAAAGAGTACATGCATTTTCCTATTATTTAGTGCGTGAGCGCCAGTTGAAACGCGGCTAAAAACAAGAAAGCATTCGAGTCAAGCCCAAACGCAATTGAAAATAGGTCAACGGGTTAGCAGCCACAGAAAATAGTTTCACAATGAAATAGAAAACCTAAAGCGTTTGACTTTCTAATGGGCGCAGCGCTTTGTGACCAAGACGATTAACGCCAACGCGCAGAACAAGACGAAGCCGTTTCGGTAGTTCGAACGTGCTTTAAATCGCTGATTGACGAGATAACCAAATGCCAACCAAATGTATAAAGCACAGAAATCCGATTAGAGTTAAAGTTTTTAAAGTTGTAAAGAATTGTAAAAATATATACATACATTCGCGTCTGTTGGACTCTATTGCAGGTTAGAGGCCATAAACTGCAATTTATGGATTTCTCCACGCTTTTCACTGTCAACAAATGATTGCCGATTATTTCGCATTGCAGAAAGCTCATTTCACTTGCAAATCGGCGTGTGTGTCGGATGTGGGTTTGGACTTGAACTTCACTTTGCCAACTGCCGCCACCATGAGCACACCAACAACAACAACGCCGATTAACCCAGTTTGTATGTAAATTAGTCAGTGAAGCCAAAGTAAGAGCCAACAAATTCTACTCTACGTACGAATGTATGTATGTATGTATGTAGATAAGTAGCGCGTCATGATTTGAGGCCGCTGAACTCGCCAGGCGAATCTCGTGTGTTCGCGTCTCAGCATTTTCGGCTTACTACTATTTTGAATATCATTTTTGTTTATGTTCTTTTGAATACATTGTGATATCAAATTATTCATATTTTTCATTGATTTGTCCCGCATTCTCTTTTGTTGTTTATTTTCGTCTCGCGCTTGAGCGGAAGCGGTGCAAAGAGATCGATTTTACAGAGCGTGAAGATTTCTGAGGCGCGATGCCTCAGCTGAACAGCTAACACAGCCACACACTCGCACTCGCGTAGTGAAACGAGTTTTTCAACTTGACTTTGAAAGTGGGGGGCGGGCGTGTGCGTTGATCGCGGTAGGCAAATGGTCATCTCTAGAACAACGCGCGATTCTGTGCAGCGAAAAGATTTAGTTGTTGGTGTGTAGTTGTTGCTTTGCTTGAGTGCAGCGAACTTTTAAATCAGATTATATATGTATGTTTACAAATTTACGCATTAGGGTGAGTGTTTTTTGTGAGTCATGTTAACAACAGAGTAAAATATGATACTTACTATATCGATACAAAAAACACCCAATTTCATTGACAAGCATAAGTAGGCATCTGAACATTCGAAAGTTCGCCCACTTTTTGACTTCATACCGGATCACTGGGATCATGGAATAGTCAAACCGAACTCCGGCGACTGCTTCTCTGACCATATACCGGCGAGGAAGTTGTGGGAGGAAAGAACCCGTGGAGGATAGGGACAGTGAGTTTCTTTACGGAAGGGTCAAAGCTTGGGGGAAGGTCGGTAGGGGGGTCAGGAGCTCTCTATCAACTCCAGCTTCGGACTTCCTGCAGTATTTTCCAAGCCGATATAGCAGCTATTAAGGAAGCAGTAGATATACTGATCTGGAGTTCAGCCTCCTTCAGATAAGTGACCATTCACTCATTCACTCAGATAGCAGAGCAGCGATACTAGGCTTGAACTCATTAACAATGCGTTCAGGGTTGGTCAAGACGAGCCTAACCTCGCTAGCAATGGCATCGAGTCTCTTTGTGATAAGATATGTATGGTATGAGTGCCAGGTCACAGCAAAATCACAGGAAATTGTAAAGCTCTTGACATAGGAAGGAAAGGCACCCTAGAATTGCTTTCAGTAGAATGGGAGCATGGCCAGCGCTGCCGCAAACTTTTTCTTTGCCCTCATTAAAGCTAACCTCTCCCTAGTTGTGAGGGTTTTTACATGCCATCGCCTATTGACGTCCATGCTGTTAGGCTGAGAATCATACCAAACGCCATCTGCAGAAGCTGTATAAAAGTAGACGAGGTAGAAACAACCCAACATTTCCTACTTGAGTGTCCCGCAATTGGAAAGTCAAGTCTTAAACACTTGGGAGCGCATACCTTCATAGATCCCAAGGAACAGGCGTTCAGCTTTCCTATGACTTCACTACATATATCAGTCCACGTGCGATCCCTCTACGTCAGCCAACTAACCTAAACTATGTGCATTCATAAGATGATGTTAAAGCCTAACTTTATCGAATAAAATATTATGGGATTGTGTAAGCCTTTTAGCCCCGAATGGCACACAAAAGGTCTATGGAAGTACTAGTTCTTAAGAAGATTCCTAACTAGACACTGACCCATTGGTATTCACGCGGTGAGTTTTACACTCACATTGGAAGGCGCAACATGTCAAAGTTGCTAAGAGGAATATGAGTTGGAAACATCAAAACACTTTCATTTTCACTGTTCAGCTTCCGCCAGACTAAGGTTGAAACATCTTGGTTTCTATATTACATATCTAGGAATACGGATATTGGCCGGCTCAAAAAATTTGCGGCTGGCTCTAGGCGCTTTGCAGATATACGACGATATTTTTGGTCCATACTTAGAAGATCTGGGTATCACAACGAACAGTCGTCTTTGGCGGTCCAAGTGGGGTTATCCATGTCCTCACGAAAATCAGCCAATTTACCTAACCTAATCTAAACTTGTCTATAAACAAAAATAATATTGAACTAAAATTGATAAAATACACCCCACTTACTTTTATCCAATTACTTTTTTCCAATTCAACCCGAGAACTTTGCCTTCAAATGCAACTTTTTTGAAAAGGGAGCAGTGTTGACAGTAAGCATGGCATTGGCGAATAGAGGCCGGCTCAGATTCCATCAATTATAACATAACTAAGTTGATAACTGTCGCCTTTAGAGATACACTAATCCTCAACTAAATGGCTTAAACCTAAGATATCAAACATTTTTTCAAAATGAACAAATAATAATAGAATTTTTTTCAACCTTCTGTTAAACGAATGTGCAGTACCGTTAAGAACCCGATTCAATAAACACTAAAAGCTACAAGTGGTTAATATTTCAGAGTCTATATAACTGCGAAACTCGCTTTTAACGTGTTTTATAGCATTTAATACTTGCAATATCAAACATCAGAGATGAAGAACTCTCAGACATTGTATTTTTTTCTGTAGATATCAACGATAAAAACACCGCATGTTCACTGAGCACGATTAACGAAGTAGAGCGTGGCTACAAACAAAGCCTCTTAAGAAAAGAAATCTACAATCGCCTTGGTTACATTTCAGGTCAATGTTGACTCGATCTTCATTCAGGTGGAAAATCTAACTATGAGTTTAATGAACGCAAGTGCAAGTCGAAGCGATTTTGTTATGAAAAATCTATTTGTAATTATTAATATTGCCAAAGAACGTACTTATGTAATTGTGAGCACTTCAAATTGCGGAAAATTGAAAGCCGCTGTCATCGCTTCTCAAATAACTTTCTGGCAAGGTAACGGGATAAAATGACAGGGTTTACATTAGAGACACTGACGAAAGTCATTTTTAACTGGATTCGTTGCGGTGCGCAGGACACGTGACGGCTCTGCAAAGAGGGCTACATAGGTATAAACATATGTATACATCGAGGCACAAACTTACGCCCGAATGCGCGTTGAGTGCTCGAACGTGTGTGTTGGCACACGCGAAACGACATACCGTTAATAATAAAGTAAAATAATAATATTGTTGTAGACGAACAATAAAAGTAATGATAATGATGAGTATGATAAAAAGCAACAAACAAAAACACACACTGTTGCAATTCACATACACACACACGCACCGGTGCTTTGCATATTTGGCAAATGACAGTTGCTTTGTGAGGCATCGGTGGATGGAGTTGAGGATCAACCCTCAGTGCAGCGCCAAGGTGATGTGTGGCAATAGTTGACAAATTTTAACGGTAACCACTTGAGTGGATGCTTGGCTGCCAAGGTACATACATTTTAAAATTCCACGCAATTGCCCTTCGAGGGTTGTTCGGCTGCTCACCGGTGTTTTGATTCCAGTTCAGCGACGAATTCGGTGTGCAAGCAAAGATTTAATTATTGCGTTGATTGCTGTGATGGCGTGTTGAATGTTGAGTGTGGCGATGAGAACTTTTTCGGTGATTTTTGGACACACTTGTGTGGGAACCAGCTGCTGAAAAAACAAAAGTGATTAGTTAGGAAATTAAATTAAAGTTTTGTTTAATCCAATTGTGTTTTGTCTGTATAAGGTCTAGTACTAAGCATTCATAACTTTTGCATTAAATTAAGGAGTTTATTTAGCTTAATTGAAAAATCGGATTTTGGTCAAATATGCAACGGTTTTTTCGCTTGTTTGATATCATTTCAAAGGTAGTATCAGAATCCCAATGTTATGGAAACTCAAGCTCTTATGGCTAAAACTGGGCCGTCGATTTTTACAAGCTTCTTTTGAAGCGAAAATTATTCGCTACCCAGGATAGAAACAGGTATTAATCACTTGGTTTCCGGTCCGAACTATAAGGTAGATGTACTGAAGAAAAACAATTCCTCACCTTTAGATCAAAAATTACCGCTTCTGGACGATTGTTTCCTTCAGACGGTCCAGTTGCTGAATACTGATGTCAGAATTAAGAGTTTAGCCATAGGATCATATTAGATGGTTGCCAACTAACATATGACAAAACCTACCCGACCGTCAATCTTGGCTGGACGCCGTTTGCGCTGACTCCCCGCCATGCGACCACGACCGTTTTCGCTTGATGTTGTCGTAAGTCACTCACCTTCGTCACAGGTAGCCATCTACTTCGGAAATGGATCGTTTTTCTTGCGGATCAGCAGCGTTTTCCGGTTGCAAATTTGGTTGATTTCTATGGTATTTTGATGCTAAACTACACCTAACTACACCCACATCTACAGACACCGCTTAATTGCCAGCACCTACTCAATTTTCGCGGAATATTTCTTAAAAATTCTTAAGGAAATCCACTTTCTAAATCCACAATCGGCCAAGTGCAGTGGCCACTCTTGGACATTCTGCACAAATTGTATTTTATTGCCAGGTCCAAATGTCGCATTGCACTCTTTTACGAGGCGAATTTTCGGCAACAAACACGTACATAACTCTTTTACTTTAATACTTTGCTGAAACAGCTGAAATTTTCATTAGCCGAAAGCATCCAATTCGTGGGCACTTTTAATTCTCACACAGCCAAGTGCATTTCCATGCGAGGTAATCGAACCGACACACACACCCACACACACACACTCAAGCAAACAGCGGTGATGGCTTGCGAGCACTTAGTATGTTGCCGGCTCGTAAAAGTTTTACGAGTCTTCCTACATTCTGCATACGTGGCAAGTGCAACAATGTGTGGTAATATGAATTTATCAATTTGCTTCACAGAAGCACAGCGGCGCAGCGCAGAGTGTTGCACCCACTTTTGTGGCTAATCCAGATGGATGCAAATTTGCATCCGGCACCTAGAAATTCGAAATAAATTTACTCGTAAATATTTATGAATGTTTATGCATGTTTTCGTACTATGAAGAGAATTAAATGTAATTTACGGTAAATAAAATATATATAGTTGTGGTACGCTAATTTTAATTTGTGAATATATACCACGAGTATATGTGGGTATACAAAAATAAGAAAAATACCGGATGTGTCTAGATGAATTTCCATAATTTTTTTTCTATTCGATACATGTACTAGAAAGCAAACCCTTTCTAATTTCACCAGCCGAGAAAGGCAGGTGTCCGTTTGATTTAAGATCTAGATATCTAAAGCATTTCGCCTATAGCATTACTCGTTCATTGCCTGATCGGGCCAAAAACATTGATCCAACAAAGTTGAGACGCAACCCACCGAGATGAAACTCGACTCATGTATTTAGCAAGGACACACACCATTGCTTCGATCATCAAGTGCAAATATCGTCGAGAATGTAATTGAACCTCTTTATAAACAGACTTTAAAAGCTCTTCTACAGGTGGTATTTAAATAAATATATAGAAAATTCCGAAAGAGTCGACAGGCGTATTAGGGCGAGATGGAATGCCTTAAGTACATTCAGGATCGCCAAGATGATGTGCAAAAGACTCTTTGGAAAACTAGTTTGCTTCTTGTTCACACGGTCTCAAAAGGACTGCCGAACAGCAGCAAGCCGGATAAGGCATAACTGATAACGATACATACATAGACGCTCGAACACCGCCTATGCCTATGTCCAACACTATGTAGAACTCTGATCAAGTATCTAGGAGCTTCGGAGTCCAAAGTACTAGACGAAGTATCAAACATAGACATCAAGTCGCTCTTAAAATTCGCAAAAAAGTTGACGTCCTATGTGGCGAATTCTTCAGGCATTACTAAAAACCGGTAGGCCTGTGTTTGGCGTGGTAGCTGGCCAGTATAACCTAACCTTACTTATTTGTTACATAAATATAACTACTTTTTATGTGTATTTTGATGTAACTCGATTTGCATTATTTTCGCTTGAAGAGCAAATAGGGCGTATTGATCTCGAGTGAGCGAAAAATAGAAGAAGCATCAAAACGAATACTAATTATTACGAATAATATTTGTTAAGGCAGTAAAACAGATAAAAGTAAAACAGATTTTGCCTGAAAATGATGTGATATATGAGGGAAACAATTACAATATTACGAATATTGTATGTAGAGACAAAGATATTGGGTGTATTGCGAACTCACCCGCAATCTTTAAGACGCTTACGAGAAAATTACGAATGAATGACATCAGAGTATTTTTTTTGTCAAATAATGTTCTGTATGGAATTTGGTCAAGAACCTGAGTGTAAGGACCATTGGAAAATAATAGATGATCTTTTTTATTAATCATATGGTTCATGACCCGGTCCACAGTTATATGTTAAGAACAATAAACTGAAAACTTCTCAATTTCCAATGGAAACATGCTTTATTTTTTTTTCGAAACTTGCCTACACTGAATAAATGTATCCTACCTCAAGATTCGATTGCCATTTATAAATGAGATCAACTCATAGACTCATAAAGCTCAATCATATTTAGAGTCAATAAAGTATTTGTTCTGCTCATTTCTATTTAGAGGAGCATTGAAAAAGTCTCAAGCAAAAAATCGAAAGTCTAAGAAACCCAAACAAACAACCGTTTGAAAACTAAAATAAAAAAGAAAGAAATTCTCAAAAAAATTTAACAGAAAACAACGGATTCTTCACTTATTTTCAAATGCAACACAACAAAATGAACAACCACCAAGCGGCGCCGAATAAGCAAACGGTAATTTTTAATCCGGTCGTTGACTACGAACTGGTGCTGTCGCTCTTTCTGGAAGAATTCAACGGGCGTTGGAGCAATGTGCAACCCTCACCTGAGACCGGACTCGAGGGCTATGAAGAAATAACCATACTCGGCTCGGGCTCTTTCGGCCAGGTGGTGAGTAGAAAAGCGAAACGAACAATTTAGGCGACCGCTTTGACTTTTGCAACGATTTCATCAAAACAGGCCTTATGCAAGGACAAGTCCACGGGCGATTATTATGCAGCGAAACTTATGCTGAAGGAGAAGATCGTCAAGATGAAGCAGGTGACACATGTGCATAATGAAAAACGCGTGCTGGCCTGCATCAAATTTCCCTTCCTCATTTGGCTGGAGTTCTCTCGCAAGGACTACGATCTGCTCTACTTGGGATTGCCATTCGTCAATGGCGGCGAATTGTTCACGTATCATCGCAAGTACCGTGTGTGCCCCACACCAGCTCATTGCATCGATAAAATTTGATCCTTTTCCCCTTTAGAATGCGCAAGTTCAATGAGAAGCACGCCCGCTTCTACGCCGCTCAAGTGTTTCTTGCTCTGGAGTATTTGCATTTCCTGCACCTGATCTACCGTGACTTGAAGCCCGAGAACGTAATGATCGATAAGAATGGTTACATCAAAATAACAGACTTCGGATTTGTTAAGGTCGCTCATATTTTGCGGTATTAAATCATCTTTGTTATACTCACTGATGTTTAACCCAGCAGAAAGTCGAGACGCGCACTATGACGCTGTGCGGTACGCCCGAGTACCTAGCGCCGGAGGTCATTCAGTCGCGACCCTACGGCTCGTGCGTGGACTGGTGGTCCTTTGGCGTATTCATTTACGAAATGGTCAATGGTTCGTCACCCTTCTCGCCCTTCAATCGCGACATAATGGTCATGTATGGCAAGATTTGTGAAGGCGAGTACAAAATGCCACAGGGCTTCAGCTCCGAACTGAAAGACTTGGTTGAGAATTTGCTGCAAGTCGAATTGTCGAAGAGGTGAGTTAGTGGAAGGACATATGTGCTCATATTATGATGTGTCTTATTTTGATTTTATTTAGATTTGGGAGCTTAATCAACGGCAATAAAGACATTAAAAACCACGATTGGTTCAAGTCCATCGATTGGTTTTCGATACTCAACCAGGAAATGCCAGCTCCCTACGTGCCACAGATTGGTCATGCCGAAGACTTGTCCAATTTTGATAAGTATCCGGAGTTTAAGCGTGGACCGAAGTCGAAAACTTGTCGTTATTGCGAGGCTTTTGCTGAATTTTAAAATGATATTCTCTGTATATCTGTGTTTACATTGTGAATTACTTGATTATTGAATACTTATTAATTACAAATATTAAATACTATGGAATTAATCTAAAAATATACATATATATCTTTTGAGAATATCGAAGAACATTAGCATTATATTATAGTTACTAATTGCTCTGGTTTCAAGAGAGACGTGACTACAGACCATGAGTAGGGTTAATTTTAAGCAATATCAAATAGTACAATAGGCGGATACGTCGACCAGACTTCGGACGCAACTAACTTCAGACATGCACTGACCGCCATTCACAGTGCCATTGATGCCTTCACTGACTCCCATTTAGTGAATGGCGGACTTGGAATCAAACCACTAACCATTGCAGATGAAAAGCACGAGTTGCCGTGAGAAACGAGAGTGACCCTTGCGCAGTTTCGTTCTGAGTACTGCAGCAGGTTAAACTTCTACTTATCCAGAATAGACCCTGATATATCAAACATATGATCAGCATGCACTGAGTCCTCGCATGACGCTAGCCAACTCTTTACATGCTCTGATAACCCTACAATCTGACACCCTTCTCCCTTTAGTCCAACCCTGTCGAAACCGTACGTTTCCTAGAACCCAGGGTGACGTCGCTGACAACTACAAATCCTTACCATCATAACCGCGAATAATGTACCCGCACAACAACAATAACAATGGCATTAAAAGGAATATGCCAACCAAACTTACTTAGCTCTCTTTGGGGGAATATCGGATCCTTAATTTGGCATTATTAAAACTAGAGACATTGTAGTAAAGCACCGAAGTGTGTATCACTGAATAAATGCCCTTCATAGTGCTCCGATGAATTAAAACACATTTTAGTAACGTTTTCTTTTTTAATGCTTTCCTGATTGTAATCAGAGAACCTAAAACCAATCTTCCGTTGAACAAGGAACTGAACTTTTCAATTTCCGAAGTTTGTTAAGATTACAAGATCATCGAATAAATATTTTTTCTTTTGAGTTGTCTTAACAAAATTTCATAAATAAATCTTTTACAGTCACATTCTTTTCTCCGGACCATGTGTTACGTTCTTAATCGCTTTTCTTACACTCAAGAAACAGCCATAGAAAGCTCTTTTTTCCACATCTCTCCACATCGGAGTGAAAACATATGTTCCGTGCCCCATTTTAATGAGTGTTTGCGTAATTTCTCACAGCTCCATCTCCACGCCATATTTGGTGGCGCGAAGAGACACACCACAAAGTGTCACCGATCACAATTTTTTTCTTCTTCTTATGTTTGCTTGTACCTATTTCGAAAGCGTAATTTTTCAAACACACACACGGCCATTTTGAAGTTTTGTATCTAATGTTTCCAATTTGGCGTTCTTCTAAGCAATTAATTACCCAATTTCTCTGGTGTTCCAAGAAGAACAGCTGTAAGACAAGTGCCGAGCAAGTGATCGCCGAAGCTGTTGAAATCTTTCACTTTTCCCATGCAAAGCGCTGCGATATCAAGCACCACATATTTACAGTTATGCATGCTTCTACACTCTCGCATGCATGTTGCATGTTCGTTTTCTCCAAGCAGATGTTTCAAGTTTCGATTGCGTGTCAAAGTGTTCAGCGGCGTTTCCTAAATTATTTAAGTGAACTTTGTGTTTGTGTTGGTGAAAGCGCTTTGATCTTAAAAATACTTGAAGTTCCCGAAATCCCGAAATTTCCAAACAGAATTGAAGTTCGAACAGCTCGATAGAGAGTTGAACCACCTTCTGTGCAGCTCCTCCGAAGAATTCACACACATACAGGGTGCAGTTTATTTTCCACTAGTAGAAGCCAAAATTATATATCGTCAATTTTGTACTTAATTTCTTAAGAATATTTACTTTCCTGGGAGTGGCTTTCACTTACTCAATACAAGCGCTCAGCCACTCACTTTAACTGGCCGCCACCTAAATCGTGTACAATTTATATTTACAATGGTAAAACTTTCAATGGATTACAAGCAATACAGCTCAGCTAACCGGCGCCCCACTCGACACATTCTCGCCACTTACCTCAGTTTCAGGCAACAGGACCGAAGCTCACAAGCGCGCTACAAAGCAAAGAGCGCTGGAAGCGACGGCAAGCAGCAAGAAGAGCAACGCAGAGAAAGCAAGCAGGACCTTTGCTGCTGGGCAAACACAGGAAGGGGCTGTGCACGGGAATGGGCAGCGCTGGCGCCGGACTGTCGGGCGCCAAAAAGCAGAGGTAAAATCAGGAGTTTCTCAAAACTATGATTATGGTGATGACGATTACAACAACAAGCACAACAAAGCATTGTAGCCAGCCGTCCGTGTACATTGAACTGGCGGTGGAGGGCCGGCGCGCGCCAGGCAAAGCAAAAGATGCCGGAGACGATGATGTTTCATCTTTTCCACATGAAAACTCACGTAACAAAAATTATGATTATCATAATTTTGTGTGTTTTTTTATTCACCATTTCTTTTTTCCACACTGTTTGTGTATTCCTTTTTTTGCATGCAAAGCGGCAGGAGCCACAAAGAGCGATAGCAACAACAAAGGTCCTGCCGTGTTCAGCTGGACAAAGGACTTTGTCCTTTAATTTCGCTAGGAAAGCGAACGAAAGCGGTTACTCGTGTTGTACAGTTATTCGTTGGCGTGGGCATGGTGGAGTGTGCAAATTTTCCGAGGGGTGATTGTACGCCGAGATATGGGACAGTTGAGTCAAGCGACTAGAAGAGCAGATGACTTGTGATAGCTGGAGCGGCGAGTGCTGGCTGCCGGCTGCTGTGTTCGTGCGAAGAAAGGTGCTTCTGCCGAAGAGTGGGATTGGCGCTTTCAGATAAAACTGTGAATAAATCACAGCGTCGAAATGAGATATTCGCCATGATTTATGTTGATTTTGGTAACAGGAGTATTTTCTACGCAATTTTTTTTTTTGTTCTTCATTTCGTTACCGTTATCTGCTGTATGTTTGATATTCCACATTTATTGAGTGATGCTTAAACGTTACGGAAAGTCTGTAGTTTTTATAAAAAAAAACATTAGAAAATAATGTTCAGAAAGCTGTAAGAGTATTAGAGTAATGCTATATATGACAGCCTGCTGAACTTGGTAGCCTTATAAATGGGACCTGATCAGGTAATCATTAACGACACCAAATCTTAGAAATTGCCACAATGTATGGTACTACTACTTAAAAAAATGGGTGCAGTTGAAAACTGAAAAATAATAAATTATTGCCTTTCTCAAATCTCGACGTGATTACAACTGAACTTATCGGCCTATTGAGCGTACTTTTCGCAACACCATAACCCATCTGTAGACCCAGCATTTATTAGTGGATAGTATTCGACAGGCCACGCCCAGCACGCGGTGAAGAAAACAAAGCCCCTGTAGCTAAGAGTGTACACGAAGACCTTGGCGAGTCGATTTGGCGCTGTTCGCAACAACTCGGACTAACATATAGAAAAACTTGGCGAAATTTACGTCAATGTCTTCAATTGACAGCGTACAAATACAGCTTGTGAAAGATCACTTCGCTCTAAGGGCTCTTGAAAAGTTCCAATAAGATCCGATGTTTCCGAGCCAAATTTTATTCAGGCCCATTTCTGGCTCAATGGGTATATAAACAAGCAAGACTGTAACATTTTGGACGAACAGCAATCTGAAAAAATTCAAGAGTTGCCATTTCATCCAGAAAAAACAACGGTTTGGTATGGTTTGTAGGCCGGTGAAATCAATGGTTCACATTTCTTCAAAAATTATGCCTGTGAGAACGTCATGATAACCGACTATTTGATATCTGAAATTGAAGATTGTGATCTCGGCGACTTTTGGTTTCAACAAGACGGCGCTTCTTCACATCAATCAATGGATTTATTGAGTGAACACTTCGGTGAGCAGATAATTTTACGTTTTGGGCCGGTCGATTGACCACCAAGATCGTGTCAGTGACAGTTTCCACATCTTGAGCCATGTAGTGGAATAACCTTAATGGCCTCTAAAATGCTTAACTGAACTGAAGTTTTGACTTCTGGAAGTAATTTCCATCTTTACTGATTTATAAAAAACATTCTGAAAGTCTCAACAACCCTCTCCACTTACCATCAGTATGCATATGTATGTCTATATGTAGATTTATATCTCACACACGTGTTCTCCCAATTCAAGCATAATTACAAATATTTCGTAACAATTGCTGCAATTAAATTAATCCGCTTTATTCACATATGTACATATTCACTTGAGTAAATAAAATACTTATGTATGTAGGTGTAATCAAATGTAGATTTGTCCGTATGCCGTGCAAGCTTTCTTTCAGCGATAAAATCAGCAATCAGAGGACTTCGCTTTCAATAACTGAACTCAAAGAAAATTAGCTTCTATCAATATGGATGAGATTGCCAATTGCGATAAATAATTTTCCGTTCATTCTTTCTCAACAACACCTCAAGCAGCTGCAAGCTCATCATGCCAGTATTGTGAGGTATGATATTTTCATAGCTGTAGACGATTTAATACTCGCTGCTGACTTGTCTATTGATAACTGCCAAAGCAGAGGAACGAGTGACTTCGGTTCGGTATGGTTAATCGCTGGAATTGAGTAAGTAAATCTTGAGATTAATTATACCCAGTCTTACCGAAATATGATTCTTTTTCAAGTTTTTCACGTTTTCATTTCCCAAAAATGCTTTTAATGCGTTGTTTTCGTTTCATAACTAACCTCCTTTAGGTCATACTTCACATCTTTTCGGGCCCAAAGGAACTCCCCTTAGATTTTGAGCATTGAAGTATTTCAATATTCATCACTCAAGAGCAAGTCTTTAAATCTATCTACATATATGCAACTTCAAGAGCACATACCTTCCGCACATGTGTACACGGCAGCATCCCATCTCCACTTGCCGTCTCTAAACCTTCACCACGTAATTGTCCAATTGTTAGGTACTGCCCACAAATACTTCATATAATCGCAATTCGTCCATTGAACATTGAACATTGAACATTGACCGACATTTCAATTACCTCGCAGACAAACAGCGCCACACAAACTGTCAAGCGCGCTGAGGGCTCTGGGGAGTGGCACACCTAATATGGCTGGCGCACTGCCACAATAAAGCCAAGGTGGATTGACAAATTTCCTCAAGAATAATTGCTGTGTGAAATGCTTCTTTCCGGTTGCCACTACCATCCACATACATAGATACACACGCACATGCTCACATACAAACATATATCAAAGCAAAGCTCTAAGCGTTCTTGAGCGCTCGAATATATTCTCCAAATGATATACGCACATATACACACATACATACGTGTATATATGTATTCCTAAACACTAATAGTTGTGTCTGCATGTGTGTGGGTGTATGTGTGTTTTTGCGTACATGTGCCATCTGTCAGCGTGACTTCTTGACGAATTCCACCATTTCAACGTAAAAGTAAGAAAAATTACCTAACATCCAGTTGATAAATGATGCCAACCAAGATTACATAAGTTGGTAATTTTCTAGTACATTTATTTCGGTCCAGGAGTGGTACACTCGATACAGATGCATAAACACATAGAAATGCATATGTTTGCCGGCAAGTTTAGTTGGTGTGTTGAAATCGGACGAGATTGCACTAAGCTGCCAATGTGAGCTTGCGCTGTCTTGTCCAAATTAATATAAACTTTTGTTTATTTATCTTTTCCTTGTGATTTCTAAAGATTTAGAGACAGATTTTGGGATTCTTACAATATTTAAGAATAGTCTATTTTGGGATCTGAAAAGAATAAGTTTTATTATTATTCTCGAATCGCAATTCGATATTTGTTTTGCTATTATTATGTGAGCAATAAATTTTAGAGGTTGGAATGTGAGTTAAAAAATTCTTATTTGAAGATACTATTGTCTATTTTTCATGGCTAGAATGTCATGTCGTTTTGTTCTATATTCAATAAATATCTTGAATGACCCCAAAAACACCGATGCAGATATTTTCTTATCTTAATATGAAAAGGGTTCAATTTCAGCATACATACTAAAGAGTTTTTCAATAATAGATACAAAAGTTTTTTACATAAAGCAAAAAGAAGTTCTTTCTTTCTGCGAAAGTACCATTCGATGACATAATATTATATATGGAACTCGTTTTTCTACAGCCACCACAGGCACGCTTGTAGAAGTCCAAACGCTGAACACAATTTTCGACGTTTTTCAAGCATATAGTAAGTCGGCCGATATTGCTGCAATTTCACGTTCGATATTCGTACGAAATTCATAAATCGTCGCTTGACGTAGGCACACAGAAAATAGTTTAATGGCGTCAAATCCCACCACCAAAGCGGCCAATTGACTGGGACATTTCGTGAGATAACTAGTTCACCAAACTTGAGTTTCAATAAATCGATTGTGACATTCACTGTGTGGTGTGACTCATGATGACGTCCTGTTGGAACCACATATTGTCCAAGTCCATATCATCCAATTCGGGCAAAAAATATTTGATTATCATTGAGCGATTCCATTCACAGTAACATGCCGGTCTTGATCATCACGGATGAAGTTCGGCCCATGACCAGTAAAGTATATTTGGCTTATTGACGAAGCTATTCAGCCAGAAATAAGCCTTATCGCAGTAGATGATTTTTCGGATCATTTTCAAGTTGTTGTCCAACACTATTCACGATCATACAACGATTCTGGTGGTCCAGAAGCTACAGTTTTTGCGTTAATTGGATCTTATGAGGATATAGACCAAGATCGTTTCGCAAAATTCGCCACAACGACGTCACAAAGATGCCCAACGCTTGAGAACGACGGGTGGGAGACTGATTCGGGTCTTCATCAATTGATTCGCTAGCGGCAGCAATATTCTCACACTACGAACAATTCTTTTTATCACTGGCACGGGAACATTTTGTACTCTGCCTGTGGAGTCAAGTTTTCCTGTTAAAGTTGAGGCCACTGGCTCCAAATCTCGGTAGTAGATTTTAATAATTTCGACTAGTTGTTGATCTTTCAGTGATGAAATGGCATACCTTACTGTAGAGGAATGTCTCTGTCGATCTACTTTTGTAGCGTCACTATTGGAGAACCCGTTAGAAGAATCGAAGAATAAAATTTTTCTTTCAGAATGAGAACATATTTCCGGCAAAATAGTTCATACACTGTTGGAGTGAGTTGGGTGTAAAAAAGGTAAATCCTTTTCCAAAAACGCCCAACCGGTATCCGAGTAAGCGGCTGAGTGTGGATCAAATCGACAATTAATCATTATCTTCGAGCATTTATTTGTGTTTAAGTTCAGAAGGTGAAGAGACGGTTGCGGGTGTGTATGTATTATATTTGTGAATGTGACAGCAAACTTCGGCAACCTGAAAATGTCACATTGATGAGCTTTCAAATGCCAGGCAAACCCTTGGCACACACTCATTCGAACACATACTAATATTTGGGAGGTTGAGTGAAGCGCTTTTAGTAGGCGTATTTGGGCTTTTAGTTGGGTGGGGAACGGGGGCAAATAGTGCGCAATTATTTATGCAGAAAAGCATAGAGTTAAAACTAAGCTGTGTCAACCGCTGAGATAAATTTTATTCTACCAGCGGAATTAAGTGCCAACTATTACGACGGCAGTGATACATTTATTAGGCCCCCGAAATGGGTATTGCGGAGCGCATGTGGAATTTTTATAATTTTAATTTTCTTAAAAGTTGCATGAAAGTCACGTATTAATCTTAACAAAATAGGCCGCTCAAAGGCAACTGAGGGATCGAAGGAATTACGCTGGCCTGAAATTCTGCAGACACATGGAGACAAAGGCGTCTTGCGTGCAAGAACTGTGTAATTTGAATGCGGCTAACAAATCGCCAGCAAAGCGCTTTAAAGTGGCCATCATTTGGCGCCTTTTGCGATTCACCACAACAACACTAACATATTGATATGCTCCATATACATATGTACATATAAGTCTCGCATGTTGCGCAGACCTATGCGTGTAATCTTCGTGGGTGCTTTGGTTTAATTCAGTTTTCCATCTTTTGTTTTTCTTATCGCCGGAGAGGACATGTGTAGGTATGTGCTTGAGTGTGCCGAAAAGATACAGAGCAGCAGATATGTTAACGACTGCAATAAATAAACGGATAATATCTGTTAGGCCTCAAATAAATGCGACGCTACACGCATTCAAAAGTGGATAACGGCTAGTGGTTTGGGCGCAATTGAAAGCAAACGATGCCTCGGCATAATGCAACATTTACCCTGCACCCGCTCTCCCACTCTTCCACGCAACCGAACCGATTTAAGCATATCACTTTCGCTTCGCACACTCTCTTAAGTGCCGAAGCCGGAGATTAAGTCATTGCTGTGTACGTTTTCACTCAGTCTTCAACGGTAAATTGCCTTGGGAGAATTCATTAGACAAAGTGTGTGTCGTGTGCTTTCGCTAGCCGCACGATTACAGGCGATTTATGCAAAATAATTGACGCCTCGATGAACTGTTGACACATATGACAATTTGTCTCCCCACAGCTGTGGAGCTGAGGGGTACAACTACTCACATGTCACGAAGCCCAAACAATATGCCTGTAAATATTTACTTTGGCGCGGCAACAAAGCAAATGCGCTCATAATCTTTTGCGCTGGAGTTGTGAGAAATCTGCAGAAAAACTAGCTCGTGCCTAAGTTTTCGCAAACACCGACAAATTACGCACATTTTTCAGGCTTACCGCCGACTTAAGGAGGTGAAAGTGCCGCTTATGCCCTGCTGCTGCCGGGCTCATGGTCTACGAGTGGATAATTCAATTATGGTGAAAGCTTTTTTGCAGAATTTTCCCTTTCTTGATTTGAAATAAACCAAATACCTCTCCACTTCTTCGGTGATTTTAATTAATAAAATCAGGCGTCGGACTGTTTGTGTAATTTCGCAATTCTGAAGAGATGTAATGTAAATGTGACCACGATTAGTTTAGTGGTAATAGATAAAGGTACAGAGCCTGCAAGCCTGAATAAAGATGAGAATAAACCCTTTTACTTTAATAAATTATTACTCAGTAGCTTTCATTTCAAAGCACCATAAAAGCTCACAATTAGTAAGCCAAAGCTCAAAAGCTTTATTAAAGCTCACAATTAGTAAGCTTAACCTCAAAAATGATCGAAGTCAGTAAGCAGTAGAGGGTCTCTTCTCGAAAAATATTTGTAGACTATGATTTTTGGTTTCTGTCTCATTCGAAGGTACCTATGTATTATTGGTTCTACAACTATAGCGGGGTTTTTCCAAATTTGGAATATATATTTAGAAAAACGTATACAATATTCAATATACGAGGTGTGTTCAAAAAGTATCGCGAATCGTAACTGACAGTTTTCTTCGATTGCAGGGGCGTGGTGCATCATGAGTTCTTGCCACAGGGAAGAACGGTCAATAAGGAATATTACCAAGTTATGCGCAATTTGGGCGAAGCAATCCGCCAGAACCGCCCGGATTTGTGGAAGAACAAAAATTGGCTTTTGCACCACACATCGTTGCTTGTGCGCGACTTTTTGGCCAAACACAACACACTAATGATGCCACAGCCACCGTATTCCCCAGATCTGGCCCCCTGTGACGTTTTCTTGTTCCCTAAACTGAAGAGGCCCATGAAAGGACGACGTTACGCTTCTCTTGACGAGATAAAGACGGCATCGAAGGAGGAGCTGAGGAAGATAAAAAAAATGATTTTTTGAAGTGCTTCGAAGCTTGGAAAAACCGTTGGCGCAAGTGTATAATATCTCATGGGGATTACTTTGAAGGAGACAAAATAGATATTCATAAATAAATAAATAATTTTTGAAAAAACACAAAATTCGCGATACTTTTTGAACACACCTCGTATTGTCCATCTAAAGCTATGAATTTGTGGGTCCATCTCAAAATAACTACGCCTGTTTGCCAAGCAGAATTTTGATTATCCGTTCTAATTCCAGAGAGAGCGTATTGGATCTAACAGAACAAATGGTAGTCAGAAGGAGGAGGTCTGGGCTCGATTAAGGCTAACAAGGCTGAGTTGTCTAATAGTTTTAAACCGGTATTGCAGCAGCCGAGTTTTCTCGTTATGTATAGTTATTGTCTAATATCTAGTTTCAAATGAGTAGTTCGATACTCTTCCCCAGTAAAGGTTTTATCCGGTTTCAGAAGCTCATAACACCGCACGTACTTCTCATCCGACCAAATACTTAACGCTCTGGATATTCGGCTTTGATTTGGCTAGCCGTCCGGGTTTTATATGATTTTTGAGCTTAAGGTTGTCGTTATTGATTCATATTTCAACACCAGTCCCAATCCAATGCAAAAACGACTTCTTTTTATTGCGTCCAAGCAGTATTTCCGTCATGAAAAATCGTCTGTCAATGTTTCTTGGCTTCAAGCCACATAAAACCCATTTTTCTAGCTTTTGAATATATTCAGCGACTTTTAATGAAATGGATTTTTAGATCCTTCAAAAAATTTTACGAACTTGTCTTGTATTTGACCACATTCTTCATCGAGTAGTGCTTTCAGTCGCACTACCAAACCAAAAGCACTTTCAAATTGGGCAGTCCACATTTTAACCGTTCAATTAGCACCGATGTTTATTTGAGTTTTATAATGAGTATAATCAGTTTTAAAAACTAGAAAGATTACATCGACGGTGTCGAGCGAGTTTGATGACGGAAAGAGAATACGAGTACACATGTATAGTTCCCTATATTGAAATACCAAGATAGGGAAGTGATAGTACTATGCTCTGCTACTATTTCCATCGTAATCTGAGTTCGTTACAACTGACAATATTTTATGAAAATATATTACCTCTGGTCCCAAAATATCAAGGTTTATAGTCTGGGTATCCAATTAAAGCGACACTGCTCGATTCACTTTAGACATCTTCGTAGCTCGACATACAAATTCCAAATTTTTAAGAGTATTCTTCAGAGTAGTTTTCTAACCTCTACAAGAATTCCATTATAGTATAGTTAAAGAAATCTAAGGGATTATATTTTGCCATATAATTTTCTGAATTTGTTTTCGTCAGCTGTCAGTAATCCTAGCATTATATCGCATACAGCAATATGAGGCAACTGTGGGAACCAACAACCATCAAATCAACTGGTGAGTCATTTTATCATATAAGCATCAATGCAAATATGCTTTGGTGGAACGAAATATTAATCTGAAAAATAATTATTCGGCTTTATGTTCGGAAGTCAAAACGCTCACTCAATCATAACTGCAAATGCCACACGGCGGCGCATCCGGTGCGCACAGCAACAAAACATAAATCAGCAAATTATTCGTGCTCAATGAACCAACGGCAAAGGTGGTGTGGCCAGCGTAAAACACCTTTATTGCACCCCCCACGTGAGTATGTGGCAGTGGAACCCCTTTCACAGTTCGGCGCGGCCTTTCGGGGTGGAATCGAGTGAAAAAGTCACAATTTAGCCAACACACGCCGACGAAGCGCAATCAAAGCCTCCAAAGGTGGGATTACACGCATGTATGTGGAAATGCAGATGTAGTGGTGATAGCACAACTGTAAATGCCGATTCGTTACATCGAATGCCTGCCGGCGGCCTGTCCAAATGTCTGTCATGTCATGACGCGCGCTGCTTTGATTGCACGAATCCATTGAATACACCTTGCCGAAAGGGCTCAAATGCGACGCACACACCACACACACATATACGAGTACATATTGCTAGCCGCATTCACATTCGCATCGCAAAAATTGCGGATAACGATTGAGTATCGAGGTTTGAGTTCGCATTCGCGCATATGCGTCCGATCGGCCTGCTTTTTGAAATTATTGCTGCAACAACGCTGATAAGCAACAACGACAACAAAGCATCGTTTCACCTTGTGTTTTGCGGGACGGAAGTACTGCTTTGACAGAGAATTGCGTTTTATTGGAAGAACGCTGCCGCCACGAAGGCAATGTGCCCAGAGCGCGTCACTCAAAGGGGTGCCATTGTTCATTGGTTTATTGCTTATTGTTACAAAATCATGCGGATTAGTTACACCTTTACGAACACGCCGATTGTGCGACCGCATGGGTTGTCTTGTGTGTGTGAGTACCGAACAACACGAGAGCTGTTTTTGGTGTGAAGTAAGTTGAGGTCACGACTTACTTGTAAATATGTTGGATGTAAATGCTTAGGCTGGATTTTAGTAAGCGAATTATGGTCTGGAATGATATATCTGCAACGGACAACAAAGTATTCTGAAGCGTTGAGCTGTGATCTATTATTCTGAAACACATACGAATATCCTAAAAAGTGTTGAAAAGCAATATATTAAAGAGCAGTTGGTGTCTTTTTATAAAATAACTGTGTATTTTCCTGGTTTCTTGTAAATTATATTTGATCAAGAAATATTTTCACAGTTCAAGTCACCTCGGTCTCACTCAGAAATTGTTATTATTGCTTATACATATTCAATCAACAAAGCAGCGACCAGCCAAACGAGACCGTAGTACTTGTAAATATGTGCCTCTATGAGATCACATTCTTAGGATCATTATAATCAAAGTTTTCGAAAATAGACCTTAACAAAAGCAATGTTTTTCTTGTTTCTCCTCCTTTATTGAGTACGAAGATAGGAATTCTGTTCAGCTTTGAACAATTTTATCGATTTCGAGATTTAAGAGTTGCCACCAGTTTAAATTTCTGTTTTCAACTCAAGCTAAAACTATTTCAGTATTACAGTGTTGGTTCAAATGGAATGTATTACAGAAATTTTTTTATACATTGTGACAAAAAAGTACGGGGAAATTGTTAAATATATATTTTTTCGCCTTCAAAGTAATCGATGGCACTCATTGCGTTTTTAGCTTTAAATTCGGTCACAGTCGTGTTTCGTCATCGTATAAAATCCATAAAAGGTCCTTCCACAATTTCGCCCATTTTTGACGGATGTTACGCAAATGTCTCAATGCAGCCAAATAGAACTGCTCCTTTACGGCTGTCCCCCCGGAACGAATTCATAATGTTTTTTTTTTTTTTTTTTTTTTGGTTTGGCTCGTTTTTTCCCCCCATTCCGATGTTTGTTGTCTTGTTGATCGTCAAACTCATAATCTCATGTCGCACAGTGGCATTTCGGCGGAAAAAATAGGATTTTTCCACTTTCCAATTTCAAAACTTTAAGGATTTTGTTTTGTAAAGAAATATTTGGATAAGAAAAATTCAACAATGTTTTTTATAAAAAGTGAAATTTTATAGTTAAAAAATCTAACAGAAGTCGACGGAAAGTTATTCAATAAAATCAGATTAAAATTATTGTCCAAATAAAGAATTTTTTTTTGTGTGTAAGTTTACAGCTATGGCTTTTCTTTTATTTTTTAGTGAAAATATAGAACCTACTTGTTTATAAAAGCAAAAATTTATTGAAATTGGCAATGTAAGCTAATTTTTATAATTTTTCAAAAATTATACTAAAAAATATCAACTTTTCATTTTTTGATGGAAAAAAACTTTATGTGCTTTGCCTTGCTTAGCCCTCTTACTATAAAAAAATGAAAGTTCCGAGTCTGTACTTTCAATTAAAAGAAAAAAAACAACCGCCAATTACCGTCCCTTTTAGTAACATCGATTTTAATTTCAAAAGTCACTTCCAATATTTCATACAAATGGTCAATAAGACAAAAAATGTAGTATACTTTCAGGCTCTCATGTAAAGGGCAAGGAAATTAATGTATTACACAAGCTCCTTTTTACATTGCTGGATGGTAAAACCGCTCAGATAGTGACACATACTACTGCAGCAGCAGTATGCTACATTTGTGGAGCGAAACCTACTGAAATGAACAACTTAGAGTTAGTTTCCATGAAAACTAATTAAACCTGAGGCATGTGAATTGGGAATTTCATCCTTACATGCTAGAATCAAGTTTATGGAATGCATTCTCCATATAGCTTATAATTTACCATTTCAGAAATGGGCTGCAACCTTCCAAAACAAAGAAATTAAAATACAAAATAAATAAAGAATACAAGCGGCCTTTAAAGATAAAATGCGGTTGCGAGTTGATTTTGTTCAACAAGGTACAGGAACTTCTAACGACGGGAACACAACAAGGCTTTTTTTTTTTAACCCACAAATGGTTGCGGATATTACTGGCGTCAATGAAGACCTTATCTATCGATTCAGGATAATTCTTCAATTAATTACATGTGGCGAAAAAATTGATAGTGACAAATTTAAATTATATACGTCGGACACTGCGAAACTGTTCGTACAAAATTATAGTTGGTTTTATATGCCTGTTACTGTGCACAAAGTACTAATGCATGGTAAGGATATAATGGATGCTGCCGTATTACCAATAGGAATGCTTTCTGAGGAAGCCGAGGAAGCCAGAAACAAAGACTACAGGAAGTATCGATTGATGTTTTCGAGAAAGTGTGATCGAATTTCCACAAATACTGATGTCTTCAACAGACTTCATATAACTTCGGATCCTTACATAAGTAGCTTAAGGCGTCATTCGAACAAAATTTCTTTAGAACTAGATCCCATTGTTAAAGATATGGTGCTTGCATAATATTACAAATAAAAACTAACACAATTTTTCGCCTGTTACATATTCAATTAAAACATTGCATATTATATTGGATTTTTATCAAGGTAAAGGTATAAATAACGTCACTTTGCATTTAAGTTTAATTTTTTTTCATCAGGAGAACTCAATTAAGAAGTGTCCCGAATTTCAAGTCCCTAGGTCCAAAAATAAAAATTTTGGCAATTGCAGTTATATGGGAGGTGGGTGTGGCAGTGGGCGGTTTTCCAAGATTTTTTCAAAATTTCCTAATTTAGTCCAGAGAAGTGTTTCTGTAAAGTTTCATTGTTTGTACGACCACTCCTTCTATTTTTTTCCAAGAAATGTATGGAGCGGTGCCACTGTGTGTCACATCGGCAGTTGCAATACTCCCCATGAATGTGGGATCAGAATTCGTACGATCAAACATGGCCAAAGAGACCTTTTAACGATACTCTTTTAAAAAATAATTCAGCTTTATCGGGACAAGTCGAATTCGATTTCATACCCAAAATATCCACCGAAATCATTGGAACGGACTCGCGAGTGATGTCGAGCTCATTTGTCATCTCTATAGCACTTGCCTGATAATTTGTAAGCACCATTTCCTTCACTTTTTTGGTATTTTTCTCAGTTGAAGAGGCCGAAGGTCGTCTAAAGCGAGGCATGTTTTCAATGATCTCTCCGATCCGTCTTTAGGGGCTTTGTACCATTCGTGGGCGTTTGATAGAACTGAGTTACCTTAAGCCAAAGTCTAAAAAGGCTTTTCGTATTTTTATTCAACTTCAACTTATTTTGTTTTATATTTATACTAATTTATATTTATATTTATACTAATAAACAAATATGTTCCATTTTGGTCGACCACTTTTTGCCATTTTTCCGCGAGAGGCAATATTGCATCTGTGTAAAACTTTCATCAGTGTCTCCGTAAACTTCACAAATTTCATTGGTGGCTTGCGTGGCATTCTTCCTTTTTTATACAAAAATTTGAAAATAAAGCGAATTTCTTCATTTTTGAACAGCTATAACTTTTTTCAATTTTCTCGAATTTAAATTGTTTTTGGTTAAATGAAGCCTAAAATCTCACCTTTCCAAGACTATATAGTATAATTATAGTCTTCCAATCACCTTTGTGATTGGTAGCACTGGAGATATTCGACTGCAACGAAATCTATTACTACCCAATATAAAAAATTGCCTATAGAAACCTTACGACGAAATATCTCCTCTTGATTTGACCAACAAATCGCACCTTTATCCGGATTCCTTTTCCAGACTATTAAAAAAATATTGCCAGAAAACCTTGAGGACTATTTAGCTAATATATGATGCGGTGTTGCAGACTCTCCAGATACAGCCTATAGAATGCACATCTACAACTGATAATTTCCAAAGGGGATATGCTTTAAAGTTCCGTTGACAAGAACTAACGGAACACAACAACAACGCCATCAAAATAGCAGCGCGCAAAATGCAGAACTGCACGTGAACAATAAAATTTGGTGCTGATAGGAAATTTGAAAACTCATAAATTTCGACAATAAAATTAAATCAGTTTGTTCAACGAGCGCAGCACACACACACACACACATAAACTCGAGCGGAGGAACACAGAGTGCGGTTGGAAAGCAGGGCGACCGGCACGGAGGATGTTGTGTGTTGTTGACACAAAGGCGCACTCGGATATGCGCACCATGCGTGACCAATTATTGAAATACAATTTTAATTGAATTTCAATAAAATGTGCAATTCCAAAATCAAAATCGCAAACGCGCGCTGCGTGTATGGGTGTGTGTGTGCGGCTGAGCGGGGGAGTGCCGACAGTGTGTGCGAGTTATAAGCAGGGTGAGCTGCCCTCCCCCACTGCTCAGTGAGAGGAGCGTGAAAGTAAGTACCAGGCGCCACGGACCACTCGCATGCGAGGGCGGGTGTGTGTTTATTTATCGCAAATGTGGACGCAGTGCTTTGGTCCACTATTCCCAACACCCTGCACCACCAAATAGACTCATATTGCTTTGCATGTGTGTGTGTGTGTGCGTGAGCATTTATGCAACATTGGCATGCAACGCCAATTGTGCGTACAACATTATAGTTTTTCCTTTGCTTTGAATTCCGCCAAATTTATTTAGGCTGCGCTTGCTCATCCACACACCTACAAGCCCATTTGTTTTTGTTTTATTAACATTTTGTTGCGTTTTAAAAAATTTGTCACGACTGCCAAGCATTGCCAATGCTATCATTGTTAAAGGTGCTGCATCAATAGCCATCCTGTGTGCATGTGTATGTTTATGTGTGAGTATATAGTTGGCTTTGTCCAATTGATTTATTGGCAGTAAAATATGGGTAATAAAATCATTTCTAATTTGCCGTCGCATGTCGGTGCGGCCATAAATGAACACGGAAAATGTTGCCAAAATGTAAATATTTGCTTACAACAACAACAATGTGAAGTATTATATGGTCATATATAATTACGATAACAAATAAGGAGGTGCACTTCTCCCACTGTTGATGGCGATGACAGCCCACGTACATACATCTTCTCTGATCTGGCACTCGCAACCTTCAAATGGTCTTCAATAAGTAGTTTTTGAAAATGTGGATTTTTTTGTAAGGCTAAAGGTAATAATTTCTCGAAATAATCTTCATGATCGGTATATTTTTGCTTTCATTCAAATCTATTTTCAAAGGACTCCGGCTAGTTTTTTATAGCAGGAGAAAGCATTGAAGATCGGAGTGCGGAACTTTAATCCGCTAAACCTAACCTACTGCCAACTCAAGACTCTCTCACGGAACCACCGGTTAAGTATTACTTCGAGGGAGAGACAGGAAATTTAAGATTCCTTTATTCTACGGACTTACGGACGCCTAATTTGTTGCAAAAGTCTGAGCTTTGTCATTATAAATGATGACGGTTCGCTAACAGCTTTCCATTTATTAGTCGACTGACACATGAGGGTCGTTAAATTACGCAGATTATAACTCTGTATGTACACCTCAAACAGTTCGGACTAATGTCATTGTAGAATCTGTAAAGGTTGCTTCTAAAGTGTACAAGTCCACTGAGTATTTGGGTCAGATGGTAATCCAGGTCCCTATGTCGTCTGTCTATCCCCGAGTGGATGTCCGGTATAAGTCTGTGGGTCCAGCGCTCTTTGGATGAGGAATTCCACTACTGCTTCCAGATCTTGGACCTCCTGTTCCTCTTCTTAGTCTTTGCCGATGCTGTTTTGGTCGCTGATAGCTGATATAATAACTTGAGTTTATCTCCCTGGATGTCAATGGGCAGCATACTGGGTCATACTTCAACAGCGTCGGTTGATATACTTAGTTCGGCAAGCACTTATTACTCGAATTGCAGAAAGCCTATGCGTTCCTAAAGTTTTAATTTGAAATCCAATATTACTCCCAGAAACTTCTGCTGCGGCTGTGAAGTAATCTCTCACTCCCCTATGGTGAGCTCTATTCGTTCTTCCACGTTCCAAGTGCTTATGAGTAAAACTTCTGTTTTGTGCTCCGCCAGTTCCAGACTCACTGAAGAGAACCCTTAGCGTAGACCATTTAAGCACTCATTGTATTAATTTCTTAGGTCGACTAAATGTTTAGCCACTGCTACCGTCCGCATATTGTATTAATTTCACGTCTGTTGGTTGCTGTCTTCTTAGCACCCGTCCTACATGAGGATACATTATAGTGTGCCTAATACTGAGCCTTGAGATACTCCACTTGAGATGGAGTAGTACTTTTTTGTAGTACTTTCGTAGTATCGACGACTTCTAGTAGTGCGTCAATAGTGGATCTCTTTTTTATAAATCCGTATAATCTCTCTGATAATCCGTCGACTTCTTGAATTGGAGTTAACGGTTTCGTATTATATTTTCGTACACTTTTCCCATTGTGCCGTGCACACACAGAGATCGGTACGACGAAGGTTCTTCGCTGTACTTCTTACGAGTACATTTTTGCAAACAGTTGAGATTTTGATCAATAGCTTCCTTCAGAACTCTCTTGAGTATGCCATCCAATCCAGGCCTTTGGTGTTTTTGATTTTCTTTGCTATGGCCAATAGCAGGCCTCTAATTTTGAGGCCCGAAAAAACGAATTCGAAGCAATCGCTGCGGTGGTAGTGATCTCTCGCAGAGTTCTTGCTGCTTCAGAACTACAGGTAGTGTCTCGTCAGCTACCAGTAAATGGATAGAAAATTCTAGATAGAATTTTTACAACTTATACAAGAATAAATTCACATTCCCTTTTTATAACTTTTCTTATAACCCTTTCTTATCTAAAACTCTTGTGGGTACTCGATATATCTTGAGACGAATCTCCAAATAACAGAAAAAGAAAAGAAGTGAAATACTCGCTAATACCTCTTATTAATTCCGATAATTTATTACTGTTATATAGTTATTCAGGATAGGTTAAACTGGTAGGCTAATAAGCCACGCATAGACCAGTTTTGGTCTTTTGCGATACCAGATGGAGTTCAGTTCCTAGGTCCAAGAAAAGTAGTAACAGACTCTGCGGCCTAACTATCGATTCCTCCTACAATGTATCATACCGTGGGGACCCAAGATGCGTAAAACTATTATATTATATAGTTCAGATCTTTAATTCATTTTTAAGGTCTATGTCGAATAACTTTCCAAAAATTTTCAATTGAGCGCCTACAAGTCTAAAAAGGTCGACATTCATCGCAATTTCCTTAAACCGCATTTACTCACATTTTATTTTCTTCACAGCACTCATTAACAAATTTGTTTACACATGTACCGTTAGCGATTCCATCAATTCCACTTGTCCGAAAACATCGTAATAACGTCACTTTGAGTATTTTATGGAAAACGCTTTAGCGCGTTGCCGGTCGAGATGATAAATGTGTCTCCGTTATAGCCCAACAAATTTGCTCGATTTGTCAACTGACAAGCCAAGGAAATTCATCATAAAAATGTGCAACATGCAACGCGAAAAATGCACACAAAAATTAGAAAAAAAAGCTCCACAAATGCAAAACAAATAGAAAACTCCAAAGCGAATTCGCACCCCAGCGTGTTTGTGAAAATGCTAACAACAAATAAACATCATTTCTGCCAGGTAGTAAAATATTATTTCGCCGACATGCCGAGCAAATGCAACATCACACACAGCGGCGGCACCGCGCGCCACGCCGCTCGGCCGATTCGTACTTTTTAATGTGGAATGCAAACAAATGCTGCCAGCCGCCAGCCGCCGCACGGTGCGGCACGTTTCGTCGCGGCTAATTTTAACCAAAATCCAAGAAATGCAGCCAACGCATAATGAAACCGGTGGAAAGGTGCGGTGAAACGATGGCGCAAGTGTGCGCTTCTGGGGCGGCGGTGCGCGGCGATCGGTGCGCCGACAGTGTGGTAGGCGTACGGCTAAACGGTGAGCAATTTGTTTGGAAAATATTATGAGCAACGCATAATTTTGATAAGTCATAACATCCGTCGCGCGCCAGCATCTCCGGCGGCGCGGTGCGCGCGGAGCGGTGTGGCGCGTCAATTGGCTCGCTCACTGAAGGGGAATGACGAGTGCCATAGCGGCGCGCACACACGACACACTGTGTATTCACCGCGCTGTAGGTGTGGAAGCGTCGAACGCAATCGATCGGCTTTTTGAAATCGCATTTGAATTTGTTTATGATCTCCTGTTGCAGTTTCTGCATAATTGTGGCTGCCTTCGCCGCCACCTTCTCCGCGCCGCCTGCCGCAACACCTTTACGTCGCTTTGTTTGTTGCGCGCTCGGCGCACTATGTGCGTGTGACTGCGACCTGTAATGCAAATAGACGTGCGCACCATACTGTGGCAGCAGTTGGCCAATCGGACAGCCCGTCTGCCAAACAACTCAACTAACCGCACAAACCAAATACTCGCGCCTTCAGCGCTTATTGCAGTCAGCTGCCCGCAATGATCAAAAGGATTGTGCTCGTGCAACAGTAGTCGTACGAGATGCAACGGTGCATCGATGCGTGGCATGTTCGTACTAGGTATGGACACAGAAGGTGTTGCGCCCCGAAATACAATGTAAACGCGCTTCGCCGCAGCATTGATGAGGCAGTCAAATTGGCACGCGGTGTGTGTGGGGGTTTGCGTCTTTAGCGCACCAACTGAACCGTCGCGGAAAAACGTCTTTTGAAGCACGTTCGCGTAATATTTGTATACAAATAGGGCGCGTATGTAGGAGCGTTGCATTTGCCTTGTCTGTTGGTATGATTTCACATTTCTATTTATTATGCGCGTTCGCCGATGGAACGCTTGCAATGCGGCAAATACAAGCAAGTAAAGCGATTTAAATATTTGCCTACGTAATTGGGGCAGGTGCAATTAGCGGAGTTTCGATTTTCGAGTTTTATAGGGGCTTCAATCGAACCCTGCGGCTAAATACTTTTAGTGAGCGTCATGTGTATGATCCACGTCCAAAGGAAATCGAGGAAAAAGTGATTATTATTCTCGACTCTTCTTCAAACTGCTACACTCTAGCCTCTCTTTTGTAGTCATTTACGAGACCTGTTCTCTTGTCAATAAGTAGAGTATGGAATACCCTTTTATACCTTTTTAAAGTACAATGGACAATTTTATTTAAATATTTTTATTATCTAGCTTTTGATTATCCGGTCTTCGGACCTACGCTAGTTGCTTGTTCGATTCGCAACACTTCAAATTGCAGCTCATAGCTTAGCAAGTCATCACATTACATCTATCAGAGCATCCAAAATAGTGCTTCCGATGAGCACCCTGTTGCTGCAGGAGCCACTTGCAATCCATCAGCAGAATTATCACTCAGCTTTCGGCTCACCTCACACACAATAATTATGGCGCGGCGCAACTAATGTACGGTACATACAACAAATATACGTTGCGTGTTGCGTGAATGTGCAACAGGCGTGTGCGAATATGTCACATGGCACTTGACTGCTTGCCACATTTGGCAGGCACGCCGCGGCTTATTTATTTAGATTTCACGGAAAATGCAACAAATTTTCCTCATCGCCAAATGCAAAATTAACAAGTTAATTAATACCTTTATGAGTGCTCGGACAAGTTGCAGCTGTTCCAGACGCGTCACATCACGCCGCCAGGGGCGCGCTGGCAGTGGCGCTGTTGGTGTTGGCCCAAGCTCTCTATCTCACCTTCGGCGTGAAGGCATGCGCTACCGTGGCGTGCTATGCCTGTGGCACGTCGCTTGATGTGGCATGCCGCGGCCCGGCGCGTAGATGGATCTTTGGATCTTAGCAGCCAATTTACCGCTTGCGTGTCGCGTCGCAATATCTACGCTAATTGGCGTGCTGAGGTGCATTACAGCAGTCCCAGCTTTTGGCGCTAGACACGGGTTTGTGGACACGAGTGCCAGACCTGAAAGAAATCAAATTTTCTAAAATACTTTATTTTCAGCTTCCAACGATGTTTTTTTTTTTTGCTGCAGCTTGCGGGCAAAACATAATATTTTGTCAGCTGTCTGTGGTTAGCGTCCGCGCTGCCAACCACAAACGCGCCACAAGCTCATTTGATGCACGCAAATTGCTTTTGAATTTTGAAAATTTTTCGAAAATATTTTGGAAACTCGAAGGCTAGCTGGCAATTTGTGGTCCCGTTATATCGTTTGTCAATTCTAATTTTTACTAGTTTTTGGTTAGTTTGTGCCTCGGCAATATGGTGGCCATGAATTTTAGGCGGAAAACAATGTGTTGAAAAAATATCTAACGTTGCTCAAACACGCATTTCGCTCTCTTTTGCGATGAGTGACTACTTTATGGCAGCCACAACAGTACTTGATCGCTGCGAGATACACGTGTAAGTGAGTTCTTTGCATGCAAAACACCTTGCAATCGCCATTTGAAAATCCCAAACTTCCGCATAAATGGGAAAAATATTTATTCAGTGCTTTTTTACTTCGTTTCTTTTTTTTACTTAATACGCGTTGCTTGTAACTTCTAAAGTGGCAGCCGCCTGAAGTGGCCATAACTTGTTAAATCCCAAAAAGAAAGGAGAGAGCAAGCAATAAAAAATATTAAGTGGATTTGCCGTTATATGAGACACGGCTGCAACACTTTTACTTGTTGCAATAGAAGCTGAGAGAAGGGCGTTTTAACTTGTTACAGTGAGTACAATGAGTACAGTAAGCTATTTTATATAGCGGATTTTTTTTTAAATATAAATAAAATGTTCAAATTTGACCCGGACCATACAATCAATAAAGGTTCTAAAACTGTTTGCTTAGATGAGAGTAACCTTCATAAAAATCGTCTTACTAAAATTATGAGGAGAAAAAAGGTCCTCATCCTTTGAGGAATAACTCAGATTTGTCTGGTTTGCCATAAAACGTGTCCTTCCCGGTTTGTCTACCTAATAAACGTAATGCACGACACTCAAAATAGATACCTGAAAAAAAGTTTAAAAAAGTTAGATTATACAGCTTTCTACCAATTTCGGTTTCTGGTGATTTTTCTCGAGAAAAACTGTCTAAGAACTTCGGAGTTAAAAAAATTCGCTGAATATACTGAATACTTCCTCTCTTTTAGGTGTCCAAAATAAGGTTCATATTAAGAAATATGAAAATGATATGTCTTAAAAATTCGAAAGATAGTTTTCAGTTAGTATTTCAAGACATTTTTTAGGTGCTCAAAGTTGTTTTCTTTATTGACGTAGACATCGCTTAAACGGTTATAGCCGAGTTTAAGGACATCCCCCATGTACAGAAGTTCACGCAAATGAGGAAAGTTCTCCGAGCGCAAATCACTTGGGAGTGTACAGAAACGATTTTTTTACATATAGCTAAAGCAGCTCTCGATTTATGGTCTTAGGACAAATATCCTCTGAGTAGCCAAAGAAAATCTGTTTGAAGGCGAGCTAATGTGAGAAGCCGAACCATCCCTCCCCTGGGTTGTTTGCAGGGTTTGGGACCCGACACGTAAAACAACGCCTCCAGTAAAAAGCAAACAACAGCCTCGGATGAGAGACCCCTTTTAGATGACGACCACGGCAAACACATTAAGGATTACAATTTAAGGGTTGGCATCTGGAATATCCGCTCCCTTAATTGGGAAGGTGCCGCTGCCCAGTTGGTTATTATTCTCGTTCTCTGACATCACCGCCCGGTGAATTAACATCTGTCCACAATCCGCATCAAAGCGAAGTTCCGACGGAAGAGAAGGACGATGCCACCAAATATGTCTTCTATAACCTCCTGGAGCGCACCTATGAAAGCTGCTCCCGCCACGATGCCAAAATCGTGATTGGCGATTTTAACGCCAGGGTGAGCAAAGAATACAGCTTTGGCACAACGGTCGATAAATTCAGCATCCATGATGAAAAATTCCCAAATGGGTTGAAGCTGATCGACTAAGCCGGAGCCCGAAATATGGTTATCTGTAGTACTAGATTCCTTGTGTTTCAAGTAGATTTTATAAAATTTATGGAGCTTAAAACTGGCTTAAAACATTTTCTTCTACATACATATATAATATATACTATACATATAAATCAGGACCATCTGCAATTCGTGGTCACAAAAGTCACATAGTAAGCTGGTCCTTCCTTTTTCGGTTTCAGCTGAGTCTGTTGAAAAGATTTATGTTTTTCATTGTACTCTTTTAATACTCTGAGAAGATTTGAGGCATAATTAACAATGTATTTCATACCACATTCGGTTTTGATAAACCACTTTCATTGATATCTTATTTCCCGATTATTACAAAGCGATATTTGGGATCACATTGTGTTAGTCAAACAAACCACGAATGTCAAGTACCCGAAAGTAATGGATCTAGAACAAAGCCAGTTCTAATTAATATATGGTTTAATAATAATGCCAACCCACTGTACTTGAAATAAAGGTATTGTCAACATTTCATACATACCCTGCTGGAAATTGTCAACCAGTTCCGAAAACTTGCAGTTGAAAAACTGGAAATATTTTGGCAAATAAATAAAGCACGGACGTCAACCAATAGGATTTGGAAGACACTAGGACCGAACCAATTTTTCACTGACACATTTCTCTACAAGGTACTCACACGACCGCTAATAGATATAAAAATCACCACATATTTATATCAGCAACATAATTTGCCCGCGAAAAACTTGCAGACTGCGTTGAAGTAAAACATAAAGGATATTTCTGCGGTTACATATTCATCTTCAAGGCAAAATAATAAAGTAAGCAGCGGCAATGGCCACAGCAAAAACGAGGCTCGCACATCTATATAACAGTACTTCAGCGCCAACTCAGAGCCCCTTCTCTATCTGAAAGTGTGTAAGTATGTATGTGTATGTGAAGTCAGGGCTGCATTGGCGCGCATTTCAAATGCAATCCTTGTTCATTTCGCAAAGGCGACAAAGTTTAAAGTAGATTAAATGCGCTGGCACGGCGGCGGTTGTGGCATGCTCTCTCCTCTGTTTTTTTTTTCTAGCTCAAGATGCGTTCGCTCGTTGCGCGCCTCTCTTCCCCTGTCGGCACTGGCAGCGACGCTTAACCGCACTTTTCGTGCGGCTCCCGTTACATAAATCCGTGCTCAAGGCTCGTGTGCTCGTGAAATTTATGACCCATGTTTGAGCTTCGTGCGAGCAGGAGCGAAAGCGCAGCGGCGTGCAGGATTTACGTTGTCACATCCGCCTGAATGGCATGTGTTATACTATGTTAAATATAATGCGCGAACACACACACACACACACACACATATATACACTAGCAGTGGCTTGCATAAAAAGTGCGTCTGTGTGTGTGTGTGCGGCTGGCGGTGGCGCGATATTTATGAGCGCGGCATGACCTGCGAGCGTAAATGTCTGCCAACAAGCGAAAGAGCTTTTCCAAGGCTTGGCGCGCGCTGCTTGCCTTCGGTGGGCTGACATGACCACGTACGTGGCGGCTTATTAGTGCAATTCCGTTACAGCATTAGCCCGTACGCCTTCATCCTTAAATACACTTTACTGCGACGAACACAAATAAGTTCGTGTGCTCGTAAATCTGTATGTAACACTCGTGTCTGTGCCGCTTTTTCTGTGCTTTCGTAAATTGGATTTGTGTTAACCGAAAAGAAATTATTTAATCCAAATCAAACACTTAAAATTAAGATTTATGCCCGCGCTGCTTCGGAGCTTTGGTTAGGTGAACGTGCGCAGCGAATGTGTTGGGCGTTCGGATATGTCATGTCGGAGGCATTTCACTTTTGAACATAACTCCTGCCACTAGAGCTTTTACAACTAAGGATTAAATGTTTAGTTGGAGTAGTTTTAAGTGGATCCAAGTTCTGAGTGACAAATTTTACATGCAGAATATTGCTTCTCCTGTCAAATATCAAGCAAAAAATTAAGATATTTATTTTAACATTAATTCTTATAAACAATTTCCGCGAACTCGATCATCAAGCAGGTCTACGGCATAAATAAAAATCATGTGGAAACAAGAAAACGTTAATTTCAAAGTTACCTTTTCCAATTACAAAATATTTCTTAGAAGCGCTTGATTCCGATCCTTCAGTTTGTATGCCATATGTACATATATATACCACAGTTTTTTCTGAGATTGCATTATTGCCTGAGGCAATAACCCATGCCAAATGCCGTGAACATATCTCGTCAAATGAAAAAGTTGTCCCTTCAAGCACTTGTTTCCGATCGTTCAGTTTATATTGCAACTATATGCGTTAGTGGTGCGATATTGGCGATTTTGGTAAAAGTGCAGCTTTTTGGAGAAAAAGGGACGTGTGCAAAATTTCAGATTGATATCATAAAGTTCGACTAAACCGATTTAGCTAGCTCGTCATGCTGATATTTTTATCTTTACCTAATAGGGTCTCCGACGTTTCCTTCTGGGTGTTACAAAGTCTGTGGCAAACTTTATATGCATACCCCATTGAGAGTATAAAAAATAATTAATAAAACTATTTGACAGTACCAGTATTGAACTCATTTAGCTTATTTTCTACTCCTTCTGATTGTCCAGCCGCATAAAAGATCTCTTCTGATATAAAGTTATTTGACTGATTGATGATTTCATTACAACGAAAGTAGTAGTAACCAGGTCCTTCTCCACCTGGTCTTTCCAACGGAGTGAAGGTTTTCCTCTTCCTCTTCTTTCCCCGGCGAGCATTGCCATAAACCTTTCGCAGAACTTTCCTCTCGAAAAGCCAACTCAACAGATGTTGTCATCGTCCACGCTTCAGCACCATATAGCAGGATGGGGAGGATGAGTGGTTTTTAGAACAATTTGTCTTTGTAAGTCGAGAGAGGACTTTACTTCGCAATTGCTTAGTCCGAAGTAGGACCAGTGGGCAAGAGTTGTTCTGCGCTGAATTTCGAGGCTGATATTGTTGTTGGTGTTAATATTGGTTCAAAGATAAACGAAATTATCTACACCTCCGAAGTTATGATTGTCAGCAGTAACGTGGGGGCCTAGTCACGAGTGTGCGAACTGTTTGTTTGATGACAGGGAATCTTTCGTCTTGCCCTCGTTCACAATTGTCACTCGTTGTCAAAATTGACAAAATTGAGCAGATCGTAAGTCGCTTCTAAGCAATCAACGGATTAAACTCTGCAAGAAGAAATTTCAAACGAGTAATATTTGTATATACTACAGATAGCCCTTCCTTTAATTCCGGTTTGAGCATTGGTTCAATATAAAAGCTTTAAGTTCATTTCGATTTTTGACGAGTAGCGATATACTCAGTTAGTATGAGAGTCTTTCAAGTCGACATCTAACATATGTCGCCAGGAAGTTTTCGGACGTTTGCATTTTCTGAATCCTTATGAGTTACAATAAAGTTCATTAATTTTTTTTCTAGTAAATCTTGATTGGAGGTGATTCTTAAGATTTCTCTCTCGAAGTTAAGTGCTGACTGAGATAGATTTATGTTGTTTAATTGATAAAATTTTCCAAATGCCTTGTTTATGCGGCTGAAATTCAGCGGAACTTTCACTGGCGATATTAAGAGAATTCTATATTGTGCAAAATCTGAGTTATTGTCGATAGAGATGAATTCGGGCTTATCTACGTTAATTATTAGGCCAAACTCGCCAGTACACACAAACTTATTTAGACTTCTCTCCAAGTCTGATTTTTTTTACTTATTCCGCGTAAGCCATTTCTTCGAGATGTTCCAGAAAATGCCAAGGAACACAGTGTTTGTCCATTAACGCCTGGTTCAGTACATCGTCCAAAACATTGAGAAAATGCGGCGGTGATATAAGAGAGCTCTGGTTTACGAAATTTTTTGGATAAATTGGTACAAATAATGCAGAAAGAAATTATTAATAAGAACGCGCAAGATATGGTGGGTACCGAGATTCTACATTCTACATACAGAATAAAATATCATCCAGATAGTTCAAATATTGAGTCTGAGATTGGATAAGAATTTCTCTCACCCAGAACAGATTGCATATATGCTTCACTAGAAAAACATATTAATATATTCATTCAAAGGAGTTGACTCCGGCATTTTAATACACAAATGTATGGGCTATTTTATTGTTAATGGATAACAGTAACGTATCGTCTTTAGCTCATTTTTGACCACCGCCTACTTATAACCATACTTTGCCATTTATTAACCATAAAAGCTGCCTGAACATGTCAATCCGCACAAAGCAAGCGCATATAATTTAGAGCTTGCACCACCCGGCTAACATTTCAATTTGGACAAATAAACATTTCCAGCTTACTTAACTATTAACGCTCGATAACAGCTTCATTCATAAATTGTACGCCTGACTACCGTTGACTTTCGGCGCATCTTTTCTCTGCCAATGGGCGATTTCGTCAAGCGTGAAGCACCCCACTGCGCTGGCAACGCACAGGATAACGGTAGCTAATGCGGCGCTGACCAAGACCTCTCAGCATTAACATAACAATAATTATTTTGCCAATGGGATAGTAAATATGTTCTGCAATGCTTTGAATAAACAAATAAATATATTCAAAGATTTGCGTCCAAACAAAGCAACAAAAAGAGCGCAGTGGCCAGTCTGCCGAACAGGGTCAGCGTGGTCAGGCTGTCGCTAGCCGGTGGTGGTGGAGCCCAAGAACGGCGCACAATTGACATCCTGTCGCACGCGCGTACGCCTACCGTCGCTTCGCAGGATATGCGTCCTCACACACACACACACACACAAAATACAAAAGTGACGTCGGCCATTTGAGTCAGCCACTGGGCATATGAACGCGCTGCGGACGGCAGGTCAATTGGTCAATAGAAGATGTGGCATGCATTGGCGGCATGCATCCTCTTCCGCAGGCCTCGGGGGCTGAGAAAGCAGATTGAACAAAGCAATCGCATATTTGAATTGATTTCGAATTCGTGCGCGTAGACCGAATTCCAATAGCAATGAGACACACACACACACACGGCATTTGAAGCAAGGAATATTTTATCATTCGCTTACGACATTGACGACCGTTAGCTGTGTTCCACATAATTAACTCGCAACGAAATCGAGCGAATATAGACGAGAATATTTACCGTTAAGGCAGCAAGGATAAAATAGAAAATTAGAAATTGTCGAATAACCCACGCCAATGCCAACAATATTTGTAATAATTTCGTGTATGTATGTACATATGTGTCCTTGTGTCGGTCCCTTGAAGCTTCATGCCTCATATTTCCACATTTCCAGCAACATCGATTGCCACAATCAACTTCAGGAGACAATATTTTCGTGGCATCGTTTGCTGCCGCGTGTTTTCATTACAGTTTTTGATTAATTCACTTTTGATCTGCCGTCAGTTCGCTGCTTGGCTTGGCAGCGGAAGACAGCGCTGCCGCTCAGCGCCTCACTAGCACTGATTAATAGGCCTGTAAGTCGAGTTTCAAGTGCGCACTCACCGATCGGATGTGCCGCTGTTTGCTTTATTAATTAGGCATTTACCTTACTTGCCGCAAATGGTTGCACCAACACGCACACATGCACAGGAGCACGTATGTATGTACATGTGGCATGCTCGCTTGCCGGTTGCACATGCCGCCCCAGCAGTGATTTCTATTTTGAGGCGTTGCAGGCAGTCAACGGTAAACATATACATACATATGTGTATATGTGTGTGTGTTGCATGTGTGCTTCTTCGACTGTGTACATTTGCGCTAATGCCAATTTGACTAATGAACTAGCGTCTGAGATCGATTAATTTCAAATGTCTGCCTTATTTATTTTAAAATCTTCTCTCCACACAAAATCGACGTTTTGATTTTTTTCGAAATTTTTTTCCGGTTTCGATACAACAACTGCGTTGACAATTCAGCTCGTCAGCGAACAGATAACAAATGTTTGGCAACCGTTGCAAAGCGGTCTCGTATACATGTTCATATGTGTATTTATGTGTGTGTGTGAGTATAGTTCGCTCTGGAGCGCTCGACATCCTCGAATTGGACAAGCAGATGTGACAAGCGATGAAAAATCGAACCAACAAATTGTTTAGTTATGGCATCAAGTTCTTCAAAACTATATTCACACATACATATAGATATATATTAATATGTACATGTATAAGTACTTACAAACAACCATATACGGTACATAGAAAATCAATTGTTGAATTGTGTTCATTAAAAATATTGAATTACAGCGCTTTTACTGGGAATCCCTAAAACACAATCATTAATTCTGAAAACATCACAGCGGGTTTCGATAACGAACTCAAACAATTTAGAGATTTTTAAAATAAATTAATGTGCTAATGAACTTCTGAAAAAAGAGCGACTAGACTCGCCGAAAACTGTGTTGAAAATATGTTTTTGCAAATTTAAAGTATTTTTCAGAATTTCAAAAATATAATATAAAATAATAAAAATAAAAAAATAAAAAATATACTTATTCCGTAAACAATTGGCAGCGAAGTCAGCTGTTAGACTGTGGGAATCCTCAATAATAAGGGGCATTCTAAGATACTTAGTAAGTTACCGTTTCTACCCCATAGAAGGCATTTTCGTAAGCCTACAGAATTGGTTTTAAATTCAGTCCCCAATATTGCCTTCCCTTCCAAGAGTGAGAGATGGGCCAAGTTAATAGGCAGGGATAAGCATCTATACGGATGGGTTTAAACTAGATAATCGAGTGGAAGTTGGTGTCTTTTCAGCTAAATTAGACACTAAAATCGCAGTGTCTTCCATGTAGAGATCATAGCACTTAAAGAAAGCATTCCTGTTCTGACAAGGAGCTCGCAACAAGGAATATAGCTCACTGAAATCTCTCAGGATTTCGTCAAAGGTAGTGAAGATTTGACATTCGATAAACCTGAAGTGGTTCAGAGACAAAATAATATTCCTGGTAACTGTGAGGCGATAAAGTAGAAAGAACGGACGTCAGCCCATAATTAGACACCACAAATGAAAGAATTTATACTTGTATGACTCTGGTTGCTTATTGATATTTAAGCGACAAACATGTTATAGATATAGCTAAGTTCTCAACGAAGTCAATCTCTGACTTTCTCAAGAAGTAGGCAAACGTGGTATGAATGGAATATGGGCGATTATTAAAATTTAAAAGGAATACCATATGAACTATACTAGGAGTGATGAAAAGTCACTGTCTAATTGGCAGAAATGCCAGGAGACTAAGATCACCGTATAATGACAACTGTCAACAGATAGAAGGACAGGAGACTATAAAACATCTTATATGCGAATTCAAAGCTTTGTATAGTAAAATAATCACAACTATCTGTCGAGGGTTTTTTGACGATATTTCGGAGATTGCTGGTAAAATTAATCAGAATCACGCGATAGTTCAGAGACGAGGCCATAGAGTGAGGAGATTTTAGTTCTGGTGGTTTTACAATGACGGTCTTCCTAACTAGCTATCATAACTGCCAGATAAGAAAATTGAGGCATTGCATTGCGACCTAAGGTCTATTATGCCCTCCCCTATAGCACACATGGTCACAAAGATCCAGCATCCTGAACAATTTCAGGAGGTGAAGTGATCCCTGTCCACGTAGATGGAACCTATGGCCTCATAACTACTACACTTATTACAAATTACAGTATTAAGCAATAAGTCCGAACTTTAGTCAAGTAGAAATATAGGTCGTGAATAAAAGGAGATTATCTTAATTTAATTATTTTTCTTATTTTGCTTCGTACAGTTTAGATATCCAGGCTCCACCAACAATAAAAATAAAAAATTATCGCAAAAATAAAAATTCAAGGATTATAATCGATATTATTAAGTTGAAGGTCCAGGAAAAGGGTTTCTGTAGGAGATAAACGAATTTAATTTTTTTCTCGAAACAGCTTTACTTTTTTCATATATTCCTAATTACACACTGGCTCATACTATACTAATCAGCATGTTCAAAATACTTTCAAGTTTCACTCTCCAAAAAAGAAGGGTCTTTCTTTAGGAAAAAAAGAAAATATTTTCGCTGTCATCAAATCTATCAAGATCATATCTTGTGGCACAATTTAATAAACTTCATGAAAAAATTTACTCGTCCCGAGGATGGATCTGTATATATACATATTTTTAGGTGATTCAGGTCTAATGGCATGCCTTTGAGTACCAACAGTATTATATGACTATACCATGCAAATGTGCTTTGATTATTTTTTCCCTTTCTCAAAATAAGACATCATATCATCTGAAGCGGGTTTTTGAATAAAAGTAACACGCAAGATACTTTATTGCTCGCTTTAAATTGGAAAATGTCTGTAATTTATGCAAAAATTGGTTTCCAGCGGACCCTTAACGAATCACGCCCACTTTGAGTAGAAAAATTCACCATGGGTTCGCTGCTGCTGACACTTTCTTCACGCAGAAATTCGGCACTTTTGTGACAACCGTGTGATTGTATGCGAGAAGAGTTATCTAACACACGCGGATAGGTGTGACATATGAAGTGATTGATGAAAGCGAAACAGTTAAAACCGAAGCGCGTCAAAGGAGCAACAAAACGGCGACGACAACCAGACGATTGCAAAAAACAAGCAAACACGACTGGTAAAAGTGCGATGTGAAAGTACAAATGGGCGGATGTGGCGACCAGGGAGCTGCAGAAGAAAAAAGCAGCAAAAACAATAAAATTGGGGACTCGCCCGGCACACGCGCGCCACAACAACAACCAACTAATTTCCACATTTTTCACATTTACGAAGACAAATTGAGGTGCAAACATAGGTCGGAACAATAAAAGCGGAATATCAAATAGTGGAATCTGTGAAACGCATAAAAATCAGACCCCTGCCAAAGGCAGCGGTAGCAACTCGACGGCGAGGAAGGAGTACAAATTGGACACGCTAACACGCTTCGAAATCCGTGAAAGCGTTGAGTTCTCTACAAAATATTTGAAGCGGCCGACATGAAAAGAGAAAGTTGTGAAAGGCTGCCGCTGAGCAAACGCTTAAAAATGTCAACATGTGAGTGTATGTATTCGGCTGCGCATTCGTGTATTCGTCGTATGGACTTTCTTGACTTAGTGAAGCTCTCAAACGACGCTCTTGGCCAGCTTAATAGCTGCAATAAAAAGTCAATCTCAGCGTCCATAATTTGTTGTTGTCTCTGTGTGTTATTTTTCGTTTGCCACAGACGCGCGCATCGTTTCAACTCCTTCCGAAGGCGAAATTGAATTCGTGGAACAAATCGACCCAGACAAATTTCCTTCACATACTCGTACATAAGCTTAGATTGGATTAGTTTTCTCTTCCTGCTTAAAGTGCGAAATGGGCGGGTGTGGGTGACAAGTTTCTTCGGCAGCTCAAAATTGGCATCGAAATGACAAGCGTTCGAATAGTGACTCTCAATGCCTGACGTTAAGTTTGGGTTACACCGCCATAATTTCTATTTAGCATAATATCACGACGACTTCGATTGGATTGATATACACCCATATATACATGCTCCCATACATACTCTCGTGCACGCAGGGCCTGAAGATACCCCCGTCACCCACTTCCTCACAGCAAAAACTTTACCCCCATCAATACTTATCGTCTAATTTGATTTTATACTTCGACTGTTGATACTAGATTTTATTGTTTTGACACTGATGTTAGACTCCCCTCCCCTCAGCATGTGTATCATAGCAGTTAAAGGGTGAAGCGCGCCATCAGCAATTCGCAACTTTCAACGTAAATTTATTGAACTTCGCTTTGGTGCAAAAAAACATGCGTTCTTCCATAGGGGGGACACAATTACCGTTGCAAAACAAAATAAATAGTAGGCCAAAAGTTTTTTGTCATCTACAGTTACGGTCAAAAATTTAACACATAAAATTTTATTGCTAATTTATGCACATGGATTTTGTAAAAATCAGCAGTTAAGTCGCAAATGTGAACTTAAACATTGCAAATCCATGGATACAGTCAAATCACAAAACATAAACAGAAACACAAACACATAACCTCACTGTTGGAGCTCGTATATTTTCCGTTTAAAGTACGAATGCGTGGCAATATATTTTGGACGGACATAAATTGCCGAACTTTTGAGTTTCCAGGCTTTTGAGTCGAATAAATAAATTATGTGAGTGTGTTCGTATACTAGTTAGTAGGTTAAGGTGGTTCACAAATGACCGATTTTTTTTTTTTCGAAGAAAGGCAGTGATCAAATTTTTGATTATTTTACATATTGTTATATTATTGCTCATTTCATCTAAATATCGAAGGTAGCATTTAGATTTCAGACTATGAGCTGAAAGCTAACAGCAAAGAAAAGGTGACTTTCACAAGCGATTAGCAATTTTTAAGCTTGATTAGCGACGAATCTAGTTTCAACGTAAAATATTCATAAAATCAGTAATGCAAGATGTCTTTCTATATCTTTCTATCCATTTCGTGGTTCCCTACTTTAAAAAAAAAAAATACCCAAAAACTTTAAAATAAGTAGGTAATGCTCAATATCTTTCGAAAAAACATTATTTGGCATTATTTGGCCATCTCTACGTCCCAGATGGTCCATCCGTTGAGTTAAATTTTCCACTAATCGTTCGAGCACACGACTGGTAACTGGCGAATAGCACCAGTGATGGTTTGCTTCAAGGCCTGAATCGAGGCGGGATTGTCCGCATAGACTTTAGACATTACATATTTCCATAAAAAAAGCCCAAAGGTGTGATATCACAAGATCTTGAGGGACAATCGATTGAGCCAGAAATTAGCCTTAAGTTGTTCAAAATTTGGCTCGAAAACGTCAAATCTTATTGCATTCTTCACGTCTTGCACAAGTTCTATTTTGTACGCTTTTAATATAAGATCTCTAAAAACGTTTTCTGGAAGCACTGTCTTCAGAGTCTGGGAGGTAAATTTCTCCAAAACGTCTCGATCGATAGTCCAGTCATTATAGTAAATTCACCTCGGAATTCGATATACCCATTTATATGTCTGTAAATACTTGTATACCCTACCATATGTAGGTTTCTAGACAACTTTAGGGTGTCAATATACAAGTATTTACAGACATATAAATGGGTATATCGAATTCCGAGATTCTAACCTAATTTAAGCTTAAATGACTGGACTACGATCGAATTTTCGCCCAAGCTTTTCAGACATATTTGTCATGACTGAAAAATTTTTCGATCACTGCTTCAATTTTTTAAACAAAACGGGATGGTACTTTTTTGGGAAGGCGGCATATCGTCAGATATCAAAATTTTAATTATTTTTTCAATTAAAATCTACATCATTCTATTGTATTTTTTTTTTTTTTTTTTTTTTTTTTTATTTGTTGTCTTGTTGTTCTCCGGCAGACAGCTTTTATGGAAGTCCTGCCAAAAACGGCTACGGTATCAAGGGTACGAGGATTCCTTCTTCTTCTTTATTGACGTAGACACCGCTTACGCGATTATAGTCCAGTTATCAACAGCGCGCCAGTCGTTTCTTCTTTTCGCGGCATGACGCCAATTGGATATTCCAAGCGAAGCCAGGTCCTTCTCCACCTGGGCCATCCAAGGGAGTGGTGGTCGTCCTCTTCCTTTGTTTCCCCCGGCGGGTAGTGTGTCGAATACTTTCAGAGCTGGAGTGTTTTTGTCCATTCGGACAACATGACCTAGCCAGCGTAGCCTGGCTGGACTATGTCAATGTCGTCGTATATCTCATACAGCTTATCGTACCATCGAATATGATATTCGCCATGACCAACGCGCAAAGGACCATAAATCTTTCGCAGAACCTTTCTCTCTCGCAACGTCGACTCATCGGTTGTTGTCATCGTCCAAGCCTCTGAACCATAAAGCAGGACGGGAATGATGAGTGACTTATAAAGTTTGGTTTTTGTTCGTCGAGAGAGGACTTTACTTTGCAATTGCCTACTCAGTCCGAGGTAGCACCTGTTGGTTGGAGTTATTCTGCGTTGAATTTCGGGGCTGATATTGTTGTTGGTGTTAATACTGGTTCAAAGATAAACGAAATTATCTACTCCACCGAAGTTATGACTGTCAGCAGTGACGTGAGTGTCTAGTCGCGAGTGCGACGATTGTTTATTTGATGACAAGAGATATCTTGCCCTCGTTCACTGCCAGACCCATTTGCTTTGCTTCCTTGTCCAGTCTGGAGAAAGCAGATCTAACGGGAGCGGGTTTCGAGGCCGATGATATCAATATAAATATCCTGTATAGGGATTATAAGTGAGTTTAATTTCAAACTATAAGTTTTGGTCTGAAAATTCCTGAGTTATTTTAACAGTTATATGTATTTATATCACTTCAAATTAGTTTAAAATCGTTTTCTTCAGAGGAAGACCTTTCTTTTCACAAACAAAAAAATTTTCCTCACAAGGACTTTATTTTGATCGATCAGTTTGTATGGCATCTATTATAACAATTTGTTTGAATATTGTACCAGTAGCTTGAGCAATAATTTATGCCAAATCTCGTGAAGATATTTTGGCAAATAAACAAATTTTTTAAGCAATAACTTGTTTTGAGGAGAAGAAAGCGTGTGAAAAATCTCAAAAACTGAGGGAGGTCACTCAATGAAGAAATTTTTAAGGCAAAAAATATTTGTAAAAATAACCTCCAAAAGCTTTTACCAATTGCCCTCGAATCAAGGATCAATATGGAGTGAGTCAATTACTAATAAAAAAATTAATTTAGTTTTATTATTTTTGCGTTATTTTAAGCTCGAAAGTTCCATACACACCCGTTATTTCTCATTTCCACAGCGAATACATAATTATTCTTTAATATTCAATTATTTATTTTTAATTGCGAAGCAAAAAAAATTAAAATTTCAAAAATACTTATTTTCCCAAATAAATAATTGTAAAAAAAAAACAAAATGGTCATTTGCTCATAAAAATTAGCTCATTGATTTCATATTTATATCATATTTATTTCATAAAAGAGTGATCTATCATTCTAAGATCCTCGAAATCTTCCACTTTCCTACTGACCCAAATTGCGCCCGCGAAACGACCTTCAGACTTTTTTATAGCAACTATCAACAGCAAACCAAAAAACAACAAAATCTTTTGTTATTTTTTATCGCACTCAATTTCGCGTTTAATTGAGTTATTCTATTTTCTGACACAACACTTGGACCATTTCTCCACGCACATATCCGTTTGCACATTTTCATTATGATCAATATTGTTGTTATGTTTGTACGGAATCGCGTTTAATATACTCTGCGCGTAAGTATGTCAGTGTATTGCCTGAAATTGGCCTGTTTTCGATTGGAAATGTAGTTCAAGTGCGCGAAATTTCTTCCATCGCGTTTATAATTAAATATTAACGCCGCGACGAGGGGGAGGGGAGCTCCGGAGAAATCTATTGTGGATCGGACAAAGATATGAAATGCCCGTGCGCCAGTGGAGAGGCTGTCAATTCAAGCGATCCATCGCTCGATGTGGCCACCAACACATACACACACACACGCCATACACTTCAAACTGTCCAAGTGGGGGGCAAAAGGGGGCGATAATGAGTGGATGGCAGATTTATGTGTTGGACGTGCGGGAATAAAAATGCCAATTTTCAAAGGCAATTAATGAGATTTCTTTAAAGAAAACATTCTAGTCAACAGCGCCAGCACAACAACTGCACAACAAACAACAAAAGCGAAAACATTTGGACAACATCTGCTTCTCGTAAACCGAGTCTAAGTAAAATACCGTCGTGCAGCATAAATTGAAGCATCACACCGTAAAGCAATCGAAACCATCAAGTGCCGGGCAATCGGACGGACAGAGCACTGAAAATACCTCTATTCACAAAAATTGTTATGCGTTTGTTATTGCCCTGGCTTTATTTGGCCACAAGTGGCATTTAAGAACACACGGTGATTTGATTTTTTATTCATCTCTAATTTTACATCGGCGCAAAAAAAAACTAAGCCAAAAACGTATCAGAAATACTTTTCTTCCTTTCTTCTTAAGAATACATATTTATAGTAAATATCTCTTTTACATACCTTTTCTGCACCTTGAATAACGCGTTAACCGCAAATGTTTAAACAAGCCGATCACATCAGGGATCACAAGCACTACGTCAGCTCAAGACTGAGGGAAGGCATTTATTTATTCATTTAGTCCTTCAAAAGGGATATTAGATAATTATTTCTCTGCTGAAGCTGACTGGTTAGCACCAATGACATTCAAAGCATTAGGATCTGTACGCAGTGCCCAAGGTACAGCTATGACGAAACGTTGTAGACCTCTGACCTACCTTATTATCAAAATATTTTTATCCGTCTTGAGAAGATTAAATGCTTCAAATTGCACACTCAATTGCAGGTGAGTGCTACCACGTAGGACCTCAATGCCCATATTGTTTCATTTTCCAAAATAAATGATTATCTATCATGTCGAAATTCGAGTTTTGATGGCTACAAATTCAACGAATCTACAAAGTGATAGGTTCCCTTCTGGATGTCGAATTCTTCACGACGAAATTTACATATATATAACTGGCTTTTTAATATGGCATATACCATATACATACTTGACGTAGCTCCACAGGAAATAGTCTAATAGCGTCAAATCACACGACCGATGCGACCAATTGGCTGAGCCATTTCGTGAGATAACACGTTCACCAAACTTGATTTTTAATAAATCGATTGTGACATTCGCTGTGGGGCTTGTGGCGCCATACTGTTGAATCCACCTTTTGTCCAAGTCCATACCAACCAATTCGTATAAAAAATATTTCGTTATGATTGAGCGGTAGCGATTCCCATTGAAAGTAACGTGCCGATCTTGATCATCGCGGAAAAAGTACGGCCCGAATAAGCCGTACCAAACCGTAAGTTTTTCGGGATAAAATGGTGAACTGAGCAATAACGCATAGTTTATTTATTGACCAAGCCATTCAGCCAGAAATAAGTCTCATCGCAGAAGATGATTTTTCGAAGAGAATCCGGAAAATTTTCAATTTTGCTCAGTTTAGTTCACGAACATAGGGTGGTCAAGTGGCTTCAGTTCTTACGTCAAGTTGATCTTGCAAGAATGTAAAGATATTTTCGCAATATTCGCTCCAACGCCGTCACAGAGATGTCCAACGCTTGAGAACGACGTCTGAGAGACTGACTTGGGTCTTCCTCAATTGATGCGCTAGCGGCAACAATATTCTGGACACTACGGGCACTTCTTTGTTCTACTGGCACGGAAATATTTTGTACTGTGCCTGTGGATTCAAATTTCTCCACTAGACGCTCAATTCTTGATCTGACAGGACGATTATGACGGCCATAAATTGGAGGTAGATTAAAGATGGGGCCACTGACTCAGAATTTCGGTAGTAAATTTTAATCATTTCGACTTGTTATTGGATTGTATATCTTTCATGATGAAATGGCAAACCTTACTGAAGAAAAATGTCAATAAATCGAGAAAAATGTAACATCGTTTGCTGTCCGTATTGGTCCACTTTTGTAGCGTTCTTATTAAAAGCTCCGTTACAAGACTTATAGAGTCACTCATCAAGAACAACCAAGTTGAAAACAATTTAAAAATATACCAGAAAATAACTTATAAAAAATATGGAACTCCACACTTAACGGAGGGCTCACTTTCCGTACGACCTTAGAACTCACTAAACCCAACCTAACTAAAGCCCGACCTAACTCTCTCTCTCTCTCTTTACCATATTCTTAGATATTGCCATTTTTTACTTGCCCTTTTTTGCATAAATGTGGTATATATATTATAATCTGATATATTATAATCTGAATGTTGTTTGTTTTCATTGGCCATCAAGCACTCGCCACCCACATGTGGTCGATCAAGCAACGATCGGGCTGTGATGACTGATCGATCACAAGCAATAACACGAGGCATTCGTTATTGACAAAGCAATACTGGAAATTAATAAAAAACACTCGCTTTATTTCTATACATCACTTAGAGCACATATTTATTTAGAATAGCCGCATCCACTGCTTCGAATTAAATTTAAATATTTGGACAACATACACACACATACACAGAGCGCTACACAAACATACACAGTAAATGGGAACAAGTCGGGGTCTCACTGCTCATTTGTTCTGCAGCTCGCAGATGATGCGTTGGATTTCGTGCTCATCGCTGATGTTCACCTTCCCTGCACCCACCTTGCTGATGAAAGCCTCCATGATGAATGGCAGGCGCTGCTTGGGGCACAGCCGGTGCCACAGTATCAGCATACGCTCCACTTGACGCTTGGCGCTGCGCTTGTTGGACTTCTTGCTGCCCATGTAGAAGCGCTTGAAGTTCTCGAAAGGGTCCTCGCAGAGTATGTCATTCGAGAGTGCCGCCCAGTAGAAAGGCAGCTTCTGCCAGGTTTTCAAATCCCACCAGTTGGGCATTTTTGCACTCGTGTTGTTGCGCACATTTGAGTTGAGTGCCTCCCACAATTTATTGGCTCGCTCCTCAATACTTCGCAGCTCCAACATGGTGGACGATGAGCATTTATCGGCTATTTTGGACACCACCTGCTTGCATACCAACTCGCAAGTGCACGCGTCATCAGCCTCCAACGAGTTTTCATCGTTCTCCGCACATTGCTGCTCACTCTTGAGATTATCCAACAGGTAGTCACTCTCTGTTAGACTTTCGTTGCTACTCTCTTGCAGCGGAATCGAGTCAGTGCCGCAGTCTTGAGTATTCGTCTCCGTCTCTTCCACTTCCACTTGTTCTAGCTCTCGCAAGAATGCCTCCAATTGCAGTTCGTCCTCAGCCAAGCTGTCTTCGTCACAGTCCATCATTTCATCGCCATTTGTGATTTGGGGGCGTGGCTCGTAGACATTTGCAATGCATCGCTCCGCCGACTCGCTGAAGCGCGGCGTAGAAAAGCTCATGCAACAGAGTCCACACTCGCTGCCCTTCCCGAAAATGCTGGTCACATCGAACTGCAGGAAATTCAAAATATGCTCGATTATCGTGTCCATCACTGAACTGGAATTTTTATTTTCACTAAAGGCTTTATTTTAACTTTTTACTCTCTCTCTTTTTGTAGTAAATTGAATTTTTATTTTGCTTTTATTTCGTTAAACTAACAAAAAAATCTTTTATGAATTAGAATTTTTAAATGAAACAAAAATTGTGATTGAATTGTCATTTCGTAAAAAACATTAAAGTATGTATCTTATCTTGGTATGCGTGGTAAATGTAATACAGGGTGCGTTACCGGAATATTATTAGCTAGTGTGCATACGAGGTGTTATGTCTTCCAATACTTCCTCCTCTCACCTTTGGAATATCCTTATATGATCAGCATCACAAGACGAGTTGAAATCCGGACGACTGTCTGTCTGTCCATCCGTCGGTGCAATAGTAACTTGAGTAAATATTGGGATATTTGGATGGAATTTGGCTCACATATTTCTTAGAAAAAAGTAATAGTTAGTTCGTAGATGAGCGTAATCCGACCACTGCCACACCCACAAAACACCATTAAAGAAAAATCTGTAAAGTATTGAATTTTACTCCCAAAGTGACATGAGAGGCCTTTAATGGACCCTGTGTCAAAATTGGACGATGGTCGTGGCACCGCCTACTTATATGGGAAATCGCATATCTCGAGAGATCCGCCTTACCGATTTCAACAAAATTTGGTACGTGACTTTTCTGTGACAGCTTTATGTTATAGTGTAAAAATGGGCGAAATCGGACTCCAATAATAACAGTTCTCCAATAATAACTGTTCTCTGTTTCAGCCGTCATCAGCTTTCGCATACAATATTTGCTTATGCAATCTTCAAGCAGTACCAACCGGAACAAATATGTCCATAGAAGAGTACGCCAGACGGAATGGACACGGTGTCGCTATAAGTTTTCCATAATCGCATTACAAAGTGCATACAAAATAGAATTTGTGACTTAGAGTAAAAGATATGGAACGAAGCTAGGTATAGAATATAGTCACGTGTATGTGTGTAGCGTTCTCCATACGTTGACACATCCATATGCACCGGCGGCTAAATTTTTGACATTGATCTCACCGATGTGTGCATTTATGGCCAAAAGCTTTTTGTCTCACGAAAAACCATAAAAAAGCAAAAATTAACGGCAAGGCCCCTAAAAGCGCCGAGTAGCTGGAAGACAATACATAAAGCTATTGATGCGTTGCACACGTTACGCGCTGCAATTCCGCACATGTGCAAAAGTGTGTGTGTATTTGCCGAAGTTTTACCAATTGGCGTGCTTCCAAAATGAAACTTAAGTTTCTGGTCAAATGAATTTGGCAAGGTAACAAGAAACCACATATGCACTTTTCGTATTACCGTTGTGGCATGGTTGGGGCGCTTCCGTGCTCCGCTTGGCTCAGTTCACACACACACATTTAAAGAGGAGCTCATTTAAGCATACAGCCCTGCAGAAAATTTGTTATAAGATCCACCGAGGTGGGTAGAGGTATTTCTGCGGAGTTGTGGAGTTCAAATGTTAGTTTCGACCCCAAAAATCTTCAGAAATGGTCCGAAGGTACCAGCTTTGCCAAGCTTTTCCTGACATTTATGGTATGAGGATTGAGGTCTTGAGAAAAAGTGGTTTCAGGAAGTTTCAGGCAGCGTACATACGTCCAAGGTGTACACAGATACTAATTATTGCCGATATATCTGGATCAAACTGAGAACTGCTCATTGGACCACGACAGCCACCATATAAAAATGGAGAAAATTAACTAACTTAAGAAAGTATCAGCATCGCCGAGAAAAAATTTGTTAAGTTTCAGTAATTGAGTTCTGAAAAGCAATATGATAAGTCACGACATCCCTACAAGGCACATAAGTGAGCTCAACCAATATACCATAGCTCTTTAAAATCCTTCCACCCTGCTTATGGAAACCCTTTCAGTTTGCGAGCTTCACTAATGCTGCTGGCAGGCTGACTTCAGTGAAATTTAAGGTAACAGGCAGTTTGTCAGCCTTGCCAAGATGTCACATAATTTGACAATGAGAGAATTTAGTAGTGAAGCCAGAAAGGCAAATGGCTTACAGAATCCTTGTAAAATAGAGGCTGGTGAATAGAGTAACCTAGAAGGTTTAAAATTGCCCAGGCATGTAAAATACATAAATTTAAACAGAGTTCAAGAGAATTGCTGAAAATACTAATTTCAGATTTTTTGTTAAATTCCACACCACCGATCCACATTGCCCCCGCTTGCATTACATCACACATTTGCTACAATCTTTTCTAAGCGAAAAACCGCAACCGATGCGCTGTTACGCGAAAAACAGAGTCGCAATTTCTGATGTGTCACCTGATTTTCGTTCGGCTTTTTACGACCGTGTTATTTGTGTTGGTGGGAGTGCATCTTTTCGTCACAGTACGCGGTACACTTGTTCTGCGCTGCCCCTCCTTGCGTTCCTGCAGCACTTTCGCCTTCTTGTGTGGTCGTAAAATCAAAAAGTACCGCTATAAAAATCATTTTCATCAAATGCGTTAAATAGGTTTTTGACAAGCTATAAAAAGTGTTTGAAAGAGAAGTTTTCGGTAGCACTTACATACATACACACACACTCATGCACATATACACTTTGTAGATGCACACACATACTCATGCACACAAGTTTGCGGTTTTTTCTTTGTGCTCGCATTGTTTTTGTGTGATTCGTGCAATGGCTGTTTTATTGTTTAGTAAAATGTTGAGTTCCATTAAAAATATGTTCTGAGCATACCTACACATCGTAAAATTTTAGCCAGTGGAGAGCGCACTAGCTTTCTCCGTAATGCACCTCTGGGATCTGCGCCAATAAGCTCAACAAAAGAAATGTCTTTAACATCCATTTCGGCAGCCTGTTTACGCCCTTCAATGCATGCTTAATATATGCAATCTTATCTATTGCTAGCAGTCTTTAATTTGGCAAAGCTTGAAAAGTGGCGAATCGAACAAACAACTATATAAGCAAAATAAGCAGAAAGAAGAAAATAGTATTAGATTATCCAATTCTATATTAACTTCAAGTGAAATTCTTAGCTTTAGATTTAACGAGTAAATTGTTCGTTAAGAGAGCTAAGTTCACCAAAGCGAAAAAAGAAACGGTCGGCATGATAGTGTTCTCATAATAATTTTGGAGCCCTAAAGGGGCGGTAAGAGGGGTACCATGAGAGAAACATATCGCACGTTTTCAGTAATTTTCCATTGTTATTTTACTCACAATTTCAATTCTTTTTTTTACAGTGAACAAGATATATTAAGTTTGCCACGAAGCTTGCAACACACGAAAGAAAAGGTAAGTTTTGTAGTTCGATAAGAGAGGGCGTTGCTACGTATACTAACCCAAAATGTGTCAAAATATTTTTTTACAGTGGAAAAATATCGTACAGTAATAAAATTTCTTATTTTTTCTTTTTTTTTTTAGAAGGTGTAGCACCAAAAGAAATTCACGAACGAATGTTAAAAGTGTACTGAGAGAGATTTAGTAGATGCGCTACACATCTCATTAGGCAGTATGAGCCATATTTTAAGTGATATTTTGGCTTTTAGAAAGATGTGTGCACAATGGGTGCCGCATTTGCTAACAATGGAACAAAAACATATTCGAATGCGACTTTCTCAGCAACATTTGGAGCGTTTTAAAATGGGTAAAGTCGATTCCACACTATGGACTATGGAGACTTGGGTCTATCAGCATGATCCTGAATAAAAACAAGAGGCTAAAGAGTGATGTGACCCAGGAACCGAAACGAGTTCGTGTTTAGAAATCGGCCAAGAAGGTTATATTATCAGTATTTTGGGATGCGAAAAGAATTTTGTTTGTGGAAATTGGTAATTAACTCTGAATGTTATTGCAAGCTTTTGAACCAGTTAAGGAAAAAAACGACAAAACTTATTGAACCACCTGGTATATTTAAATGGTCAGCGCGACCAGCTAAATCGTTTTAGCCATATCTGTATGTCTGTCCGTCCGTATGTCTCTACAAACGTGAACTATTCACACAGTTTTTGCGATATCGATCTGAAATTTTTTGTTTTTCTCTCCTCTTTTGCTCATTTGTCGGCTACAATCTATCGAATATATTGTTTACCACGGAGTAATATAGCGTATAGATGCATTTTAAACCGATCAACAAAAATTAAGATAAAGATCTTTGTATGGCCTCTTAAGCTATAAAATAAATTAAATATTAAATAAATTATTAAACTTTTCTGAAATTCATTTAATAGGTTAAAAGTTTACCTCGGACAAAACGTAACACATAATTTATAAATGTATAGTTATGTACTAATTTTGATGAACATATAGAAAACAGATATTCTTTACTTACTGAATATTATTTGTGTCTATTAATATTCGTGCTTATAGGCTTTCATACTTTCATCAGTTTTTCTTTCTTATTTCCTATCAATCCGAAAGATGTAACATAAAAACGTAAAACAAAAAATGCATAAACAAAATTATGCATCTCATAATGTTACATTATTACGTAATCATTAAATTTTTTACTGCAAATATTACATCATTTGTAACCCATTAAGAGTAATGGATAAAGCAGGAAGGGCTATCAAAGGACTGAAATTAAATACGTTTGCCTGTATATGACTTGCCACATTGTTTATATGCCGATGTTAACGAAACTTCTGGGGAATGAATGCAAGCTATATGAAATTATGTAAATTTAAAGTTGACCCATCTGGCAACGCTGTAACTTTTAACAGCGCTGACAAATCGGCTAATGTCATACCGCGTTAGAAGCGTCATTCGAAGACAATTTATACCATGGAACAGTACACTCCAAAAGAACGCGCTGAAATTGTTCAGCTTTATATTCAAAATAACTTTTCAATTGTGCAAAAAAAATAAAGTGAAAAGTGCTCCAGTTAAGAACACAATTAAGTCTTTATACGCAAAATTTGTGAACACCGGTAATCTCAGTAATGCCAGTCATGCATCCAGACAACGCACAAGACGTTCTGATGAAAATATCGAAGCTGTACGAGCCAGTATTGAGGAGACTCCATCGACATCGAGTTATCGCCGCTCTCAGGAATTAGACATCTCTCGCACCACTCTCCGACGCATAATTCATAAAGATTTGAAGATGTTTCCATATAAAATTCAAATGGCACAAAAACTAAACCCAGCTGATTATCCGCGACGCCTTAATTTTGGCAAATGGGCCATCGAAATGGCTGAAAACGAACTTGACTTTTGGCGAAAACTCATCATGTCAGACGAGGCACATTTCTCGTTGAATGGAGGCGTAAACAAGCAAAATTGCCGATTTTATGCCACCGAAAATCCTCAATTAATTGAAGAACAGCCTCTTTACGACCAAAAAGTAATGCGCGAATATGATCATCGGACCGTATTTTTTCGAAGACGATGATGGAGCCACGACAACAGTCAATGGTGAGCGTTATCGAGCCATGATAACGGATTTTGTGATACCCATTATTCGCGAAAATGACATGGATAACTTCTGGTTTCAACAGGACGGGCTACATGCCATACAGCTCGACCAACAATCAATTTATTGCGACCATTTTTCCCCGGGCGATTGATATCGAAAAATGGTGATGTTGACTGGCCACCGAGATCACCAGATTTGACGCCACCAGACTTTTATTTGTGGGGTTATTTGAAATCCAAGGTATACGCTAATAAGCCAAAGACCTTAGCTCAACTGAAAGCCAACATTCGACGTGAAACAGCCGCCATATCATCCGAAACATTGGCCAAAGTCATGGAAAATGTCGAAAAAAGAGTGCATTTAGCTGTCAAAGCTAAAGGTGCCCATTTACGCGATCTAATTTTTAAATATTAGCTGAAACAAATCCCCTTGGACCAAAATAAATTATTTTTGAAATGAACAAAAAACATTGTTTTCTTTTGTTCTTTTTTTTTAGAAACAAATGGGTCAACTTTAAATGGCCTACCCTGTATATCTGCTTACATATAAAATACATTTATTTCAAAGATTATGCCTGGCATTGTATAATTATACGTTTCCATATTGTGCTTGATAGATAATATCAGACTGAAAGTTAGAAAAAATAATATGACACTTTTATACTTTTATTTAGATCTTTTGAATTCTAATGAACTTAAAATTTAAAATTGTGGTGTCAAAGTCTCTAAATATTATTAAGAATAGTTTTTTAAAAAATTTTCCAAAATAGAAACTTTTCTATTTCGATGGGCAGTTTTGAGTTTATTGATATCAATTTATTCGTTCATCTCTATACTCTTCTGTGGTCGACTAAGTCAGAGCTAGAGATTGCTATTGTGGCATAGATTATTTCTAGTGAGTCAAAGGTTTCCTTTTTACCGATTCTTCGTCATTAATATGGGAAAATAAACAAAATTCTAGAAAAATTTAAATAAAAACCTCAGGGTGTCCTAAAAATAAAAATAACTGTTAGTTAAGAATAGTGTATTCACCACCAACTGGGACATAAAAACAGATGCTTAAATATCCTCGCATCTATCACAACAATCAAAAGATAATAAACTTTTGAACCACTGGCCTCCGTCGGCTGACTTAACTTAAGAAATTGGGCTTACAGGATTACATGAGTTTATGGGTTACAAAAAATCGTAATTTTTTATTATCTTATTAAATTCTACAACACCTCTTGAGTTTTGTCTTAAATTTTCAAGTTGATCCAAGCAATAATTTTTGGGACACAGTCTTGAGAACTTGTGCGCTCAAGGCTAGCTAGGCTAAGCGCGCCATCTTTAAACTCGTTTTTCTCGAGTTTCGAGTGGGTTTTTCATTTCTGTAGAACTACTCAACCGATCTTCATAAAATACAAATCTTTGAAATATAATTCTTAAAGACGAAGGATAAATGTTGCGATATTTTCACTGAAATTTTAATTTTTTTTTGTAAAAATGTTCGCCAAAAATCCAATTTTTTTTTCAATTTAGATGAACCTGTAAGAAGTTATTCTGCCAACGCGGACGCATCTTTTTTTCGTGGAGTCGCCGGAAATAGCGTCGCGATGGCCGTTTTTAAAATATTTGTTTCCAAAAATTTCATAATTTTTTTTTTTAATAGTGTATGTTAGTAATAATAAAAATTTGTAATAAAATATTTAATTTTTTCCATCCATCCATCTCAAAGAAGTGTCTTTAGCTTATGTTGAGTTTCAAATTAAATTTCAAAAATTTTATTATTTTCAAAATTTTTAGTAAAAAAATTTATATTTTTCAATAAAGAAAAAACATACTGAAACAGCATTAAATAAGTCCCTGACATTAAAACCAAATACCGTAATGAAATTGTGAGCTCACCCTAAGGTGCAAGCTGCTTCTTTCCAGTACAAGAGAAGCGTAATATATAGTTGCACATATAATACTATATACACATACACATGTATATATGTATGTACATACGCGCACAAATTTTGATATTCTGAATCTTGCCACATTATTACCGTTATGTATAATGTTAATGTACAACACTTAATTTATTATTAAAAATTATGTTTTCTTTATGATTATTATGGTTATTAAATAATTTCACAGTAAACTTAATATTGAAAACAGACAGCCGAATGCAGAGCGCGAATAAGCAATGAAGTATTAAAATGAAAACGTGTGAGTGTGGGTATGTGTGTAATATGTGGCAGCTAAATACTTTGTGGCATCTGCACATCCCACATAATCACACACTTAAGCGGATAGGTTATGGGCACACACACACATACATACGTAAAGCCAAAACTCTTTGTACTTTCGCGGCGCAATAAATAAGTGAACCTGCCAGCGACGCACACAACGCCGAAACGCCAAAATATATGGCGTTCGCTCGCTTTATATACTTTTTATTATTACTTCTTTAATATTGGAGCTCATTTTGGTGATTAAGCAGATTTCATGGTCACCAGCGAGCGCAGACCCACAGACATGGAAAACGAAACGCTGAACTCAAAGCGTGAAGCCAGAGGGGAGAGCGCTGTGTTGCCGCATAGCCCAATGGCCCAAATAATATTTTCATATATTTCCACATAAGCAAGCGCAAATATTCTATAAAAATATGGGAATTTATGAAGCATCGCACAATTCGACCTAATGTCTGTCTAATACACTTGCAGATATGTGTATGTGTGTACGTGTGTAGAAATATATACATATAATATGTTCTATTGCGAATAGGCAAATAAAAATGAGGCACAAACGTTTATTGGCAACCGCTTAATTCCAGTCACACGCAAATACATATGTTGTATTGTTATGTATGTGTGTGTGTAAGCCATATTTTCGCTGGCAATTAAACGAATTAATTTCATTTATAACATCGTGGAATTATGCGCATGTAGTTGACGGTGTGCAAGTGTGTGTGTGTGCCTGACTTTACAAGCGAGTATATTATCGTATAATAACTTTAGGAGTTATTACTCGCATAATGCCCATATAGGTACACATACATATAAAAATACATACATATATGTAAATATGAATGTAGGCATGTGTATGTGTGTATTATTGCTTGCTGTGGCTGCTCAAGGCATATGTTCGAATGCATCGGCCTAAGCAATTGTTTTAATCGCCGCTCTCCCCCAAATAATTCGCTGATTTTGTTGTAAATATTCGCATATAAATAATTATGGAAAAGATATGGTCGCATATTAATGCTGTAACACAGGCATACACAATCCAATTCTCATTTTACAACAAATTTATTGGTTTATTGCTTTGGTTCACCACGTTTATTGGCGGCAATAGCCAGCCATATGCGCTTTTTTATGAGACGCACATTTTTGCATGCCTCAGAGCTTTTTGAGCTTTCATTTGTGCTCATAATCGGCAAAAATATAGATAAAGACAGTTTTTTAAGTAGAAAATAGTTATGAGCTGAAATATACTTGGACACATTTGCCCCATCCAAGTTATGTAAAAACTTTGATCTGCGACAGGACACCTTCTTTGTCTGTACAATTTTGTCGGATGACAAGACTGTTGAGTTTTTCTGACTTGTTTTGTTGTTGTGCAATTAAATTTGTTCCAGCTCGGACTTCTAATTTTCAGATTTGTAGCGCTTTTCTAATTGGTTCCACTCATAATTATGGAGCTGTTAAAATCCCTGTTGAATAATCACTGAATGCGAAAGTTTAAGCTTAAAAAGCAGGTATAAAAGTGTTGTATCCCATGTAGAGCTACAATCCGATATTTTAAAAGCAGCTCAGAGAATATGGTCGCCGGTAGAAGCACTGTAGTTAATAAATAACTCAAAAAAGCGAAAAAACTAAAATATTTTAAACAAGTAAACAGCTGACTGAGAATCCAGAAATCATATGAGGAATCATTACTGAAGAACTTAATTAGAGAATCACATAACTAATCACCACTGAAGTACTTCATCAATGCTTGTGACAGGTATGAATCAACTCTATCATAGTTTGGACCGCTTTGTTAAGACAGTCGAATATTTCTGGAGAGTCGAAAACCTTTATTTTCTCCACCACTAACTCCCCTTTTTTCACAGGTCTTCGTACATATCTTCGTTGGTAACTTTGAATTTATTTTGTATTTAATGTGAGCAGATTTAGTGTTTCTTCTTTCCTCAAAATTCGACTGTCTCGTGTATAGGCCTGTTATTGGGTCTGTATGCGGTTTTGCCGTCTTGACTATGATAGGCACCAGTTGATCGCTCCAAACTAAACGTAAGAAGTGCACTTGAGGTTTTGAATGTAACATATATACCTTGAAAATACATTTTTTCCAAATTTATTTTATAAACTAACACACAAACACAAGTCACTTATTCTCTCAAAGCCTTCTTTATGATGCATTTCATCAAACTCTGCATAAAGTCACTATAAAATATTTATTACGAATATTTGTTACGTTTTATTTGGACAAGTCTCTTTTTTTATGTTCTTTTCTTTTCAGCAGAGCTTGACATTTCAGCATTTAAACTAATCGAAATGATTTTTAAGCATACAACTTAAGAAATTACTTGAGAGGAAGCGATATTGAAAACTTTAAATACTCAAAATTAGTCTTTTAGAACATTTTACCTACAAAAATATTCAATGGAGAGACCTTGGACTGTGTGGACTAAAAAGAAGGCTGTGTTATGAAACCAAGAAATATAAAATAAATTTAGTGTGGTAAATCAATAAGCATTTCCAAATAGTCTATAATGTATATAAAAATAAATATTAACAATAGAAATTCTCATGAACAAAATATGTGTATGTATTCTTGTAACACTCTTAAGGAGGAAGATACAAAAAATATCGATTTTTAAATATTTCGATAAAATTAATTTAAAGTGTAAATTGATATGTGAAATAGTTTTCGAGTTGAGTCTTCAAAAGTGCCGGCACTCCGTTCATTAAGATCTATCTTAATTTTCAAATAATTAGAGCATTATTAAGTTTTCTCCATGCTCTATAGTTCTCTATACAGTGACCTTCTAGTTCTTTGGTCAAAGGTCCAGGTCAAAAACGATCAAAATTTTAAAAATTTTTAATTTTTTTACCGTAAGTTATTACGATCTTCTTACAATGATTGAGCCCTACTTTCTCGTAAAAATGTATATTGTAAGCAAAGATAGCATGGAAGTTATAGTATATGCTGCAGAGTATATAGATATGATTTATGAAAGTTGTTTATTCTATTCGACACTCTCCAGGTTCTGACTTCAATTTCTCGCTAACTTGCTTAATGCCATAAAAATATGACAAACTCATATGTCAGTAAATTCTTAAACCAAATAAAACATGTTTATCTTAAGAGGAGAGAGCAACCCTTTCACTCCTGAAGCTGCATATAATTTAGAGATTTATGGAATGACCGAAATTCACAAGTTACCAAGCAAGAGTTTCAACTATTTTAGACATAAAAGTAATGCTAAGAGCGCACGAAAAAGCAATTTCGCTAATGAGAGTGACCAAACGCGGTCAGCACTTTCGCACGCCGAAGTGGAAACATGATAACTCAAAGCTGATTTTTATGCTGTAGTTTCGGTAGTAGTTAAGCTTTTCTGTCACAGTTACAGCACGTCCAAAAGAAGAAAATGTAATAATATACAATTGCATTGTATAAGAAAAATTAGCAAGCAGCCCAATATGAAAGCTGAAGTGACTGCTATTAAGGTGGCAGTAGACGTACTGCTACGAAGTGCAGCCTCTTTCAGGGAAATGAGCCTTCAAAGCTAGGTGAGGAGTGTTATCCTCACTAGATAGATGGCATCAAGCTACTTCATCATCAGGCTCGTGTGGGTGCCAGGTCATGGGATAAAACCTGGAAGAGAGTCAGGTAGAATCATCAAGGCTAAGGCGATTATGCTGGCTTTGCAAGACTAAGGCTAAAACATTTTGCCAATCCTTCCTTCGGTTAAGCAGAAAAGATATCAGAAACAGACGTTAGCCGCGTCCACGTATTTTTGATAACTATGCTCAAAGCGCTTTGTCGATTTGTAAGGGTCTTAGATACGAGTTCTAGGAGCTTTGGAGAACACAATTCAGTGAAATCGAACTCATACCATAACAAACTGATTTTAAATAAATAATTTTAAATAACTAACGATGTCTTCTTTAACATCATCTAAATAATCATCAACTAATTAAAACCTCTGAAACAACAACATATCTAAATATATACATTTCGAAATATATAATTGATTTTTATTCATAAAATTTAATCCCTGTCATTAGCACATCTTGTCAATCTTCTCACGTTGACATAATCCGTCTTCGTCATTTAAGGTGAGAAAGAACCTTTTAAACCCGCTCGTAATCATTGACAGCTACATTTTACAACGCTTTTAGCTTCCAGCCAAAGTTTACTCCACACACACACACACACTCACCTTCTCTAAGCACCTTCCGTGGCTGGAGTCATTTGCATTTTGCCCCAGAAATCCCGTAAATATCCGTGAGTACGACAGCAGGTGACGCTGGCGGCCAAAAAGGACAGAAAAAGTGACAAGAAACTGCAAGTGTCAGTCAATATGCTGACAGCCGACTAAATGCCCAACCGTCGCTCATATTTAAGCTGCTAAAATGAGTAGCTCGCTGGGAGTTGAACCCAATACGTCTGCAACCGCTGAGCTTGAACCGAACAACCTCTATGAAGGGCCAAAGTTTTCGGCCACTCCACAAAATAATCAATCTTGCTGAGAGCTTTTTGTTTTTCTTTTTTTTTCCTATCTTCAGACAGACAACAGCATAACGGCATTTAAATATTGTACATGAGACAGCCTGCGAAAGTGTCATATTGATTGCAATGATAATTATTGTACACCGCCTATTAATAGCCTCTTCCAACATGCTTACAATTACAACGAACGAGAGGAAGAATGAGCCCGTAGCACGCAGAAATAAAAAGAAGTTGAACAAACCTACGAAAAGTGTCAAAGATGGGTATGCGTTGCTTTCGTCTTCTTTGTCTGCTGCTGTAAGTAGGCCTAATGATTGATTAGCAATTAATTAGCTGCACAAATAACGGTAATTATACAATGCCGGAAATGTGTCTCGCTCGCCGGAAGGCAGCGTCGTTTACTTTACACTCAAATGCTGGCGAACAAAAGGGACGGCGGTAAACGAACCCAAAATACAACGGGATATTCGGGAGTACGGCCAAAAAGACAGTCGGAGAGTGTGAGGCTGCTATCCGTTGTCTTCATGCTACTTTGAATTGGGGTGTTGCCTGTATGCAAATTCAGTGCTTACCTCCAACTTACAACCCAAGTGTATTTGTAGTTCATTCCGTCGCTCCGTCATACATTTTTATGCCAGAGCATAGAGAATTGCTTATAAAATTTATTACACTATCAATATCATTCAAACAACAACAATGAAGAGAGCACTTTCATACGTTTTCACTTTCACAGGCTCTGTTTACTATGTTCTTTTTTTGGCCTCTGTAGTGAAATGTGTGTGGCTCATAACTAATTCGCACAGAAATATGTAACTCCGTTCTATGTCTCCGGTAGGTAGGTTGCTGCTTCACAGATTTGCATTTTATGTTGCGTTGAAACGAATTTTTACAGTTAACGAACTTCTAGGCTGCCGTAAAAATATCTTTCTATAGTGGGCAAGGTACAATTGTGCATTACTTTTTGCTCTCCCGATTAGTTTCGCCACATTTCATATTTTGCGCAAAGTTTTTTATCTATGAATGCGCAAAACCAGGGCAAAGTAGAAACAGTCGTCACAGTTGATTGCGAAATTTTGCTTTCTGGTTTGATAAGGTTGATTTGCATGATTTGTTTTCCTTCAATAGCTTGCTGTACTATAGTCACTCTAATATTAAATCACCCTTATTAAACCTTCGCACTCAGCCACAAATTAGAATTTAATGTTTTTTGGCCATAGTGATTGTTTCAACTTCTTATTAGGTTATTTAAGAAACACTCTATATTCAGTTTCGCTTTGTTTTAGTCTCACTGCACAATTTGTTTCAAGATATCATCCTTATTTTTTTCCATAGTTTTGTCATTTCATCATGGAAAGATCTACGATCCACAAGTCGATTTTATTAAAATTTACTACCGAAATTCGGAGTCAACTTTGAGAGCGCTACGTACAATTTATGGATGTTATAATCGTTCTATCAGATCAAAAATTGAGCGTCTAGTGGAAAAATTTGAATCAACAGACACAGTACAAAATCTTCCCGTCCCAATGCGACTAAAACGTGCCTGTAGTGTCGAGATTATTGCTGCCGCTAGCGCATCTTTTGAGGAAGACCTAAATCAGTCCCTCAGACGTCGTTCTTCAACGTTGGGCATCTCTGGCGCAAGAACTGAAGCCGCTTGAAAGTGATCCGGATTTTCATCAAAAAATATTCAGCGATGAGGTGATTTCTGGCTGAATGGCTTCGTCAGTAGGCAAAATATGCATTATTGGCCAGGTAGCAAACTACACGTCCTCCATGAGTCATGATTGCATCCGAAAAATTTACGGCTGGGAACGGTTCATGGGCCGGCGGCCTCATTGGGCCGTACTTCTTTCTTGATGATCAAGACCGGCAGGTAACTCTAAATGGGAACCGCTCATTGGATAATATGAACTTGGACAATAATGTGGTTCTAACAGGACGGCGCCATAAGCCACACAGCAAATGTCACAATCGATTTATTGAAACACAAGTTCGGTGAACGAGTTATCTCACGAACTGTCCCAGTCAATTGGAAGTCTCGGTCGTGAGATTTGACACCGTTAGACTCTATACGGTGGGGCTACCTTAAGTATGGTCTGCCAACAAGCGAGCTACGATTGATAAACTTCGTACGAATATCGAACGTGAAATTGCAACATGAAATATCAGCCGATTTATGCTTGAAAACAGCCGAAAGTTGGGTTCAGAGGTCTGGACTTCTGCAAGCGTGGCCGTACTGGCCATAAAAAGAATCCACCGGCTTGGTGGCTAAGAAGGAATCAAGCTTGTTTTTGGTACCTCGTGTTCCATTCAGCAACAACCGGATTAAGTGGTAGTCAAAATGGGCAAATCTACATTATAAAGTGGGGAATATAAACTTCCAGCTCTTCCCAAAAAATATTTAGCCTTACAACATGAGGCCGAGCTTTCTCATAATGACAATTATTTCATCGTATTTAGTTTCAAACTCCAGTAGTTTTTCGGCAATTATTCATTTTAATCTGTGAGCTGTTGTCGGGAGTGTTCCCCATTATTGGTTTTGCGTGGTTTTTAAACTTGTAATACAACATGTTCTTCTGATCGCACCAAATGCAGAGAACCATCTTAGTGCCATGGATATTCGGCTTTGATTTTCCGGTAGACTAAGTTTCACATATGATTTTTTGGGGTTAGAGTTGTCGAAATTATTCCAATGTTCATCACTAGTCACAGTCCGATGCAAAATCACCACCACTTTAGCAAATGCGATCAGTTGGAGATTGTTCACCATATACTTCTACCAAAATTCGATGACTAAAGGCCGAGAATGTTTTCAATAGTTTTTGGACTTTAATCTCAAAATATAAAAAAGAACCAAACACAACTCAGATAGAATTTAAATTCATCTCCTTTATTCTATAAATTATGTTCTTTTATGAAAAACATAATCAACATAACTTAATAAAGTAATAATTTTGTAGTTTGCATTAACCTCTTCCCTTGCACTTAAGGAATAATGGCACAGCATTAAATGCAACTAAAAGGCATTCTTTATAATTAAGTTTTCTCTGAGAGTAAGTGCAACTAAGGAATATTATTATTTTGCTAAGAAAATGTAGTTTTCGTTGAGCATTTTTTTTCCGCATCTTTCCAAATTGTTTATACAAAATTCAGCAAATCATCTTGTAAAAAGTAGAAATGTTCCCCCACACACACCCCTGCCGCCTTGACCATTTCGCATAACTCCTCATTCATCGCTCAAAGGATGGGCATTTCTTAAATGGAGCTTATTAAATAGATTTGTATACTTTTAATTTGAATTCACAACAACCCTGAGCGACGGCAGCGAGCGTATCCTCTCTATTATACCTTACCGCTGCCTCACCCACTCCACGCGCATGGAAAGGACCAACCATTATTGCTTTGGACAGTTATAAGTCAGAGCAAAAATAACATTTTCGGCGGCCGGCAAAGAGTGGCTCAGACAGTCAAATAAGAAAAGAAACATACTTGCAATTTAAACCCTTTTCTTACAAATGATTTAAAGCAAAAACAACAGCAACAACAGCAATAAAAGCAGCCACTCACAGTTCGGACGTTTTTTATTCTGGAGAAATTCTTGAAAATGGGCGAAAAGATAAATTTCACGCTGCCGGCAACGGCGCTGACAATAAAAAACTGCGTTGTAATACAAGAGTCTGCCTCATTCGTCTTAGAACTGCAAAAATAAAATTAATAACCGAATTTCTTTCTGAGTGCAAAGCTGAAACACTCAAAGGGCGGTGGTGCATCTGTGCGTGTGGCCCTTTTCCCCCGCCAGGCAAGGTTGAGAATTGGCTTTTACGTCTTAGGCAGAAGATACAGTCTACACTCTTTTAACCAGCATACAAGCATGGCTATAAATGCGAAGATAACAGGTGATCCAAGTAGAAGTACTTTTTTCAATAGCCTTTTTTTACAAATCACGCGTGAGTCGTCTTAAGCCGCCAAGTTACTTTTGCTCAGTATTGTTTGGCATTTCATCATGGAATCAGTCAACTTTATTACAAAAATTCCCGTTCTGAATGTGTTTCGCGCGTTTTGCTCAACTTATGGTTAATATAATCGGCCTACTGAGCATACTATTCGGAACTCTATCCACTCATCTTGAAACGCAGCATTCGTTATAGGATAATACTCGACAGAAAAGGCCACGTCCAGCATGAGAGTGTACACGAAGACCGTGGATTCGGCGCCGTTCGCTGAAAGTCTACACTTGAACTGACGTATGAAACGATTCGGCGCCGTTGCAGCAACGTCGAGATTAAATTGTAAGCGTAGGAAATACAGCTTGTACAAGAACTGAAGCCGCTCGATCTTCCCAAGCGACATCACTTCAAGCTATGGGCTCGAGCCAAATTCTGTTCAACGATGAGACCCATTTCAGGCTCAATGGTTATATAAATAAACAAAATTTCCGCATTTGGGACGAAGAGTAACCTGAAGAGATTCATTTACTGTCATTTCATCTATAAAAACAAAAGTTTGGTGTGGTTTGTGGACCGGTGTATCGTCAATGATGACCGTTATCGCTTCATGATAAACGACTGATGACTTTTTCCTGTGGAGATATATAAAGTCTAAAGTTGCGGACAATCCCGTCGCGATTCTGGCATGGAGCCAAGCATCACGCGTGTCAATCGCAAGTTACCAGTCAAATTGTTCGAACGAAAATTGTAGTCAACGGATGGATCATCTGAGACATAGCCACGGCTAACATTTGAAAGAGTTTGGATCCCATACTTGCAAATGAATATGGTCCAAGGTCTCAACTTTCTATTTCTTACTTTTGCGAATCTTCATAAAGAAAGATGCATTTATAGAACACTCAAAGGAGCAAACTTTAGTTAATAACCTCTTTATATTATTTTCAGCCTATTTTCATACCAATCTAAGCTCTTACCTAACAACGGTGAAGATATTAACAAAGAACCATTAAACTTTCAGATTCTTTTTTGCATCAAAGGTAACATCCCTTAAGCCACTGACCTCTGAAATGGATAAACAAAAATTTCAGATTTCCAAAATCAAATTTCTTATTTTGAAGTGTCATTCTCGAACGAAACCAATGCCACCTTAGGTATATACGAATTTTAATAACAAGACATACAAATGTCAGAATTGGCACACATTTTTCTTCTGAACTTTTACGGCGCTCGGCCGAAATCTTACTCCTTTCACCGAAAATTTGACATTTGCTGAAATGAGAAGAGACAAAGGATATCTAAGTGGCCACAGGCAAGGAAACCACAGACGGAATGAAGGTAGAGTAGGGACAAAAAGATAGTTCGCGACCATCAAAAAGGCAGTGGAGAAACAGCAAAGACGCCACAGGACAAACACAGGATGTAAAACACAAAGAACTACAAAAAGTGAAACAAAAAGGCGGCAAATCAAATTTAAATAAAATGAAAACAATTTTCCAAATTAAAGAACAACAAATAACAGCAGCGGCAGTGCTGCGACGTAGGCAACATTATTTTCCCACACTCATAAATAATAATAATTGTCAGAAGCTGTGCTCTCGGAGGACCAACGCCATGCGCTTCTAAACGCTATGAATTCGCAATGCGCTCTAAAAGCATTAGTGATCGAAGGAAAATTATTTTATTGACAACAACAACACACAGCATCGATTGCACCGATTGGCAGTGATAGTGAAGAGGGCGAGTAAAAAACACGAGGCTTGTCGATGGTGGTGGCACGCCGCCTGAGTAACGACCGGAAAGTGACAGCGTTGCAATTTGCGATGCGCTTCAATATCTTTTTTATGGATATCTGTGGAATTGTTTTTATTTTGCGCCGTAGATAACGGTCACACGCGCAACAACAACAGCGGCGGCGCGCATTCATCGATATTTTCGCAATTACAACCATATCGAATTTCGGCACAAAAATGAACGCATTAGGTAACCGACCACCCTCCAAGAGGCACACGCACGCACACACACACATGCACGCACTCACTTAAGTATTTAGCGCGCTCTAATAGTTTGGACATGCTTGCGAATCCGACGCTATCGACAAGCAATTCAATATTGTTGTCTTGTTGTTGTACATAAATTGGGTACAAATCAAAACATCGCTTTTTACCCTCGCCGAAATCGGTGACCTCCAATACGCAATTGACCCGTTACGCGTTCTCGCACTACCGTGTCACGCGCCGCCGACTCGTACCTTAATCCCAGTCTGCCTGCCGCTCTGTCGGCTTCCGTTCACCAGGCATCGCTTTCGCCTTCGTCGCATCTCATCTATCCGCTTCTTTTCTTTCTTTTTCGCTTTTGCACGTGGCCATTCTTCGGTATTATTTACGATGACAAGCGTTATGACAACAAATTTCAATCGTTCGACTATTCCGTTAATTGCAAAATTTCCGTTGATATTCATTTGTGATAAGCGTAGAGCAATCGCCTGTCGATCGAACTTTGCGAACTTCGTGATGCATCGCTGCTTCCGTTGAGCATTCACGGAGTGTGTAAGAGCCGAGCGCTCATATTTCCCACCGTGTACCAAGTTCGTATGTGCCGTTAATGTACGTAATAAGCGAGCGGAAGTGTATTAGCTAAGTGTTGCTGTTTCCAAATAGAAATTGGTTTGAAAGAGTGTTACCGAATTAATTTGGTTGTGTGGTATAATATATTTTTAAAATAATAAAAAGTCCACTTCTACTACAATACTACAAACGTGGAAGTACTGAATCATAGTTTTTCTGACTAATGACTCCAATCTTCTTCTCTATTGGCGTAAACAACACCTACGCGGTTATAGCCGAGTTTACAACAGCGCTCCAGTCGTTCTTCTTGCTCTCTGTTTGGCACCAACTGGAGCCTCAAAGTGTGCTTCTCTGAGCGCCTGGTCTTTCCAACACAGTGGAGGTCTTCCTTTTTCTTTGCTTCCCCGGAGAGCGCCGCGTCGAATACTTTCAGAGCTGGAGTGTTTTCATCCATTCGGATGACATAACCTAACCAGCGTAGCCGCTGTCTCTTAATTCCCTGGATCAATATCGGCGTATATCTCGTTTAGCTCATTGTACCATTGACTGCGGTTTCCGCCGTTGTCAATTCACAAAAGACCATAAATCTTCCTCAGAACCTTTCTCTCAAAAACTCGTAGCACTGTTTTATCAGATGTTGTCATAGTCCATGCCTCTGCACCATATATCTGGACGGGGATGATAACTGACTTGTAGAATTTGGTCTTGGTTCGTCGAGAGAGGACTTTATTCTCGATCGCCTACTCAGTCCGAAGTATCACCTGTTGGCAAGAGTTATTCGCTGTTTGATTGGCTGACATTGTTCCTGGTGTTAATTCTGGTTCCAAGATAGACGAAATTATCCACGACTTCGAAGTAATGACTGTAAAGGCCACGTTAACAGTGACGTGAGAGACAAGTCGCGAGGGCAACGACTTCTTGTTTGATGACAGGATATATTTCGTCTTATCCTCGTTCACCACCAGACCCATTTGCTTCGCTCCTTAATGCAGTCTGGAGAAAGCAAAACTAACGGCACGGTTGTTGAGCCAATAATATCAATATCATCAGCATATGCCAACAGCTGTACACTCTATAAAAGATTGTACCTGCTCGAAGACCTCACCCTATTTTCTTTCGTTATAAATTCTTATTCTAATCTCAAAAACTCCAGAATCTTTAAAATTAAACACGCACCACCCTAATAAAAGAATAGAAAATAAAAATCATATAATATCTTCACAGAAAATTTTTCTCTATATAGCACTTCTGCGTCTAGATACGATAAGTTATGCAAACTAATTTTTTCAAGGTTCTAAAAACTGTTTCTCCATAAACTATCAACAAATTGAATGGCGGCGCTACTATCCTCTGAACTCATTGAGCCTTAACGTGCTCTTGCTTAATTGAACTCTTCGAAACAGCTGTCAAAGTGTCAATTTACCATTAGAGAACGAAATAATAAAATGAAAGTATATGCGTAAGTTAAACAGGTAGGCCTCTAGAGAATTCTCGACGCCTACAATTGCATACTTTTCAGCTGCAAACACTATAACACCCTGTGCTTTCACGCATACATCCCAGTGGGCTCTCTGCTCGAGCCAATAATGAGATTCATTACGTATACTCTTTGATTGACTAATAAAATGCAACGTGACTCGTTTGTGAATTTCGTCCAAGAAGGTGGCGGAGAAATTTACACGAAACTCGCCCGCCGCATAGGTAAAACTCGGCCACTTCGGCATGCGTGTGGGTTTGTGTACACGTTTTGTTCTATTTGCTATTCTCTTATTCTTCGTTTATTCGCCGTACAATATGCCTACCTTTTGCGTTGCTAATTTACACGTTAAGTTGTGTGTCATATGTGACACTCGCCGTAAGCTGCACTTTGTGCCTACGGGTATGCTACATTTTAAGGGCAAAATGCCTGAGTTTGTATTGTTTTGATTAGCAATGCGACAGATGTCTTGAAGAGCCACGATATACCATATGTCTAGGTAAAAAATAAGAACAGAAGGAGGAAACATCTAGACAAAGTTTGTTTAAAAGGAAACTCAGTAACTTTTTAAGTTTGCAAATTCAATTTTATGCGTAAATGGTCGACCTAATTTTTACGATGGCAATTTTCACTAAAATTTGATTCTCAGAAATTTTTTACTTTTGAAGTTGATGGTATAACTTGTATCCTTGAGAGAAAAATAATTTTGTGCGAAGGTAAATGTAAAAAAATTATTTGAAGAAGCACAGGCAGTGCGTGCCCAGTAAAGTAGAGAATCTTGGCTTGAAATTTTCACTCATTATAAGACTTATTGGAAACTAAAGAAAAAAGAACAAACATTTTACTCGGAAAAAAGGAAAACAGAACGTGCTAGAATTTATAAGGTTTAAAAACGGTATATCGGAACGGAAATTGTTCCGGCAAAACTATGAGGCCTATAGAAAACAGTTATATGGAAATATTGTAGGTAATGAAAAGATCTATAAATATCGGATATAAATTTTTTTCACATAACCTCAAAATTTATGTGAAAAATTCAAATAACCAAGTTTTTGGGCTTCATAAAATTACAAAATTTTTTTTCTTTCAGAAAATTTGGTTAAACTTACCTTTTTATATCCAAGCTCAAGCTGGTCTTTAAACAAGTACGAGTAGTATTCTATTGGTCCAATTTTCAACAAAATTTTGGTTTATTAAAATGTAAACACCTTCAAAAGCATGACCACATCATCTTGAGATTAGAAAAACCACAAAAAATATAAAATTTGTATTATTTTTTTTTATATATTTTTAAAGTTTATTATTCTGGAAAACTTTTCTCCACTTGCACAAACCTAACTTCACATTTCCGCAGAGTTCTTCAATGTGCTGACACATGCTCGCAAATATGAGTTTATTTCTATTCTCCCGCTGGGCTTGCGGTCATATACACCTAGGAATAGTCGAGAAAAGGTCCGAGTGTAGTAAAATGAAGAAAAATAATAATAATAAACTCGCACACACACACAGTAGCATTTTAATAAATACCTTTCAGCAGGCAACACACCGCCGCACACACACTGCAACGCCGGCGACACCTCAGGGTTGTCTGCAACCAATTCACACACACATGTATAATAATAATAATGAAGCATACAAACAGGCGGCGCCAGCTAACAATTTGCGAAAAGGTATTGTCACTAAGGGTATGCTCCCAACCACGCATACATTACAGGCACACACACACGCACATGCATGCATAGACAACTGGATGTGTGGGTGTAACTGCTCATATGTGTATTTACATTTACTTTCTGCTTTTGTCCCGCACAATAGTGTTCATTTCATAGTTATGTGTATGCGCTCTTTCATCCCGCCACTCTCTTCCCCTGCAGCCGCTTCATGGCACGGTCCGCCAACTGTGTCCTTAATGTAAGCCTCTGCTGACCACTTCAAGTTTATTCATCTCGTCTTTGGCATGCGTCACACATGCGTTCTCGCAGCGCCAGCATCTTGGACACACACACCTTGGACCGCCAAGATGGTAAACCGAAATCGTCCCGGCATGTGAACACCTTTTCTCGGTTATGAAATTCATAATTTGATCCGAGGGTAAATACATTTTATTATGATTTTTATGCTCGCATCAACTCGAGTGCGTATGTGTGCGTCGAATGCTTGTGTATGTGTGGGTGTGTGCTGCTAAATGCTCGAGTAAGCAAAATTCAGTCAACCTGGGCGCAGGTTGTGTCCTTTTGTTAAGTGGACAATCGCACGATGGCCACCAACGGACAGATCAAGTGGCCTTCATGCACATCTTCGACCAAACTCCCACCTCCTCCCGAGGCATTGACAGTCAGTCAACGTCGCTGATGTGGCCCCAGCAGTTGTCTTTGCTTGGGCTGATTTTTCGAAATTTATGCAAACACATATAAATGTGTGTGTGTGTGTGTGTGTGTGTGTGTGCGGGCTTGTCAACCGTTTAGGTAAGTGCCTTTTGTATATTTGCGTTTAATATTTTGCACATAAACATATTTTTATTTATTTAGGACATTGCCGGCATACACGAGCACACGAGCATTTACGGCGACAGCGGCCATGGCAGCCACATCAGCATAACAATCGGCCGAAAGCTGTCCGAGGACAATGGGCTGCAGCATTGTCGCAGGAAAATAGGAAAATATGCCAAGTGCCGCAGATAAACGCCGCAAAGTGGCTGCCGGCTAAGAGGCCTAGCTGGGGACAATGCGAACAGCTGCAGTTTATGTTCGGTAGGTAATCTTCGGTAACTTCGGTAATGGAGTGTACGTTCAATAATTTTTATTAGGTATCCGACGACGAGGGCAGTTTTGGGGGGCGGGGGTATTAAATGAATTTGGGGTGAAAAGAGGTAATATGCGGCTAAGCTGTTGTAACATATTTCAAGGTAAATTGCTTAGCCTATTTTAAGAAAGGTATTTTCATGAGCTCCGTAAGTGAACCCAAGCAAAATAAAGATTTTATAGTAACATAACAATTTTCATCATATTCATCTATAAAAACATATTCGGCGAAATTTTTATTGAAATTATTGTGATAAATTAAAAATTTGTTGAAGCCTTAATAAAATGTCTCCATACTAAACAGTTCTTGGCTGTTCGAAATTGCTGATTTCGACTTGGAAAACCAAACATTTCTTGACGTACATATACTTTAAAAGTATTTTTATTTATTCAAATGATTTTATCAATACAAAGGTATGGCATTTATAGATATTCTACGGGAAAACTCTCCTAACTACTTTGAAATTTAAAAATCAAATCAAGAGAAAGCTTAGTAAACATACAAAACATACAACACTTTTCCTTTCTTAATATGCTAGTAACGGTAAATTTAATAAAATTTATATTTTGTTGAGCACAAGCAAGAGAGCAAGTAAATTTAGTAGGCGTTAAATAGTTCATATTTCATTCCGTCGCGGTGCTTTCTGCCAGCCGCAAATGGTGGCAACAATTTGCACAGCGAAGTGACGACAGCAACAAACGACGAGCGGCAAAGTCACAAAGCTCGAGTAGAGCATTTATGAAAATATAATTATATATGATTTTATATTTATATAAATACGAATACTTAGTATATGTGAATAGTATGTTTGTATGGCTGAGGCAGCTGTTGCACTTTGAGGATGCAAGAATGCCGCTGAGTGACGCAGACGAATCTCAAACAATTAATAAAATCTGCTGAATGAAATCGGCGCGCATTTGAAAAAATATAATTAATATTTTAAGAAATTTGCCAAAGGGGAGGAAAGCAAATTCGAGTGCAAAGCAGACGCTTAGTACAATTTATAGATATATAATTTTATTCTTTTTTACGAAAAATGTATTGATATTAAGCAATGTAATATTTATACCTTCTTTAAAGCATATGCTAATCAAATAAACGCTGTGCCTAGGGTCACTGCTGCCAAGTGCTTTCCAAACGATATCAAACGACGCTGCTGAAGTTCTGGCTATTCTGCTGCCCATTGACATCCATGGAGACGAATTCGCGCGATTGGACCAGCTATCAGAGCCCTCTGTAAGCGTAAGAAAAGAGGAAAGAACCAAACGCATCACAATGGGGCAGCACCTCAACCAAAGGACGATGGACCCACAGACTACTCCTGGACATCTATTAGTGGATAGAAAGACAACATGGGACCTGGACTTCCACTTAACCACAATACTGAATAGACATGGATGCTTTAGAAGCTATCTGTTCCGATTCCATCACGACCTTACATAGTCCATAGAAGACTTTAAAAACGTATTCTTTCTATTCCCTCGTTTTTCATATGTAAGGAAAAAGTTAGAAACTTCACTTGGTGGTAGCTTTTCGGTGGAAATTTTGACATGTGTCAGTCCTCTGGTAAATGGAAAGCTATCGGCGAAGCCTTAGCTCTAATTGTGAGATATGAGTTGGGAGTAGGTTAGGTTTACCGGAATAAAGTTCCGCCCTACGGTTTTGGATGCTTCCTCTACTTACAAATGAAAACCAAACTACTTGTATATATGTATGGATCGTAATAATTTCTCAAATCCATATATAACTTCTATGTACATACCATAAACATTTTTGGAACATTTATTTCGCAAACATTCGGGTTTGGTAATAATAGAGCACTCATCTAAGCCTCAGATGTTGAACGTGCTCACACACTACAATATCCTTTATTTACATACCTTGATATGCGATTCGAAAGCAAATAAAAATTGTATTTTACAGCACTGGCTTCACGAAGCTGCGCGTCTCTCATTACAAAATATTGACTTTTCAACTAGAAAACAGAACAATAAAATTGAGCAATAAACATTAATGATTTAACACACATATGCAACATTTATGCGCGCATCTTACACTATTCACCCGCCTTTGGAAGCCATCAGCTGAGTGGCTCCGGCAGCATCTGGCAATGGCCAAACTGGACCTCTCCGCCTTCGCTCCGGCGATTGCTGCGGCCGTGAGTCCTAGTTAAAAATCTACTTAAATTACTCTTGACATTTACGACACAAATAAAAACACTACTTTTTATGTTATTTCATTGACAAAGACGTCGGCGGCATTTTATAACTTCCACCATTAACATTTGCAAATGGCGTTCAACTCCCCCCCAAATTCCTTCGCCATGCAGATAGTTATTCGTTTGTGGCATGTGTGTGGTGCTCACAACCCCTTTAAAGGGCATTCAGTTGTCAATGAACCGCAATGATGTCCAGGCGCACACTACTCTGAGGAGCCTTATGTGTTGTTGCTTTTGTTTTTGGAATATTCAGGCAGATATCGATACGCGCTGCGAACTGATTGATTTGAAATTGTTTCTTGGTGTGAGTGTATTTGCTGTTCAAAAATTCACTTCACAGTCATTAAAAAATACAGTTTTTCCACTGTATTTTATTAGCAGGGGGTGCTTATTTACTCACATACATACATATGTACATATAAACTAGCAAACAAATGTGGAAAGTCTAGATACTTTATGTGTGGCATGTAAATGAAATGCTTAGCGAACACAAAACATGTGATACCCAAGCACAACTCAAGTGTAACCATAAAAATTACTCTGTATGTCCTCAAAAAGGACTTAGCGCTTGGGTAAAGTAGCCCAGTAGGAAATTCAGTGAATGGAACCTACTATACAGCAAAGCTATTTACAATAATAAATAATTTGGGTCTTGAAAACCATTCGAAAATTTATTACGCAGCTGAAATCAAGAGAAATTATATGGGGCCGTCGACAAAATGGGATTTTAACCAGTTCCATAGCCTTTTTAAAGGAACTTCTTTGTTAATAACGCTTTTTGGTATTTCGGAAGAAAGAGTAACGTCAAGGCTGCCAAACATTGTTACAAAAACAGTCTTTCACAATACCTATAGGACGACAACCTCTTTGATTCCTTGACGGATGGTCCAAGTTTGCTTCATTTTGGGAGCGGCAAGTACGATTATGATCTTCGTCTCTGTGTAATCCAAGTTTTCACATGCATAGCTTCCACATTGGCTCCCCTAAGTAACTTTTTCGACGTCCACCGAGTAGTAAAGTAGTTCAGCACTATTCAATCCCCGGTACATTAAATTAAGGCTATTGTAGGGGTTGATCGATGGACTGGACAACTACCGAGACGAATATAGTGACTAATGCCCAGAGGGTACTGAAGTTATGGAGGGAACACTTCTCCAGCCTGCTGAATGGTAGTGAAAGCATTAGACCAGGAGATGGTGAACCCGATTCCCCAAACGATGACGATGGAGCGGGCGTTCCATTGCCCGACCATGACGAAGTTCGAATAGCAATTACCCGTCTGAAGAACAACAAAGCGGCAGGAGCTGATAAATTGACGATCGAGCTATTCAAACATGGAGGCGAAGATCTGACAAGGAGGACGAAAGCATTCCCGACGATTGGAAGATTTAAGGTCCTCAGCGCTTTGGCGAATACGGTAGTCGATGGAATCATGAGCTGTAAGAAATCAGAGACAACGGCTACGCTGGCTAGGTCGAAAGATCTTTGTTCTTTACATGGCCCTGCGAATAAACATCCAGCCCAATAGATTCGCTGGTCAAATTGTGGGGATGAATGATGTCGCTTCAGCAAAAAGATATAAAAGGGTAAACCGTATGTCAGGGCAGGAACCAAATAGAAGAAGCAGAGACAAAAAAACTGAAGTGGACTCGCGGGTAGTTTAGGCGCTTAGAAAGCATCAGTAGGTCAGTCTGAAATCGAATAGCTTTGATAAAGCTAATTAAAGGAAAGAAAATAATTTAACATTTGGTAAACAAATCTTTTCCTACTATTTCTATAATTTTCCTACCAGGCTTCAAGGTCCTGTGAACTACTTTCAAGCATGCATTTTTAATTAATTGATTTCCGTTTTTATGGCTTCATTAATTATCGACTATTTAGGAGAAAGCAAGCAGATGACAAACGAAATTGTCGACAGCTCAAACCTTCACGCTCGCATTAAGCGCAACGCACACACGCATGTTTTGTGGCATGCTACAAAAATAGCTTTATATCGGCGATTGAAGGTTCGCAGAGTTTAATTTTTATGTAGCCATAGAAAAGAGCAACGTTGGCAGAGATAAAACAACGAATATGTGGCACATAAATGTACATTGAAGTGTTCATAAAAAGGAGTAAATGCGAGGCCACAAACACACGCACACTTACTTGAATTAGTGGAGACCGCATTAAGTGAGAATTCTGTACAAATTTGAATTATTCATTAGAAAGTATAAAACAGTTTGTTATATCACCGATTCAAGTGCGTTATAAAAGTAAGCACAAACACAAATCTATTAAAATTTTATTAACAAATATTTACATATCTAGACAATTGGGCCACAGTGTTCAAAAGCAAGGCGAGGACAGTGAAAATGAGAATACGCGCTTATATTGGACCAAAGGGAGCAAAGTAGTTCTTATGTGAAGTAGTTGCGAACTAATTCCGCACTAGTTTCGCAGTAAGTCCTTTTCAAGAAGTCAATAGCAAAATTATAGAATTACTGAATCGCCGCTAGATGGCGCAAAGGTCGAATTATTACTAAGAACCTTACAAGAGGATCAAACCAGATAATGTTCGAAACATAGATTGCCATGGGAAACTTCACTTGCTCCTCTGAACCCAATAAATAACACGCTCTGGCAGCCATCAGTGTTTTCGAAAAAAAATGAAAATATTTTTGCATAACAGAAATATCTGTTATTGCTAACTGGTCCAATTGTGCACCACTTTGGACCAGAATGCAACGACTCGCAACGACTATTCCTGCATTAGACTCAGAAAAGCACGCACTCACACAATTACACACCAATAGATGAGTGAGCATGTGGAAAAAGGAAGCGCGCGGCTAACGGTGCATTTAAGACGCACATACTTGTATTTGTTTCTAATTTCGAACGTTTGTAGACGAGCATTGGCTCACTCATTAACCATTCAATGGCAGAATTTACGACACAATGCCGCACGCAAGTGGAAAAGTGTCGGAGTGACGTCTGCCGAAATCGAAACGACGCCTGTCATTGCAAAACGGTAATAAAATAATAATCTTTACAGCAAATGTATTTAATATTTTTACAACATTTTCATATCCTTTTTAGTGGCGGCTTGACAAAGATTAAGCGCATCGCCTTAATTACGCGGCGGCCGCCGGCCGAGAGACGCTGCCTGCCGCTGTGATTTCGTGATTTCTGCACTCGCTGCCATTGAACGTATGGAGATTATGGCAGCTGTTTTGTGGCATTTCAATACATTTAATTGCACGCACACACACACATACACACCTAAACGCAAATGTAGATATGTATTTACAGCCAAGTACTCAGCCGAACGCATTTAAAATATGTATCTGTGGAAATCACAAAATTTTTACGATTATTGATAGCTGGTGCCGCGCTCATAAATTCACTTTTAAATTATTATTCAACCACGCAATTTTACTGCAGAATTAATTCAACGAAAATCTGTGCGTTTATCAATTACATGTGGAGATGGCAGCGTTGCATTAAGATAAGTAAGAGTGTATGCAAGCCTTCTAAGTATAAGACTAAACACAAAGGCCTACTAAAAGAGCCTCGAGTACAGTTAGTTCAGATAAACCAATTAAATGCATGTTGAGCTGAAATCTCAAAGTCTAGTAACTCCTTAAGTGTATTCAAATACGACTCTTCTCACGCATATACATACATACATACCCTTCTCAATAAATTGTTAACTCAAAATTCGAACTTTTGATCAATTCAAGCGTTGTGCTTAAAATTCAAAATAGTTTCTTGGCTTGAAATTTCTAAATAGAGAATATGGCACAACTTCAGAAAAATGTTTATTTAAAAGTATGATTCGGAGGTTAAAGTATTCCCGAGCCAGATCATAACTAAGGAATGGTTGTCGAGAGGAGTTTGGCAAACATTAGGTGTAGAGACATAGACGTCATTTTAAACACATGTCTTTGATTCAAACTGCTCTTAACTTGCTACTAGTTTCAAGATTCTTTAAGTTTGGTCTGAAATACAGAGTAAATTTGAAGTTAAATAAATCTTCACACGGCTCAACTCGGCTTGAGTACTTACCACTATTTTCACGAGACATTGAAACTGTTATACTGAAATTTTTAGGAATTTACATCTTGTCAATACTGTTTTTTTTTTTGGATTCAATCCACAAAAGCAATTGGTTTGATCAAATACCCAAAAACAAGTATATTTAGTTTGTTAGGAAAAATATTGATACAATACTAAGTCTGTCAATAATAATCAGTCAAGATTTCCTACTTAAAAAATGGTTAAGATTCGGCTGTGTTTTTCTTTTTCTTTCTGGCACGACTCGAATACCATTATGGTAAAACTTTTCATCTTAATCTTGTGTTGATATCCAAGAATCAAGCCATTATTCAATAAGGTCCGGTGAATGGAGCTACTTCTAAGCCAGACTATGTTCCATCAAACATTTCAAATAATAATCGGATAGTGCAGTATCTAGGGAATATGTCCGGTGAGATAAGACTTTCCATTTAAGCATTTACAGGTGCAGTTTGACGGGTTTGACAACCTGAGACAGAGCGTTGTCATGTAGCAGAATCACTTTTCCGTGCCTTTTCTGGTATTGAAAACACTTTTGGAGCATTTTTGGCTCAATCGCTTTAATTGAAGTCGATACCGTTACCCATTCATCGTTTCATTTTGTTTCAACAGCACATAATAATTAACACTGGTCTGGTCCCACCAAAGCAGAACTTTCGTAGCGGGAATATTCGGCCAAGACGACGACATTGAAGATGATAAAGCAGTACCAATGCTGAAACAAGCTCTTCTTGAGTTTGACACGGACCCTCATCGAGCAAGGTCTCCAATTCACCGTTTCTTTGAAGATGTTTGGCCTTCATGCGGACGGTCGTTAGTATCGAAATCACCGTCTTTGAAACGACGAAACTGAACACATCATGTTGTTTCACTTGGAACAGCACCTCCGCAAACTTTTTCGAGTTCCCGATGTGCTTCAGCTGACGATTCCTTTGACTGAAAGAAGAATACCACGCTTCCCGTAACTAAAAGCACATGACAAATAAACACAGTCACCGATGTTGAAACACAGTTCCTTTTTCAAATGCTTAAGTTAAGATTTTCACCTTTTGGATAAATCGAAATCGATCACTTGGAGCTATCTATTGACAAGAGGGGATTTAGTTACATATTTGAGTCTACACATTTTTTTGGATTCAGTTAAAGTAAATATTGACCACAGTTAACTTCATTGAGGCGGTAGTTTTCAAAAGTAGGTTAAAATTGTGTAACAAAGAACACTAAAATTGAAAAATTAGGTGTAAGGGTCTAAAGTATCTCTTCAAATATTTTAATAGATGGCAAATCCCGCTCTTGCAAACATCATCAAGACTGTCCAAGCTAACGAATATCCCATATACTAATGTTACTTAGAAAACATAACTGATCGAATACATAATTCGCATAAAAGGCTCTTCGTGATCAGAAAACTCCCCTTAAAATACCGATTAAAAGAATAAAACTTGGTAGGCTTGCTGAGAACATATTATATTTCCGAGATACCTACGCGATTGCCATGACGCACCTGTTCCAGGAATTGTCAACAGAACTTCTTAACTTCAACACAACTTTGGACTGTTCTGAAACCAGTTATAATAATTTTAAATTTCCCACAAAAATATTTATATTTTGAAAAAAAAAAACGTAAAGAAAATCTAAATTTTTTTATAAATACGCAGGCATCACAGCATAAGTGTGCTTTTCCCGAACTCCATCTATTGGCTCCGCTTAGGCACCTTTACGATTTTCCGCGCAATTTGTGCCCTTTTCCAATAAAAATTAGAAATTTCAAAGGTAAATAGCAAAAATTCCACAAATTTTTACGCATCCATGACGGGAGAAAGTGACGAGCCGTCGCAGACCGCCCGGAAGCGCATTCGGTGAGCATGGCGAAATTCGCCACTCGTCCTCATACCTTCGTGCAACTAAACATGTGTGGCATATGTCCGCGCATCGGCAACTCTGGTCCACTTAGGCAATGCGGCGCGGTGCAACGCGGCATTTAATTTTTACGAGCGATCGTAAATTTGTTTCGCAATGATCGTAAAATAATTTGTGCGTACGCATTCGCCAAATGCGAAACGCGAAAGGCGAGAGTTGCTGTCAAATCGGCGATCGCCAAGCGGTGTGACGCCTGCACTTGCGAGTGCGTGAGCAATTGCGCGAACGCGTTGACTGGAATTTGCTTTCGTTTTTTACCGTTACTCTATTATTCTTCGCAATTTCCGTAAGTGCGTAAGCAAATAAGCAGACGCACTAAAGCACTTAACGGTTTTTAGTGAATTTCGATACTTTTATTTTGGTATGTGGTGCAACAGTGTTGCCAACGCCCACACACACAGACACACACACGCGCGATTTCATTTAAAATTGCATAAATTCAATATCTTTGCGAATTCGGCGAAGTTGCATAAATTTCCTTTCCGCCGAAAATGTTGCAATGCTCAGCGCATTCTCGCCTAATTCATTTGGGCATTTCATAATTCGGCCACCAGCGAAAAGTCACGTAGTGTCCATAACAAACATGAATGCATGTGTGCGTGTGTGTGTTCGTGTATTTATAAAGTATGGAATTGTTTCGTGGCAAAATCATTTGCACTTTTATGTGTTTATATTTGCGCCATCAAGTCTGCCGCGTCCGCCAATTCGGCTCAGGAGTGCAGCACTTCGCTTGCGTCCACCGAAAGACACACATTTAGATGCGCCTACACACACACACACTCACATGCGCATATATTTTCTCGAATGATATTTGCATTGTGCTGCTTTGGGCTTGGTCTCTATTGTCAGCGCTGTCAACCGCCTAAAGTCGTAAATTCTTCCGTAGTCCCTGGACCGAACCCCCGCTCAAGCAATGATTGACAATAATCGTTCATCGATCAATCAATCAGTCATCAATCGTTCCGCCTTCAGTCAACTTTCCTTTTGTTTAATTAGACACTAAATCTGAATGCACCACGTACTTACGAGAATAAACAATGTGAGATGAACTCCGAGTAAGCGTCGCAGAGGCGCTGGGGTGGCCAGATGTCGACAGTTTGTTTATATTGCCGTTGATATTCGTTTCGGTCCAGCACGGAAATTACAAGCAAATATATTCATATGTGATTTGGAATATACAAGAAAGTGTTAGTGGAAATCATCATCTATTCAGCTTCTTATAAAAATAGTGGAAAGTCAGTAAATATTGCAGAAAAATGCAACCAATTTTATATATGGTCCGAGGATTTACATGAAACGAAAATATTATGAAATTCCCTCAAGAGGAAGCAGGAATTTTGGAAATATCCAACTCTATATACTGGTTTTATTTACTAAGAGGTACTAGATCTTAAACGTACCTCTAGCCTCTTTCGGAGGTTCACGTATTCAACCAGTTGATAAAGTGAAATATCTAGACTTATCCTTGATAGAAAGCTTTCTAGGAAGTTAAATAATGAGGAGAGAGTAAAGAAGGCATCGCTTGCCTTATATTACTGTAGGTGGCGCCTCTTACTAAAGTGTCTGTTTTAGCTCTACGAAACTGTAATTAAACCAATAATGTTCTATGGTATAATCGTCGGTAGTGGGCAGTCGAAAAGTCTACACTTTCTAAAAAGCTGGAACGTGTTCAAAGAGCGGTTGTCGTTGTCATCTCCGGTGCACTAAGGGATATCCCAACAAAAGCACTTAATTATATTCTAAACATAACACCTGTCGACCTTGCCTAAGTCCCAGGAAAGCCGAATATATGAAGTGGTCTGAAAAAGGACATTCCGTAATGCTCACCTCCTTCAACTGCAATCGTGAAAACTGAGAACCCTGCATTACAAAGACTACAGATGACGGTTTTTTCTCTGTTCACATGCTAACAAGGGATATGTGGATGGAAATAACTCGCTGGTGAAGAGTGGGAAAAGCGCTTAACCGCAGTGAGCTTTTATACGATTGAGTCGATGCTGGGAGGAAAGGTAGGAGATGGAGTTTTCGGTAAGAAACTTTCCATTAATCTTAGACTTACACAACCGGACCACTGCTACGAAGTGCAGCCTCCTTCAGAGAGTTGTGCATTTACTCAGACAACAAAGCGACAACACTAGCGCTGAGCTCGCTAACTATGCGTCCAAACTAGTCATCCTCACTGTCTATCCTCACTAGAAATATTATCAGTCTACTTCAATATCATACTCGTTTGGGTGCTTGGTCATAGCGGTATCGCTGCCAACTGCAAATCCGAAGGGCTAGTTATAGAAGGCACCCATTCTCGTTCACATCAGAATACATGTAAGTTGGATCTCCATTGGCGTCTTGCGTTCAAGCACTCCACCAATAAATCTCGCGTGCACTTAGCCAGCTCCTGCGCTACTGTGAGATTCCTTTGGTTTAGAGAAGAATCCAGAAAATCTGCTGAACTACGTGCCCTTAGCAAGCTTTATCTCGCTACAATCGGAGGGATTTTTATCGGGCAGTGTCCTATAGGCTGTCCAAGGCTAGAATTCTTGACAGACGCATGCTGTCAAAGTTGTATATATGAGTTGGAAACATCCAGGCGCTTTCTTCTCCATTGGCCATCCTTTGCAAGACTGTGGCTGAAACATCTCTATAATCTTACCTTCGGCGATCCAGAAGACATAGCCGCCTCAAAAAATTTGTGATAGGCTCAAAGTGCTATGTCGTTTTGTTAAGGTCTTTGAATCTATTATGTAGGAGTTTTATGACCACATCGAACCGCAGTTCTAAGCTTTCCATGTGAGATAACTGTTTAATCGACTTTTTAAACTAACCTATAACCCATTTTGGCCAATTTATTATTTGCCAATTTGCCACTAATATGTCGCAGGTTAGTTTCTCTCATCCCTGTGGTTCTGATCAAGCTACATATACAATTCAAATAAATTCCCGGTAACCCCCTTTAGGTTAAATTAGTTTCATCAGTGAAGATTTCGTAAGCATATCAGGCAATATTAAACAATTTATATGTCATATAGGAAAAATACACATCTATTTGCTTGAATCTTCGCACCGTTCCTCTGTTTGATCTCTTTACAAACCGCCATTTAGTATCTTCATCGATATGGCCACACTGCCTAGTTTGCTCTGTGGCAGCGTGGCGCCTAATTCTTGTAGAATTCAAAAGTGTTTTGTGCCAGAATAAATGCGAACGATGCGCGACGACATGTTGTCTGCATAATTGCGGCGACAGCCTCAGCGCTGTAAGGCTAATTAATTTAGTTTAGACTAGAACTAAAGTTTTGCTTTATTTTCCTGAACTCTTTCGCGACGTGAGTGCGCGTTGAGGTGAGCAAACTCTGCGGCCGCAACCTTTGTTGCGAAGTCGTGCTGGCGTCAACCTGATTTCTTCGAGAATTACCAACTCGGATATGTGTGTATAGTATGTGTCTGTCTGTTGAGTGCACATATCGCCCATTTTCTTGGTCAAATGATCGAACAGCAGCGATGAGTGCAACAATGTATTCGAAACCGCGTCTGAATTAGCAGCCAGCACAACAACAACAAGCGCTCATATCAGCATTGCTGAAGAAATAACGGCAATTTGACCGCAGTGGCACGTTAAAGATTTTTCACATTCGAAAAATTAGCGAAACTATGCAACGCCAGAAGGCGCAACCGTCAATAGCGTGCCACATGCAGCGGCAGTGGAAGGTGAATGGGTGGGGCGAGCGCTGCCAACAGGTAGACACGCTGTGCCAGAGCAAGCAAATGACAGTGCCACCGACTTGTCTCGGCCGAATGCATTATTGCACCTCAACGACAGACATTTCCTCAATTGCCGCTAACGGTGCGCCGCCGAGTTGGCCGAAATGCGGCAATGCCAAGCGAGCGCCGGACCGACAGCCAGGCAAGCAGCCCAAATAGAGCGCGCGAAACCGGCCAGCCGCCGTGTGGCTAAGGTGTGCGCGCCATCAGAAGCGTTGGTTGCCTCCTGTCGACGCGGCGAGTGGCAGCTTGTCTGCGTGGCATGAAGGTAGCGCTTGCCAAAATGTCAAGTGTTAGTGTATTTTCAGCCGTCACAGTGCTGATGGATGCTCAAGCGCAATAGCTGCCCTGTCTAGCGCTGATTTCGGGTGCATCGCAGGCGCCTGCTTGGCGTCATATTGGCTTTTCGCTGCCCATATCGGTGTTCAGCGCTAATTTCAGCCGCACAGCAGTTCCCTTAGCGAAGCGCAGACAATTATAATTTGTACAGAGACTCTCTATGCGAATTTACGCCCATCTGCACGTCAGGTGCACACATACATACATACAAGTATATAGTTGTGTCGAAATGCTCAGCTATGCATTCTACTTGGTCTACTAAAATGTTCGTATATATTTTTATATTTATTGCTTTGTGCACCTTTTCTTTGAATTTTATGCAAATTTAACGCACAAATCTTTACTCGGAATTTCCCGAAACACAGCGCCACGCTAATTTCAAGTGATGCACATTTCCTTCGCTAAGCGCAATCATTTAGAAATATTAATTCTGAAAATGTAAACTAAACTGCACTCACTAAATTTTGGGCACAGTGTTTTAGCGCCAATCAAACTCTAGTAAAAAAAATATTTTCCTCAAAACCATATTGCTATAAATATAAAATACTAAAATTTTAAGGTTATAATCGAGATATTGTGTTAGACAACGAAATGATTTGATTGACATTCAAAGGTATCGTTGGTATCTTTTGAGGATTGTTTGCATGAGGAACAAATTAGTCTGACCTATGTAAATGAGTAAAGTGTAACCTGGAATTCTACAACAATTTCTCTTACTCTTGAGTCAATTCAAGCTATTCTTTCGCAAGTCCCAGAAAATCATTTACGGAGAGGCATTTTAAGAAGCTTTGTCGTCAGTGCAGTTTTGGAATATCTTCTTAATGTTTCCAGAAGTCAGAAATGTTCAAAATCAAAGTAACATTGACTAACTTCGACTTATGGAAGACGAGAAAAGCCTGGGAGGCAGATCTTTCTTCTTAATAGAGTTCCACTATCTCATATTATAATCTTAAGAAATATGCGAGATATGTAGTTAGGAATGTTTCGAAATATGGATGTCAAGCAGAAATCAGAAGTGAAGTTCTTGCACGGAACTCTCTATTAAATGGGTCAAAACTTTAAAACTTTTTACACGCAAGGACGTATACTTCGCAGTTCACAGTTTCGGTTCTGAAGGTAGTGAGAACAGATATTGTTCTTTTTTAATCCATAGTTTTAGTATGCCAGAAACCTTCTGTTAGTCGCCGTATCTTTTCGTAGAATTTTCGAGCATCACCCACGCATTTCGGCCTCTCTCTTTTTTATCTACAAATGCGTCTCGCCTCCCTCCTAAACTCTAGACTAGACTCACGAGGCATTAGTCTGTTTTCTCTCCGCTGCGACACGGCACTCCTCATCGTACCAGCTGTTTTTTTTTTTTTCAGTTTCCGAAAACCAATGGTTTCCTTTTCAGCTGTACGTAAGGAGTTTGAAATGCCGTCCCACAGTTAACTTATACCGAATTGATGATGAGTACTCTCAAAGAGTAGGAGTGCATGTCGAATAGAAAATCGTTCGGCTGTCTGTTGTGATTGCAGCTCCTCGACATCGACGTTGGCTGCAACAAGACAATGGCCCGAGTCGGTATTACGACCTGGGAGCGTATGCACGTCTAATATAGTAGAGACGTGGCTTCCGTCTACCTCAACATGGTCGATCTGGTTGGTGGTTTTTCGATCCGTAGACAGCCAGGTAGATATAACCATATTTCAGGCACCGGCGAAGTCAACCAATCTCAACCCATTTTGGGATGCTTGGTCGTGGAAACTGAATTTCCCGACCGTAATGCCAAAGATATGGATACGGTTGCCCCCCCCTGACGTTAAAGTCGCCAAGCACAATTTTGGAAACAGCTCTCATAGGTGCGCTCCAAGCGCTCATAAAAGACATCTTTGGTCACATCGCCCTTCTCTTCCGTCGGAGCCTGGACGCAAATCAGCAATATGTTGAAGAATCTTGCTTTTTTGCCAATTGTGGCTAGACGTTCATCCACCGTGGTGAATGCCAGAACTCGGCGACGGAGTCTCTCTCCCACCACGAATCCCACACCGAATTTTACGTGGAGGGTCCCAAACCCAGCGCACAACCCTATTTAGGAATGGTTCGCTGTTTCACTTTACTACCCAGATTATACTTGATCTAAGAACGGTAGTCGTGAGCTACTTGAGACCTCTGTAAAAGAATCACTTCTGGCACTCTCAAGTGAATAAGGCTAAGAGAAGTTTCCTCACTTGCGTGAACTTCTACATATGGCTCCATCCTCCATCCATGCCATGTTTTATTCGGCTACACGTGGTACTGTAGGGTCTCGAAGAATATTTGAGGAATTTCAAGCATTAATATTTAAAGCCGACGGTACTTAAAACTAAAATTATCCATCAAGAGGTAAAAAAACAACAGCGACTTAATTTCTTTGATATTTGCGTATTCCCAGCCGACTCTCGAAATATTCCTGATTTTTGCAATTACAGCACAAATTTTGCTTAGTTTTTCGCCCACTGTAAGCAAAGTGTGGCAACGTTAATATTAGGAAGTGCTGAAAGCTAGAACTACTGACCCCACACAATGCGTTCAGTGTTTATATTTTCATACACGATAACAAAAACAACAACACGCCACATATTTAAAAACAAAAAAGTAAAAAAAAACAAATTTTTGGGTATTAAAATAATTCGGTAATACAAAAACATACATACAAACATTTAATATTGAATTCTGGAAATTTGCGTGAGATTTATGAACTCAAACACAGTAAAAAGATCTTTTTTGCAAATGCTTTAAATATTTACGAAAACATAAAACACATTTCTCAAATTTAAGATGTTTGTTTCCGAGAAAAAAGACGGAGCGGGAATTTCCGAGTTAATAATTTTATAAAATATAGAAATGTGGAATGCTTTTTAGCTAGAGAAGTGTCGAATTTTTACTTCATAATTCAGATTGCATTTGCGAAATTTCACGCAAATTTTTTCCACGAAGTCACTCAAATAAGGTTAATAAAGTTGAATAATTCATTGAAAATCAAAAAAGAAACCAAACCGACAAAAATGCCTTCAGAGCGCTTGCAGCTACGGCGATAAGCGCATAAGGTAGCATATTCTTAATGGTCAATAAATATGAATTTTTCATGGCGCAGCAACCCGAATCAACATCGAGCACTTACACATGCCGCTACATGAAAATTAGGTGGCAAACGACACTCAACACGCCTCGAGTGGCAATTCTCCAAGGTGGCATATGCGGCACTCAAACCACAATCAAACAACTTTGCGAGTTGAAATCGAAGCTTCGACCAACACACGTTCGCCATTCAGCACGCGTATCGATAATGTTGTTGCTGACGCCGATATTGTTGTTGTTGTAGTTGTCCATTAACGCACTGATACCACGCACCGGTGCGCCACGCATCTTGCAGCCTGGCTTTTTTATAACGAGCTCCCAAGAGTAAAATATAATCGTAAAGCAAAAGTAACGTAACATACTTACAGGCGCAGAGCACTCTCTAGCATACTTAAGCGCTGCTATGCATACATATCGTGGAATGTATGTGTGGCTGATAAGTATTTGCTTACGTGCTGCTTCCTACGCAACCGTTATCCTGCCGCAGTGGTCGAACATATTAAAAGCACATTACGAGTATGTTGCGGCAAATCACTGAGCAAGCTATTCGATGACTACAGATTGCGAACGTGTTTCACGGGTGTTCGATATTCGATATCTACCTTCATTCCTTTCCTTTTTTGTCTCTCGATGCAGTGCCTTATTACGTTGTAATGAGCTTGCGGTTGGAAAATATTTATTTACTGCGTTTATGTGATTGAGTCTCGATGATTTTACTCTTATTTTGGAAATCTTTACGCAGAGAGAATATTTACTTCAAAATTCTACCTGGTCGAACGATTGATTCTACATTATACAAGTACTGTCAACAACTGATGAGAAAACGGTCAGAACTGATCAACAGAAAGGACTTCGCCTTCCATCAGAACAATGCTAGACCACAAACATCTTTTATGAGTCGGCAAAAACTGGGAGAGCTTGGCTAAGAAGTTTTGATGCATTAACTATATGGCTTTGACGATGCAACATCGGATTACCTTTTGTTTCGGTCAATGCTGAACTCCTTTAATGGCGTAAAGTGGGTTTCAAGAGAAGCCTGTGAAAATTGCTTGTCCCAGTTTTTCGCCGAGAAACCAGAAAAGTTTTACAACGAAAGAATAATACCTCTAGCCGAAAAATTGCAGAAGTGGTCGACCAAAATGGATAAAAAATAAGTTGAAGTTTGATTAGAATTACGAAAAGACTTTTTCGACTAACCGATATATACAGTTAGCGGCATTTCAATAGCTTTATCAAGTCAAGCAATCATCATATCCCCCAAATTCTATGGCGCAGCTGAAAAGTTTCCTTATCTTCAAACCTTATCCGCCATAAGGCATGTGGTTTACAATCATTCCCTAATTTTCTACATGTTCCGAGAAAATTCCTATAAAATATTATTTGTAAAATTTTGAATTGTTTTCTGGAAAATAGAGGATCGTCCGAGTAAATTTCAATAATTTTTAATACCAAATTTTTGAGAAACATTTTTAATTAATTTATTCAGGAACAAACGATATAACATCCATCGGATAAGCAGAGATCACCACTTGTTTGGTATCAGAACTACCGATTTTAAGTGAGAGTTAAACCTTGTTAGAGGAGCTAGAGGCAGCTAGAAGAAACTAGCATCCATCGAAAAACAGAGACTTGTAAGTTTAAATTCCAAAACATTTCCTCTGAAGTGATATGGAAACAACTTAAACCTAGTTCTACATTCCATCTATACGTTGACAGGGTAAACGACGCAAATTGCCCAGCTTCATTATTCACCTAAGAATTTGGCTACTCAGAAAAAGAAAATCATAAAATTTCGCCAATCAACAAAATATTGACTAACTGCAGACGATTATTTATGCGTTCCAATTAATGGAAGGCCCACTTCCGACATGGTGGCAGACAGTGGCGCCAAAATCGCCGGCCTCCCAATTACTGCGCTGCATCAACAGCCCGGCGACCAAGGCAGAGCAAGAAATTCGCTTATGGCTAAATTTCTCATTACCCCTCCCGCACACACACACACACACACACACAGTGTTTATAAGCATGTGCATGTGTGGACATGTGCAGACTGCCAAGAAACGGCGGTGCTGGGCCTTCAGATTAGCTAAATTACGACAGACGGACATTCATTTGTGTACTACGAGCAAATAAAGGCAAATAAAGAAGACTCGCAGATTACCTCAGTTGCCAGCATTCAGAAATTGTGCGCGGCTGCTTACACAAGCGTCTTCGATTGTGCATATGATATGTGTAAGTATGTGTACGTTAGTATGTAAATTCACATCTGTCGCTTGGCATTCGGACGACACGGCAGTTTCGCTTAGAAATATCCGCGAAATTACGAAAATAATTGAAAACTATTAATTTAATTGAACACATGCGCCATTTCGGCGGAATTAACCGATCTACACATAAGCACAACACACTCACGCGAACATACAGTTACATAAGCGCATATACTTACTTTGCGAAATCGCTTAAGCAGCTAAGTCAGCTGCTGTTTTTTCTGTTGTTTTTGCGTTGCCGCGATTGGCGATTGTTGCTGCGCCAAAGCGAGCGCTCTGTCACCTATGAGTTTCGCGTGGCTTTGCTGCCAAAGAGACAGCAATTAATTTTAACTATGCCACATGTGCCACAAACCATATCCTCCCCTCTCTACCATCGCGCCCACAAATCGCAAATATATCGCCATCAAATCGCCGAATTGCCCAATATTCTTTGTGTCCGTTCGAAGAATGAATGAATTTCTTCTGCCACGAAATGCCCGAAAGCTGTTCACGATCTGACTTAATTGTACTTAAGTAGATATAAAGTACAAATGAATTAAATTCTATTTTATTGTAATACTATAATTATGAATGAATTTTCGTTTTCTTTGCCGTCAGCTCTTTTCTAATTCCGAAAATTCTGGTTGACGAAAGACAATGCTGGCATTTCTCTCCTTAGGATTTATGATATATTGATCCTCTGAAAAAGGTATGACTTATTTTAAAGGTTTCAAGGTCATGAAAATGCGCATAGATTTCTCCGTCTGCATAAGGATCATACTTTAGATAAAATACCTATTTCATGGTCTCTACTGTAATCAGTGTTTCGTAACAGAAATCATTGGTTAGTTTACTCATAGCAGTTCTTGGCAGTTTTTATAACATCGTTTCTTACTACACAAAAGTTGTACAACGACCTAAAATACTTGCTCATGGATTTAATATACAAGCAGCTCCTAATTTTTGAAATCTTCCGCAAGAAGGTAAGGTAGAATCAACTCTCTTCCGGATTATTCCCCGTTCGTAAGACTAAAGTTGGTTAGTGATGACCTAAGAGGTGTTTTATCGATATAACGGGTGATTTTTTTGAGGTTAGGATTTTCATGCATTAGTATTTGACAGATCACGTGGGATTTCAGGCATGGTGTCAAAGAGAAAGATGCTCAGTATGCTTTGACATTTCATCATGAATAGACTTACTAACGAGCAACGCTTGCAAATCATTGAATTTTATTACCAAAATCAGTGTTCGGTTCGAAATGTGAAAATCCGCTTTTTTATCGACAAATTTTGTTCAGCGATGAGGCTCATTTCTGGTTGAATGGCTACGTAAATAAGCAAAATTGCCGCATTTGGAGTGAAGAGCAACCAGAAGCCGTTCAAGAACTGCCCATGCATCCCGAAAAATGCACTGTTTGGTGTGGTTTGTACGCTGGTGGAATCATTGGACCGTATTTTTTCAAAGATGCTGTTGGACGCAACGTTACGGTGAATGGCGATCGCTATCGTTCGATGCTAACAAACTTTTTGTTGCCAAAAATGGAAGAACTGAACTTGGTTGACATGTGGTTTCAACAAGATGGCGCTACATGCCACACAGCTCGCGATTCTATGGCCATTTTGAGGGAAAACTTCGCACAACAATTCATCTCAAGAAATGGACCCGTAAGTTGGCCACCAAGATCATGCGATTTAACGCCTTTAGACTATTTTTTGTGGGGCTACGTCAAGTCTAAAGTCTACAGAAATAAGCCAGAAACTATTCCAGCTTTGGAAGACAACATTTCCGAAGAAATTCGGGCTATTCCGGCCGAAATGCTCGAAAAAGTTGCCCAAAATTGGACTTTCCGAATGGACCACCTAAGACGCAGCCGCGGTCAACATTTAAATGAAATTATCTTCAAAAAGTAAATGTCATGAACCAATCTAACGTTTCAAATAAAGAACCGATGAGATTTTGCAAATTTTATGCGTTTTTTTTTTTAAAAAAGTTATCAAGCTCTTAAAAAATCACCCTTTATTAAAGATTGACCTCTGTCGCGGAGATTACCTCCAATACGTAACATAGCCCTACTTAACTCAGGAAAAGGAATTTATTACCAATATCGATTAGGATCGAAACAATAGTTCCGGTCAAAAATTTATTACTGTATAAAGCGAAATTAAGGCGAAAATAAATCTATTGAATCATATACTAAAAAATCAAACTTAGCCCGCTTTCGAGCTCTGACCGCCAAGGTATTTAAATATAACTCTATTATATTTAGACCCAGAACCTTCCCTTGAACCACAATAATATTACGCTACAATACAAACGGCGAACATTTGTATGTGGGAATCAATTTCACAAAACACTACACCATTATTGAAAAATCTCTTTGGGTTTTCAAGTTTGCTGCAAGTTTAAGGGGTTACCTATGTGTAGGAGTTTCAAAATATCGAAATTTTCATTGTCTTTATAAATTATAGAATACCTCTAGAATATTGTTTCGGAGATAGGGCCTTGAAAACTTGTGCGCTCGAGGCTAGCTAGGCCAAGTGCGCCGTCTTTAAAAGCGTTTTTCTCAAAAGTGGTGTTTTGAAGTCGGTTGGCAAGATTTCTCGAGAACTACTCAACCTAATAAAACACAGGTTTTTGAGATACAATTCGTAAAGGCTTGGACGAAGGCCTTTTTTTGAATACAAAAATTAAAAAAAAAAAAATCGCAAAATTTTCACTGAAATTTTAATTTTTTTGTCTGCCAAAAATCCAATTTTCATTTTTTTTCTTCGTCCAAGTTCTAAGTTAAGGCTTTAACTAAAACATGCATTTTTCACTTTTCATCCTGTAAGGAGTTATCCTGCCAACGCGGGCGCGTCTTTTTTCCGGGGGTCACCGGAAATGGCGTCACAATGGCCGAGTTTAAAATATTGTTCTCCAAAAATTATCAGAATTCCTTTGTTAATAATTCTAATAAAATATTTTAGTATAGGAGAAAAAATTTGTTGAAAACAGGCTGTTCCGAGGAAACCCATGTAATGTGTATGGAAGAGCTTGCTTGCTAGATTAATTTCAGGGACAAACATTCAGGTACATAAGGCTTGTTAGCTCTATGAGATCTAGGGCGAGTTTTCATCCCATTTTATTCATTCTAGAAAAACATGCTCTTTCAATTTTCTTAAGATTATTACTCAAGTTGGACAGATAGACAGACAGTCACCCGGATTTCAACTCGTCTCGGCATCCTGATAATTTACATATAATATATAGTACAACGCTATATCTATAACGATTAATTATAGGTGATACATACAAGCGTTAGATGAACAAGACTATTGTACTCTGCAGCAATATGTGGTCTAACCTAACTACAATACACTTGTAAAAATCCACGATTTCTAGTTATTGTCATATTTAATGTGATGAACCCCTAATTTTAGATGGTTCTATACCGAATGTGCCTAAGCTATATATTTAAATGGAAATTCTTACCTTATCGCGATCCTTTTTCATGATCGGGATCCGACCATCTTCATTGATTTGAACATAGCTAGAGCAGAAGGAAAACACTTTCAATACCCACTTCCTCGGCAGTCTTTTGACATCACCTTACTTTACGGTGTAAAAAAATAGCCACAAACACCGTGAGAACTTTCGAAGGAGACAACGTTGAAGTTTCGTTAACAGAACACGTAGTTTTACGTCCTCCGAACAAGTGCAGTTCACGTGCTTTCCCACATTAAGCGCGTAGAGTCGGCGACTTGGGAATACCAGAAGCTATTAATTGTACATTCAAGTATTAATTTAATCAAATATTAAATCAACAACAGCATTTGCAGCAGCAACAGTTTCGATTGAGGGGCAACAACACCAACAGCGGTGTATGTGGTGAGTAAACGCCGGCCTGCCGATCCCCCTGGGCATTGGGTGGCAAGGTGACTTGCTGAGCCACATGACGCTGCAAATGAACGCTTTTCCACACCCGAAAGTGTTAGTGGGAAAAACGAGCGATTGCGCTTCGGCGACAGGAGTGGCACGAACAGTTTGCACGCGGCGCCCGTTGCGAGCGTGTAATTAAGGCAGGTTAGCCGTTGTTGTTGCTGCGAGTGGAGTGTTCAAGTGATTGTTGTAATTACGGCGCTTGTAAACGATGAAGGATGGACCACGTGCGCTGAAATCGACTACAGCAGTAAGCGGAGAGATCGTGCAACGACGTTTCTAATCATTTTACCGCTGCAACTGACAACCCTTGGCGGCAACAACAACAACTACAACCACCACGTAAATGATAGTAGTAATGAAGTATAAAAATAAATGGGTAAAAAAACGAATTATTTATGGACGTGGCACTAAAATTATTTATGAACGCGTGAGTGTGTGTGTGTGTGTGTGTGTGTGTGTGTGTGTGTGTGCGCACTCGAGAGTCATCAATGCTAAGTGGTGTTCTCCACTGCCGCACTGTTGTTGTTGTTCCCAAAATGAATTTCTAATGTCCCTGCAATAGCATGAGTGTGTGTGTGTGCGTTTGCTCGAGTGTGTGTGAAATGATGTTTTGGCCGCCGGGTCTCTCGAGATGGGCGTCAACGACGTGCAACACGCCGCACGCACACAATGCAGCCTCAATTGCTGCCGCCTCTCACACTCCCCACGCACCGCGCTCTATCATTGCTAGCCACTTCAACTGTCAATGCCGTGTTGTTGTTGTTGCGTTTGTACTTTTTAAGGATATTGCTTTTTTGAAGTGTGTTGTTTGCCCATCTAAAGGATATTAATGAAATAATTTTAACCTTAAAAACGTAAACAAACTGCGACAGCGCGTATGTATGTGTGTGTACTCGCATGTATGTATATTTGTATTCGTTTAGCGAAGTAAGAATCACCCTTAAGCAAATTATGGCTTAGCATATTTAAATTATCTGGCGTTAGTGGGAAAGGCACACAAGAAACATTATTTCTCTCTCATATGTATATTTATACATATGTACATACCGTTTGAAAAAATTGGTTCATTCGATTTTCGTAAGTTCTCTTAAGTCCAATTTTTCACCAGCAAAATAATTGTTCATAGACAGAACAGAACGGATAGCAATCACTTTGTGCTGGAACCACACTAGAAGGTGAGTGCATAAGAACCTCACAATGAGCTCCCTCCGGAGCTTCGGTCGAGTCACTACCGATTCATGAAACCTTACGTTGTCCTGCTACTTTCCTGTTGTCCAAAGCTGAACACCTCTGGGTGATTGTTTTGTTCAGATGGTTTAATTCCCGACAGCACAAATCCGTATTAAGCGTTCGGCCTTATGGAAACAGCTGTTGGTAAATATCTCCCACAAAACACTTAGCAAACCCTTCCTAACTGACAATCTTGGCTTGGAAACTGTTCTCGACAGCTCACTGAAATACAATCATGACCAATTTAACTAGACTCTGCCGTAAGCGATCCACATTAATTCACAAGTAACATACCGCTTTAGAATTGGATTGATGTTGTTGCGGCTAAGCAGTTATACCCAGATCGAAATTCGCTTTTTTGTCAACGCACCCTCTTCCATGTTCCAAACAGTCGGATTAGTATTTTCCTGGTATAATTTTCAGGACCTTATTTAGTTTAGTTTTTATCTCCTCTATCGTATTAAAACGGCGTCCCCGCTTTCGCTTTTTGAATTTGCCGAAGTCACACAGAGCCAAATCGGGCAAATGTGATTATGGCCGAACGATATCGGTTGAGTTTTTACAAAAAGTCGCGAAGAATCAATGCAGTATGTGTAACATGGCACGTTATCGTGTCACCAATACAGACTTGACGGCGAATTTGAGACATAAAAAATTCTTCAAATGGTTTAGACTGAGCAATTCCACCAATATCAGCGAGGTCCCTAATAAACGATTTTCAAGTACCAAACCCTAATTTTTTTTACACGGTTCTCGTCGGTAGAGTTTGATGGTCCTCCAGAGCGCGGTTGGTCTTTAATTTATTGTAGGCTCTCTTTGAGCTCGTAAACGTTTATAAGTGATGTAATAAACGTTTTCTTGTGCCATAGTCTGATTACTAAAGACCTTCTACAACACTTCTGGCGTATCTGTACAAGAATATTCGTTCTTCAAAAAAATACTCGACTAAAAACGTGTTCCACGGAGCGCAAGCTTCAGCTTTTAAAACTAGAAAAAATCACACTGAGTCAAATCTTGTAAGTAAGGTGGTTGATGGTATTCATAGAGTTTTTGGCTTTAAATTCAGTCACAATCAAGGCTCGATGCGATTGTGTATTATTATCCTTGACTTCCATAACTCCGGCCATTTTCGATGAATGTCCTCACGCAAACGTCGAGCTCTCTTGCCATCTCTTAACATTTGCCTGACGCCAGTTGAAGAGGTCGAAGGTCGTCCAGAACGAGGGATGTCCTCAACGATATCTTTGAAGGCTTTGTAGCACTCGCAGGCTTCCGTTTTTGATAAAACTAAAACATCTTAAATCTGAAATTAAAGTTCTACATATATCTCAATATAACCACAAGGAATAACTGAGGTTATGTCTTAGTTCCTTACATAATCTCTGCACTTTGCAACATGTTGCTATTTCTTTACATTGCACTTGATTTTCTTTCTAACACAATTTGCATACAGTTATTTTAAATATGATTCGCATATATATGTACATAAGTACTCCAATAAATGTAACGGTAAATAATTTCAAGTTTCATATTCATCATGTTGCACGCGACCTTATTGACTGAGCAATTATTTACACGCTCAAAAGCAAATCTCCAAAAAATTGACTACTTAATGCCTGTTTGTGCAACAACAACTTACCTACTTCAAGTAAAAAACGGTAAATATTAAAACAAATATTAAAAAAAAATCATTAAAAAATCCAACATTTATTTGCGGTGCTTCATAAAAACGTGTTGACTCAGCGGCTACATTTGTTGTTCGAAAGTAAAAAATACAGTTACGAGTTTTTAACACGCGTCTAAAATATTTTCCTGCTTTTTTTTGATTTTTTGACAATTTTTACGAATAAAATTTAGATTGAGAGAACCTTTCGGCGACCTTTCATAGTATTTGTGCAATGAGACGCTTGCTGGTTAACGGTAAGCAGTCAAAATGTCACATCAAATGACGCGTGATGTTCGGCCGTCGGATGAAGATGCTGCGGCGTTCGGTAATTAATAATCACTGCTACTGTCACACCGTTATTTAGGGGTGATTCTCGATTTCTAACCACTTAGTTTCCGTGGACGCACTCAGTCGCGGCTTTTCCATCAAATTCGTTATTTATTCAAGTGTTAAACAGCATTTTTCCTACTCAAATACAACTTTTACACTTTTCCACATTAATTTGAGAGGTCCGTGTTTCGCAGCGCTGCGGCAGCTGAGGTTATTCTTTTCCATTTTTTTTGCGTGAAATTAATCTTTTTTCGTCATTCGCGCTTCACGAGCGCGGTCCACGGCGCCATGAAAAATGAGACACCTTCTAGTCGTTAGCTGAGAACTTTAAAACTTTTCCACTCTTTTCTAATTTTTTCGATTCTTTTTTTGGACTTCTTTTATAGCGCCTTCAAACATTTTCATACGCAATCAATCCTTGTAATTGCAACTTTTCTTGACGGCGGCGGTATTTGTTCGAAAAAATTGAAATTCCCATGAAAAACGTAGCTTCAAATGAGAAATATGCCAACAAAAAAAGCAGAAAGTACAACAACTCCATGTAAAATCTCAAAAAAGAAGTAAACGACACGTTAAAAATCAGCAGAAGCTGGGGTGGGAGCGCCGAGTGGCCGCGAAGCGCAACAGAACTGTCGGGGGAAAATGAGAAAGTTTAATATTACTAATCACAGTAAAGCAATTAGGTGGAAAATGATTTTTTCTTTCGCTTTTTCAGCGAGTAGTTTTCTTCAACAATTTCGCTACGCGGTTTTCGCAGTTTCCTTTTTCTTTCGCGCATGAAAGGTGGCCCGCGGTGGGGCAAGTGTTTTCCGGCACTACAACCCCAACTTTTCGCTCCCGCTTCTTGCTTTACTGCAGTCTTGGCTCTCTTCCTTGCACTCAAATTTATTTACTTTTCACTTCCATTTGGTTCATCTTCGCTTTGCTGGCTGCTTTTTTACAAATTAGTTTCAATTTGTGCAATTTAGTTTTCTCCAAAGCTTCTGCTGTTTTAGAAAAATTTTCAATTTCACTGAAGTTATTAATCAACGCACCGAAGAAGCAAATAAAGCAGAAAATTGCTTACTTTGCCTTCGCAGCGCGAGCTAGGAGCTCCGAACGGGCTGCATGATTTGGTGCGGGATTGGCTGATTTTAGTGGAGGCTAACGAATATTACTGAGTAAAATAAGTCGCTTTAAAGGTCGCTTGACTGCTGCATTGCCTAAGGTTCCACAAATTTTAGCTGTAAGGGAATGTTAACTATTGCTTGGCATTAAAAAGGTTTTGGAATATAATCTTTATATTGCAATATAAAATAGTTGCCATATCTTACTTAATATATGTAGATGTTTTGAAGACAACGATTTTCTCAAAAGGCTCTATTCACTTCACACAATCACGGTGTCTCAGCCCATTGCGGAGTTCGCTGGAAAATGAGCCTTCCAATAGCTACCGAACTTTCGGTTTCAAAGGGTCAAGGAAGTGGTTCATAACTATCTTTCCATAAGAAGGAATATTGGAGCTTATTTTAATAGATATATAGTATTATCCTGCTATATGGTGCAGAGGCTTGGACGATGACAACAACCGATGAGTCGACGTTGCGAGTTTTCGAGAGAAAAGTCCTGCGAAAGATTTATGGTCCTTTGCGTGTTGGCCACGGCGAATATCGCATTCGATGGAACGATGAGCTGTACGAGATATACGACGACATTGACATAGTTCAGCGAATTAAAAGACAGCGGCTACGCTGGCTAGGTCATGTTGTCCGGATGGATGAAAACACTCCAGCTCTGAAAGTATTCGACGCAGTACCCGCCGCGAGAAGCAGAGGAAGAGTAAGACCTCCACTCCGTTGGAAGGACCAAGTGGAGAAGGACCTGGCTTCGCTTGGAATATCCAATTGGCGCCAAGTAGCGAAGAGAAGAAACGATTGGCGCGCTGTTGTTGACTCGGCTATAATCGCGTAAGCGGTGTCTACGCCAGTAAAGAAGAAGAAGTATTACATATGAGTATTTCAAGCCAGTTACAGTTATAGTAGCCCAACACGTGATCTCTCGGCAGACCAAAAAGAGTTAAAAGGCTCACTTATATAGCATCTCTCACAAAAAACTTTTCTTCTAATATATTTTTCCAGAAAGAATATATCAAAAAGATCTCAACAGAATGTTTCCAGTCTGAGGTTGCGACCAAAAGTCCCTAAAAGTAGGTTTTTGGCAGTCAGCAAAGCCATCGCGTAGGTTCCCATGGAATCGGTTCAACATTAATGAAAAAATGGTGTTCTTTATTACCCAATAGCGAAAGTACATATCCGATAGATCACAGCGGATAGTTAAGATTGATATGGCATCAGCAGCTATCTAACAGATTGCTTCGTAAAAACTATTGGTCCCACGCAAAGTATGAAACATTTCATATCGAAGATACTGACTTTTATATTTATAAAAAAATAAAAATAAAAGATTAAAATAGTGCAACAAACTGCCTAATTAATGTCGACATGACAAATTGACAAATTCGTGTTTTAATGTTGAACTACACAAATTTCAACAATTTTTTAACACAAAATGCCGCTTAAGTGTTTTTATGTAACATAGAGGTGTAGCGCCCATTGCTCTCGTCAAATGTGAGGGAGCTGACTTTTACATATACCTAGCACACACCCAGTAAGAAATATAAAGCTTTCAGATTTCGTAAATGAAAATTCTTAAATTTCACTGGAAATACTAAAATGATACCGCATAACACACATCGGTTAAGGTTGATGTACCCCATTATTAGAAATATTAATACAACTTCGTTAACAAATAGATCTTCATTCGAACAATCAAGCATTTCCTAGCGAGTGTTCTGGTGTTTATACTTTATTAAGTTGGTGTTAATTAGCGAGTGCGTGTTGGTTTAGAGACACTTATGAGCACTTACACACACACATACATATATAGCTAAGTATTAACGCGCACATGAGCGTATTTGTCAAAGAGCTCATTTCCATATGTTGCCACAACTATTTCACTTAGCATGAGTAGTGCTATTCTTCTTTTGGATTTTCCCCATTTTTTGTAGAAGATTTTAATGATGCGCAAAAAGTTAATTTTTCATGGGTGTCTTCTTGACAGACGCCAGCGACTTTTCTTCCTTCCGCGTGCGATCTGTGTTAAGTAATGTGCTGTTATGTACAGCTGCGTGAAATTAGCGACGGAGTATCATTAGCGTAAATTAGTTATACAACTAAGGACGTACTAGACATATAGTAATGCACATACACATATGTATATTGCCAAATATATGTACATATATAAGTTTAAGTGGACTATATTTTATAGACTTTTACTAAGATCTATAATAGGATAAAGTGTGTTAGGAGCGAACTTTTAACTCAAAAAGTATTATATTGTATTCATCAATATTGCTTATTAATTGCCTCCTTGTCTAAAAAAAAAGTCCCCAAGATTGGAATATCGAAATTTATCGATATTCCAACTTTGGGAAGACATACCAAAATTAATCAATTAAAATTTTGGTAAACAACAGACCCCATTCTTATACTGTCAGCTTTGACAAATGGTCAATATATGTACGTAGCACAAGTTGTGCTCTAGAGTCGAATAGCTTAAGGGCGTAGGTCAATCTAGATTTTTTTTTAAATATCCACACATTTTTGGATAAAGTACAATCTTGGATCTCAAAATCATTATTAAATTAGAAGAAAAGCACAAAAAAATAAATAATATACATATCTCTGTCTGATCACATAGTGTCAAAGCGTTTCCAAGGTTAGTCGATTTAGCCATGTTCAGCTGTCAACGTAAAACTACGGAGAGGTGGTGTGTATCGATTCTCTTTTCACGGTTTTTTTTCAAAAATCATGTCATATATCGGATATGTATTCACAGGTTTGACTTTATGACTCTTCAGCAGTTCTCACTCCTCTAAAATCAAACAAACACCAATCTAGTATTTATATTTAGAACAAAGATGGAATAAGAGTAAAAGAGGAAGCTCTCCTAAATTCCCAAACTGAAACAACTCTAAGAGCGCTGAAAGGTCAATCTTATTCTTACTTTTTTGAAATATAATTCCAATAGATTTGGATATCGAAGATTGTATTCGGAAAAGGTTTTCAGGAAAAAAATTGAAAAAAAAAAAATGTTCCACACTTGTAAGTAGGAGAATTCGAAAGTCAACAGACATAAAATAGTACAAAATCTGAAAATTTTCAGAAACACCAAGCAATTTCTTGCTGTTTCGTCAAAACTTATGAATACATAACATTTCGAACAGAAACCAATCGGAAAACGGCTTCAACTCATGTAGCACACAGGCAATCTAAAGTGCCACAACGTCATTAAACACCGCCAAGAACACAAAGTATGTTGCCCCACTTTCTTCCCATACTCCCTAACCCCTTTATTTGAGCAATATTTACATTTATAGTATACATATGTACATATAAACAAACATTCAAACATCTGTGGATGAGTTGGCGTGAAGTATACGAGGGCATCGCCCGGCAACCGCAATTCGAGTTGCTAAGAATTTTCCCACATTATCATTGGATTTACATTTCTAATTTATAAACTTGAAGCGACAAAGAGCAACCAATAAAATTGCCCAAACAAATGAGGCGTTGCAAGTGCACACACGCACACATGTGAAGGGGGGCAAGCACTCGAGTGGTAAGGGGCTGGGAGTGGGGGACTTGAAAGCACACACAAAGTGCATTTTCTGAGCTGGTTGTTGTTGTTGTTGTTGTGGCAGCACAAGTGTCACTGGAGTACAGAACGCATCTGGCAAAAATCTAACACTCCAGCAGCAACAACAATAACAATAACAAACTAAACAAACTCATGAATGCGGCGAGTAGCACATAAAAACCGCTCGATGACAATGATGATGTTGTTGCCGCCATCAGCGCACAGCTTATGATGCAACCGCCGCAATGATGCTGCCGACATGCGACATTTCCATGGAGTTTAAGTGAATGCCACATTTTGTGCCACAGCGATAGCAACACTAACAACAACAAACAGCACATAAATATCTGTTCGCCGTTGGGAAGGGGGAGGGGAGCTGAGGGGCGAAATAGGAAAAATGAGAAATACTTTTAATTGCGTCAAAGAGTGTTAAAGAGTTTATGTGCAACATTTACCGCACACATACTGAAGCATGCAACAGCGCGGCGACAACAACAACAACAACAACACACCCGCGCACGCATACACAAAACACTGTTGCAATTGTGCAGATGCACTTCCTATAAAACTGTTTGCGGCGAGTATGGATGAGGGGGTGCGTGAACCCCTTGCCACAGCCACGCATGAGTGAGTGTGAGTGTGTGCGCGCACACAATTAAAAGCGCTATAAAATACTTTTACAACGAAAGTCATAAATTCCAAAACGATCGGCCAATCGACGTTGATGGCAGCGACTGTGGCGGCGCGGCGGCGGGGCGGCCGGGCGGCGGTGACATTTTTGTGGCAACATGTGGAAAAGTGCACTTGCGCGCCACACCGACACCGTGTGAAAAACAAAACGAAAACACAATCCAGCGCACAGCAACAGCGATTACAACTACAGCAACGCCAACAACAGCAACAAGCGCGCGACGAAACGACGAATGACAGGCAATGAGTTCACGAAATTCATGGCAGTCATTCGGCAATGTTGCACGTTGCGCGTTGCAAGGCTGGCTGGCTGTCGGGGCAGCTGTGTGTGTGCGGATAGCTGGTTTTCGTTACTTGTCGCCTGTTGTTGTTGTTGCTCTTGGTCGCTATTTAAGTTGCTAACGCGCGCAGTTGTTGGAGTTAATCATACCAGATGTTAATGATTTTTATGATCATGTTTATATGCCACGTAGGTGACATCATCATCTGCAGCTGCGGCAGCGGCAGCAGCAGCGGTGGCAACAAGCAAGCCGTTCACGCTTTCTGCTTCCCATTGTCTCGCTCCGAGTCCGCGGCGGTGTTGTTGGTGGCTTGTTGCAGTCACCGCCGTCACAGCGCTGCCATTATTACCGTTACGGGAACGACTGGGGCGAACTTTAAGCCGAGAGTTATTATTTCCGAGTTGATGAATGATTTGTTGCTGCCACAGCGCTGACTTATTTTCGAAATTAAGCGATTTAACCAGCGCAAGGAGTGAAGATTGCGTAGGAGTGCTAAGATCACACATCTCCACGCACAGACGAGATTACATAAATATCTGTGGCTGTTTGTTCAACATTTCAGTGGGGTTAAGTCGTGGCGCCTCTTCGTTGCGGTTCATGTACTTTCGGTGGTGTTTGAGATTTGGTTTATCACGCCGCAGTAGTTTAACTAAGTATATATTTATAAGGGTTAGTCTGCAGCTTCATACGAGTACTTAAAAGGGGAGGTAGTACTGCCGTACAATACTAGTTCCCTTTGCCCGACGCCCGCTCGCTGAGCACCTTGCCAATATTAACAGTTCGCAAATTAGATATTCGGCAGTTTCCTATTTGAGATATCTTTGTTAGTTCAAATATACTGTACTCCACATATATAACTTGTTGATTTCATAATAATGAGAACAAAGTTCAAATCTTGGCAAATTTAGATATATTTTATTTTCATGAAGTGACATTTTTTTTCTTCCGAAGACGGTGACCAAACGCAGTGGACGCCCAAAAAGAGGTTGAAGACATCAAAAACGTCCACAATAGTTTGTGTGACCGTAAAGTGAAATTGTTCGAGATAGCAGGCACTTAAATATATCAACTGAACATGTAAACCATATCATTCACGAATATTTGGGTATGAGAAAGTTATGTGCAAAGTGGATGCTTCGAAAGCTCCCTTTTGATAACGACGAGTTGATGATTTGGATCAGTATTTTGAAATGTTCAAGCGTATGCCTCCATATGAGCAGTTATGCATCGATATGTAACAATGAATGAACCATAGCTCTATAATTTCATTCCGAAGTCCAATCCAGTATCATCCGAGAAGACTGCTCACGATGATCCCCCTCCAAGGCGTAGAAACCAGTCGGCTGGCAAGGTTATGGCGTGAGGTTGTTAGGGAATAGATTTTATTGACTACCGTGGAAAAGGAAGCACCATCATCAGCGACTATTACAGAGAGTTATTTGACCGTTTAAAGACGAAGTCGCCCAAAAGCGATAGAGAAAGAAAGGGCTGTCTCACTAAGACAATGCACAGTGTCACAAGTCTGTGGCTAAAATCCATGAATTGGGTTTTGAATGGTCCACTAAATTCTTCAGATTAACGACTATTTCCTGTTCTCAGATCAAGATTTATCGGCTATCTTGCGATCTTAAAATTTTGGTTGACTTTTAAGTGCGCTTTGGTATTTTGAAGAATTTCTAAATTGAACTAAAAGTAAAATAATTAAGCTTAAAGAAAGATTTTGAAAATCATTTGTATTAAACATTGCCATTGTAACGTGAATGAGTCAAATTGTAAGTGGAAATGAACAGCCATGTGCCCTTGCGAATATCTCTCAGTATTTAAATTAAGTAAAAGTCCACAAATCTTGAATCTATGTTACTGCCTTTTGCATTTCAATCTCTTTAGAAAACCACTACACTCACATAAGACTCTTCAAAGAAATTTTAAAATCTACAGGAAATAAATTTGAATAGGTGATAATGCCATGAAGCGTCGTAGTGCGAGGAGCGTCGATAAAGTTCAAACAGATGATTGAGTTTAAGAACCGATAAACTTTAACTTCTCTGCGACGAGTTTTCGAAAAAGTATTCATATGCTTTTGTTTACAACAACAATCAAGCCGAAAGATCTCATAATAATGGAAAATGATTTCTGCCAGTTTAAAAATATCGCTTAAGCCATGTCTATCCAGTTTGAAGACTACAGTGACTAAGTATGTTCGTTCGTCCAAAGCCAACTTCAATTTGCTGTGAATATTTGGAATTTCTGTCCTTGCAGCGCTGTTTGTGGCATAACTCTTGAACTGGTGCCCACTTAATTAGCCAAAATATTTGCAGTAACTCAAAACGCGAGACAATCGAAAACAATTTACAAGGATTTATGGCCAATTCAACAAACTAATTTGGACGCGAGCGCCAGCGTCGGCGTGTGTGGGCAAATAAAGTGCAAGAAAAGAATGTCACACACACACAACCATACGAAGAAATCTAAAAATGCAAAACTCAAACAAGTCAAGGCGACAGAACAGAAGGCTTATTATGTCACACACAAATTGCTGCAGAGCAATCCTTCAGTCACTGCCAGCCAGACACAATAATTCTGCCGTTATTTCCGGGCTGCACTGTAACCCAAGAGTTACTTAAGCCTAAGCGCTGGAAAACACTCATTTGGATACGAGTGTTTGTGTGGGCTGGGAAGCGACGGGAGTCATAAGCGCCGGATATGCAATGAGGACTATTACAAACATTAAACTTATGCTCGCTTATTTATGTCAAATATATCATTTTTTCGCACACAACAAGACAGCAAACAACCAACACACACACAAACTCACACATACGCACCAGCCAAAGACGAAACAAACACAATTTACACGCATCCTTGTAGACTCTGCCGCTGGCTTAGCAGCCTCCTTCCACTTTGAAAAGATTTTATATTTCTTTTCCGCTTGCTTGCAAACTAGCTTAATGCCTCCTGCCTTCATATGAGCAACCACATACACACATAAGTGTGTTTTTGTGTGCGCATGGGCTCATCCTGCTTGGTTAAGCAGAGTCTTAAGCTGGCGCTCCTTAAGCGACCAGTACGATTTCTGCCAGAATAAACAATACAAGCAATAAACAGAAGCCAATATTTCATCGAAGTTAATGTCGTTGGCCAAGTGGCTACTCACACACACACACATACACACACTGTAGATGGCGCTCGGCTGACAATAGGCGGATATTCGCCATATTAAATTCATAGTTGAGCGCAGAAGACAATACATGTGGCTCCCCGCGACCCCTGCTGCTTGCCGCCCACACTGTTGCGCCAGCATAATTCTCACACGCGTAGGAATGTGGCGACAGCCGAACGTCTTTTGTGTGTTCTTCTTGTTTTTGGTAGCGGAAGCACGAAGCGCTCCACTTGACGATAATTTAACGGCAAACGCACGCCAACAAACTGTCGCATTTCGTTTCGAATTTATTTGATTTCTTAAAAATCGCAAATCTCGTTAAATTAAAAATCAAACGCTCCAAAAAGCTTGCGATTTATATGCCTTTAAGTGGCGTGTTTTGGTTTTTTGTTGTAATGGTTTTCATGCGTGGGCACAGTTATACTGAAAGCGCTGGCTAACTGAATGGCTATTAAAGATTTATGTGACTGATGCTTCGAGAGATGATTTGAGGTAATTTTTACATGATCTAAAGCAATGAAGAAAGTTATTAAGAATTTGATTTGAATAAATCTCAAATTATATGTACGAGGTGTGTTCAAAAAGTATCGCGAATTTTGAATTTTCGCGGGTTACGTATATTCGATTTTCGAATTTTTTGTGGCCTTATGTTGGTACTCATGTCTCTCACTTATGCCGACAAGCTCGGCCATTTTGAATGTTCATTTAATTGTTGACAGCTGCTTTGCTTGCACGTGTTTTGGATCGTCTTCGATTTTTACCTATCAAAAAAATTGCACCACGATAACGCCCCTGCTCACATATCATTGCTTGTGCGCGACTTTTTGGCCAAAAACAACACACTAATGATGCCGCAGCCACCGTATTCCCCAGATCTGGCCCCCTGTGACTTAAAATGATTTTTTGAAGTGCTTCGAAGATTGGAAAAACCGTTGGCACAAGTGTATAATATCTCATGGGGATTACTTTGAAGGGGACAAAATAGATATTTATGAATAAATAAATAATTTTTGAAAAACACAAAATTCGCTATACTTTTTGAACACACCTCGTATATTCAAAAGTGTATCGAATAACCGCAGACAGACCCCACTAATGGTTGACAGCCAATGTTGTAAGGCATTGAATATGAAGGATTCAATGAAAATATTATTAGATACTCATTTCTCAAGGTGACATGAGAAACATTTCCAACCTGCCATACGAGTATTACCCTAGAAATGGTTACTAAATGGTAAACGGATGGTATATTTCGCCCTCTACTACAGAACGAAGAAGATCTACTGTCTCACTGCACTGCAAACCTTTATTTTGCTTATGTCTGCATAGGGCACACTAGAAAGGAGGCCAAAGACATCTTCTTACCGAAACTGGGAAAGAAAAACTACTCCTTGCCAAAATCTCAAAGAGCAATCAGTCTGGCACTAAAAAGTATGAAGAGGATCTACAACGATCTCACCAACGGCATCGGTTGATACTGTTCTACATGAGGTAGTTGGGACAAACGAAAGTTCCCTAAAACGTAAAGGATGCATTCAATAACTGTAGTACTGCTGCACTAAAACCGGCTACCGCTTCTTTTGACATTAATCAGATGAGGTCAACAGACAAGCCATATACGAAGGGCTAGGCATAAAAATCGCTAACCAAATCACTTGTGACACCCTTGCAGGGCATCCTATCCCTCTTGCTTTGGGTCACCTTGATCAATGAATTATCACTTCTCCTCGAAAAGAGAACTTCAAATTCGTATGTTACATAGGTCAAGGCGCGGTCCTTTTTAGGAAAGTCTGCAAACAAACGGTTTTCTGTAAAAGTTTGTAACATAGATCGCCTGCTAGTGGCTTCAACTTTTGTACCCGAAAAATCTATCATTACTATAATAGATTTAGCAAATATAAATCCAATATTATTCCAATAGTTAGTTTTGTGACCTGTATCTCGCCATAAGATACTCGTAAGTTTTCGTGCTTGCCGGACTCTTTATTGTTTCAGCATGACGCCGTAAGTTACAATTTTTTCTTCGATAAAAGCGAAATTGTAAGTCAGATGGCTGAATATGTGGGACTCTTACAATACGTCAATGGAAAGCGGTCATAGTCGAATCGCTCCGAGTCGGCGCAAACGGTAGCCAAGACATAATTGATGGCCTGATAGGTTTTGTTATGTGTTTTGTGGGATTGGCAGGCAATCAGCTACAATTAGTTGTTTCCTTACAGCCAAACTCTTATTTTGGATTTGTACTATCAAAAATTTGAACATACGATGTATGACAATTAAGTAATGAGAATGATTCCATAAAAACCTTATATTTGAAACTTTTTTTATAACTCTGCCATCCCCTTCAAAGTGGTCCCCTTGGGCAGCTGTATAGCGATTCTAGCGTGTTTTCCATGCTTCGTAACATTTCTGAAACGCTTCGACTGGGATGTCCGCGAGTACCCTCGTCACGGCCGCCTGGATGTCCGTAATCGACTCAAAATGGGTTCCTTTGACCACCGATTTTGTTTTAGGAAACAAAAAAAAGTCACAGGGTGACATGTCGGGCGAATAAGGTGGCTGTTGCAACACGATGATCCCTTTAGAGGCCAAATACTGGGAAACGCTTAGGGCGGTGTGGCACGGCGCGTTGTCGTGATGAAGGATCCAGTTACGAGCGATGTCTGGGCGCAACCTGTTGACTCGTTTTCGCAATCTTTCGAGTACTTGGCAATAGTAGACTTGATTCACAGTTTTCCCTGGTGGAACGAATTTTTTGTGGACGATTCCACGGCTATCAAAAAAGGCAATACTTGTAATCATCGTTTTCACCTTCGACTTGCTCATGCGAGCTTTTTTCGGGCGGGGGGCGCGCGGAGACAACCATTGTGAGCTTTGGCGTTTGGTTTCCTGGCTAAGAGCACTATCACCATACACTCTTACAATTTTACCGTACGTTTCCGAAGCTGTTTCGCCCAATCTGGCGCAAAATTTTATAGCGACGCGTTGCTCTTGATTTCATTTTTCCATTTTCGTGACGAGCACTACAAACACACGTCTACTCAACTTGACGCAGCAGGCGAACTAAACAAGCTAGAGAGATGGTACATATGTATATCAATGGAGAGGGGAGGGATGCCGGAAAAAGATAAAGGGAATTTCAAGGCAATAAAATCAGTCTCATTACTTAATTGTCAAACCTCGTAGGAAGTGAGCAATAAGGGATTGTGTTCCAGCAGAAGAACGTGAGGCTACGTTTATAGATAGTGACTCGCCAGAAGATCCGGGAGCCTTTTTGAAAGTTGTTATGTATCCACTTTATAGTCCGGGCATGACCGCAGGTGATTACTACCTTATGCTGCCTGTGACGAAGGACTATGCTGGCGAAAAATTCTCCTCAAAAGATTCTTGCAAAAATCGAATGTTCCAATTGTTTTCCAAAATACCAAAATCTGGAGGGTTTTGATGAAATATGGCATTTTGGAGTTTCTTTCAAAATATCAAAAAATTATCGAATGAACATCGGATCGGATCTAACTAATCGAGCTTACTTTAAAACCTCAAAGTAATGGAAAATGTGTAGGTATATTTTTATTACTCCTTATATATTCCACAAAATATAATTTTTTCAGCAAACATGTTAACCGAAGATAATTTGGACTTATTTCCTAAACTCTAGAAAAAGAAAGCTTTTTCCCAACTTCAAAACTTAAAAAACAATTTTGGATTTTTGAAGTGAACCGACCATTGACTTGGGAATATATTGCAACATATCTGAAAGAAAAATGAAAAAATAATCAATACAGTAAGACCGTTGCAATATAATTATGTGGTAATGCCTCATATTTAGGTGCGGTTGTGTTTAAATCTACATAAAATTAGACCGCTAATCGCTGTCAAAGATAAAGCCAACATTTCAAGCTTGCCACATGGTGGACATCCTATGAAATGGGCACTTTAGATACAATCCACGCGTAAAAAACAGATATTTATTTGCAATTACACGAAACACCAAAGACATATGCCACACAATTAAGCGCGATAATTCGAAAAGTGCTCGCATTAAAAATTCATAGAAACGCTTAATTTTTTAATGGTCGCGGTAAATTTTACCTACAGGATGAGCGACGGAACGACACTGCAACACATCGCACTAATTTAGCTCAATTGATATTAATTGCTGGCGAGGCTTAAAAAATCCGTCAAGCGTTAAAAACAACCACCAACACGATTGCAACAAATAAACACACAGTTATTATTATAGGCTCATACATGTACATACATATGTATGTGTGTAGAAGTAGGTAAACAGAGCGGCGTTGAGGTCAGGCAACGCTCAGCGGCAAGCGGCGGAATGCCGACGCATCAAGATCGCGATCGCTTACGCTGCCGGCCGACAATTGCCGCGTCAAGCCGTGGAACGCCGTCAACAACAACAGTAGCAAAAGCAGAAAGCCAAAGTTTTGTCGAAGAAGTTATTATTATTAAACACGCGAGGCAAACAATTCATTCGGGCTGCGCAACAAGAGGTGGAACAGGCGGTCGCTCGATGATTGCTGACTCGACGCTATTTACTTTTCATTGTGGGCAATTTAGGCAACGCTCGTAGACATGATGTATCTACGAATTTGTTGCACGTTCAGCCGCCGCAAGCAACTAACGACATTTGCGCCAATCAACCACAAATACACAGCGTACATATGTAACATCAGAGTAACCACTGTTGGAAGACAAAAAGTTTTGCTTGCCACACGCGGACGCGCTGCAACGGCATGCTTGCCACAACCGCCACTGGTTGCACTTGGGTATTCGTGCGATATGGTTATGCGATACACCGCGGCGCGGCCGTATTAATAACAACACGCATACATGCAACAACATAAATACATACATATATACCAGAAATATATATCTGTCTATGTGTTTATGGGCATGAGAAGCATAAAAGCGAGCAGAACTTCCTTAATTGCCTGCCATGTTAGCGGCAATTGTGTTCCGCGTCCATTTGAGGTGATCAACTTTAATTAAAGCACAGAAGCACTCATCGTTCCGCCACTTCAGCGCACTTCATGCACTTCTTCCCCAGCGCGCCGCACATTTAACAATCGCTTTTCGTTGAATTTGCCGAAGTTGTTAACGGCATGACGCGCCACATGACTGTCGTGACTGTCACAAAAAAGTCAGCACACACACACACACAACATTTGATATTCACCACTGCAAGGGCGGCGCGCTGGCGAACTCGGTCTGCGCGCATGCGCCACGCGTTCGCTTGTGAAGGCTCGGGCATTTGTATCTTCCCTGTGATCAGCGCAAATTCCACCACCAGAATATCCATCACTTAAGTGAATTTTAGATGGAAATCGCTGATTAAACTTTGAATGCTGGAAATTTATGCGGAAAGTAATAAATCGAGCGTGCCCCCTGCTTTTGATACAACTAGATTACAATACCCATACAATATGGTTAATTGAGAAGGTATGGCATGAGAATTGAAAATGCTTTCAGCGCTCGCAGAGGGCTGTGAAAACATATTATTTTACATAAAAACAAATTCTTAATTGAAGAATGAGTCTATTGAAAGTTATTATTGGTATTAATGTACACATATGACCTCGTACATATGTAGGCATAAATTGCCAAACTTACGGTGAATTGACAGAATTAGTGTATATCGAATTACAGAGGCAACGTCATTGGAAAATTCCAAACTTCAAAATTTGTAAGATCTCAGCAACTTACTTGCTTCAGTTATTTTTGGCAGAAAACAATTTTAAGTACCTCATTACTTGGAGGCTTTAATAGTCACGTCCCCATAAAAATTCATAAAGTTTTATTATCTACTAATGGGCAAGAAATAATAAGAGTTTGCTAATAATTTGAAAATTCTTAATTTATTCTTCAAAATCTATGTCGTTCCCCTTAAAGTAATCTCCCTTAGTCCCAATACATCTGCGCCGACGTTTTTCCTATCGTCGAAAAAGTTGTTAAAGTCAATTTCCCGATTAGCTTTCAATGAGCGCAGCGATTCACGCTATACACGTATATCTTCATCAATTGACTCAAAACGGTTTCTACGGGCGTTAACGTGTTGAACATCCGTTGTTGCTGATGGCCGTCCTGGACCTGGTCCATCGTCAACGCGTTCTCGACACTCTTTGAATAATTTGTACCATTCTTTGTACACTTGCTCGCGACAAACAATTATCACCGAAGACCTTTTCCAACATTCTGGTACATTTTGGTACCAGAAATTTGATTCCGCACACAAATTTAATGTAACTTCTTAGTAAAAATCGCCTTCACAAAAAAAAAACGTAAACTGAACACTAATGACATTTCACACAGATATCACTGACGGTCATACGAACATAGAAAAAAAGTTTGAATTCAAAAGTCTTACTATTGTTTGCCCACAATGGTCTCTCTCTCTCTCTACTACTTGCTAGTGCAACGTATCCGACTAATTGAAATGGTTCTCTGACACTCGGAGATTAACTACTGCCTACTTAGGTAGAAAAAAGATTTTTAGTTTGAGATCTTAATTAATTGATCAAACAAAGGTCTGGACTAGTGTAATGCCCACTCCAATACCACAATGTCAGCTGAGAATATCACGGAACTCTACATCCTAACCATTCCTTGCTGACAATAATGAAGAAGATTAATCCAGTGTTTGCAGAACCGTCTAATATTAAAAAATAATAATAACAATTTGATATAATTTAAATAAGTCTGGATACAAAAAAATGTTCGAGATATGGATGTCACACGAGTCAACGTAAGAAACGCATGAACCGGATTTGATTTTTGAACTGTGAGTCGCAATAAAATCGGTCCATTTTTGACACGGATCTTTGCTGCTAATGAAAAGTGGGTGGCTTACGAACACATGAAGCGAAACCGCATTTGACCGAATGGCGATGAGCCAGCGCAAACGGATGTTAGCCAGGATCGACTGTCGGAAAGGATTTGCTATTTGTTTGGTGGGATTGGCAGAGAATGAGCTACTATGAACTACTCCGCCATAGCCGAACACAGCTCTAAATTGATATCTTTAATACCATCAATTAGACCGATTGGGGGAAGCAATCGTTTAGAAGCGGGCAGATTTGACCAATAGTAGAGGAATTGTGTTCTATCAGGTCAAAGTCGCCCTATACCCTATAGTTACTCTTCTGGAACCCGGAGTGCTTTATATAGAAGTTATAACTCAGCCGCTTTGTAGCTCGGACCTGGGACCCAGTGATTACTTGATATTCCTGTTTATGGCAGAAGATTTCATTTGTGAAAAATTTGCCTCAAGAAAAACTTTTGGAGATTAACTGTCCCAGTTCCATTCGGAGAGATGATCGCCTCTTAAGATAAGTATTACACAAACGGTTAATTTTTGGCCTAAATCGAACGATTCTAACTATGAAAGATGAAACCTTCAATGCAAAAATTATGGAATATTTCAAGAAGACTTCAGATTTTTAGTAGAATTTTAATATAAAAATGTTTAATATTCCTTTGCGTTATTTATTGGGTTGCCAATAATAAATAAAATGCTTTTCAAACTATAAACTTCTAAATTATTATGTTGGTGGGGGCCCCCATTAATCATAAAGGTGAAGTTATCGTAACTTAAACAAATGTGCTATTATTTAGCAATGGTATTAAATTTTACTCAGGTCGATCGCGAAATCAATATTTAATTGGGTCATCAAACGTGAAACACTTGCATAAAATTCTCTCATATATCAACATATTCTAGCATCACACGCGATGATTCCGTTGATAGCGAGTTCTCATTAGTTTATTAGTTGCCACTTCGCTAACCTTCACTAGGCAAATTAAGCGTATACAAGCTCAAATACAACCCTGTTTGAGGCAATGCAAAAATTAGTATCAGCAAGAGTGCTTCGTATTAAATAGAGATCTGTCCATGCAATACACTCATGCTGCGATTTTCCCAAATTATTCATGTGCTAGACCATTAAGCGTGTCAGCGAGGTTCTTGTACTCGAGTACTCCACTCCACCTAAAGCAACTGCCAAATAAAACAAGAAGCAGCACCGAGGAAGCGGCAAAGGGAAACGCGAAACAAAACATTCGCACGCCTGTAACGGAAGATTAGTGAGAACGCGCGCTGGCGAGGCGCCTTTGTGTGTGGTGGGCAATAAATTAATTCATGTGCTAAATCAAGCAAAGCATTACAACAACAATAACAGTAGCCATAACCAATAGCACAGCAGCGAAACAATGTATGTAAAACAACAAAAATATTATTGCCAAAAAAGAAGTGGGAAAGAAAAACCTTTGAATAAGAAAAACTGCGTTGGGGCACAAACAAAAGTTGATGAAGACGAAAAGAACAACAATGGCACACACGCGCACATGCACGCTGGTGAGCAGCTAAAATAGATAGACTGCAAATAATCCGCCACCAAAGTTCGAGCATTAAATCAATTCGCAACATTTTCAATACTTGCCGCGCGGGGGAGGGGCCGGCAAGGTGGTAAGTGGCAGTATGTGGTTGGGGCAACAACATGCGAGTATAACTCAATTGACAGCCGCGTGTGCGAGGAGTGTGGGTAAATAGTTTTACGGGATTCGAGTGTCGGCAGAGGAAGGAAGGGTCAGTTGCGCCATATGCAGGAAGTAAGAACAATGTGTAAGTGCATACGGCACAGGAAGAACTTTTGAATATGAAAATGGTGCAACAAAAACTGCTAATGGACGGCACACACTTGCTCATAATGGAGCATTAGTTAAGTCGCGGAAAATAACTGGAAATGTTTTCTATAACGTTTATGAAAAAAAGAGAACAGATTGGTGTAAATATGGGATTTTCTGAGAGATTAATGACTAATAATACATTGGGTAGTCGAAAAAATCTTTTCGTATCTCAGGCACAGGAAGAACTTTTGAATATGAAAATGGTGCAACAAAAACTGCTAATGGACGGCACACACTTGCTCATAATGGAGCATTAGTTAAGTCGCGGAAAATAACTGGAAATGTTTTCTATAACGTTTATGAAAAAAAGAGAACAGATTGGTGTAAATATGGGATTTTCTGAGAGATTAATGACTAATAATACATTGGGTAGTCGAAAAAATCTTTTCGTATCTCAAACTTCAACATATGAATTTTTTTATATTTAAAATGAACTTTAATGAACCAAATTGAACCATTTTGGTCGACCAATTTTGTGCCATTTTTCCGTTAGAAACATTCTTCCATCAGTGTTAAACTTTTCTGGTTTCTCGGCGAACAACTGCCACAAGTAATTTTCACAGGCTTCTCTTGAAGCCAACTTTACTCCATTAAAGGAGTTCTGTATTGACCGAATCCAATAGTACTCCGATGGTGTGAGGTCAGGACTATATGATGGATGCATCAAAACTTCACGGCCAAGCTTTCCTAGCCTTTGCCGAGTCATCAAACATGTGTGTGGTCTAGTGTTGTCCTGTTGGAAGACGAAGCCCTTCCTGTTGACCAGTCCTGGCCGTTTTTTTCGATTTCTTGCTTCAATCTCATCAGTTGTTGATGGTAAAATGTAGAATCAATCACCTAACCAGCCTGGAGCAGCTCATAATGGATGATTCCTTTCCAATCTCACCAAACACTCAGCATAACCTTTTGAGGAGTCAATACTGGTCTTTGTTGAGCTTCACCACGCTTGGAGCATGATCTTTTTCGCACCTTATTTTCGTAGTTGATCCACTTTTCGTCTCCTATTACCATCCGCTTCAGAAATGGTTCGATTTCGTTTCGTTTCAGCAAAGAATCGCAAATATTAATTCAGTCCATTAAATTTTTCACAGACAATTCATGTGGTACCCAAACATCGAGGTCGAAACTTTTTGTAACCAGTTTTTTTTTAAATGGCTTATGAGCTTGATGATGAATGTTAGCGATGTCATGGTTGCTTATTTGACGGTCTTGGTCAATCTTTTTCATAATTTCATCGACTTTTTCAACGATAGGTCGACCAAAGCGAGATGCATCTTTCACATGGAAATTTTTGGGGCGGAAGCGAGCTACTCTCTTCTGAGAGTATCTTCATTAGGCTCTTGCATTGCTTGATAACACTCTATATAAACATAAAAATCAACAAAATCATTGTCCTAACCGAAAAAAATGTATTTATTTTCTTCAGTTAGCGGTATGGAAATACAATATAGTGCTAATTGCTGTTAATCCTGAGATCGATCATACTTAAGATTTCTACTTTTCTTTCTAAAGTTGTTCCAAACAAAATCCAGTAGTTCATTTTGCATGGAATCACCCATTATTACCTAACACACTGCCACTGTGAATCAATAAATCTATTTAGGTACAGTTAAACAAACAAATATGAGCACAAGCATAGAATTCTTCATTAATTCTGATCGATGACCATAAATCCTTTAGATACTCGCACACACACACACACACCAACACAGAGCATTTGCAGCTTTTAGTGTTTGACCCCACTCTTCTCCCGCCGCCTCAATCTAACGCTCTTTTTTTATTTCTGACAAGCGAGCGTTAAGGGCGCTCGCGTAGCATACTTCTGAGAGCGCAGCAGTTGCACAGTTGATTGAACACACCAACGCTGTCGTCACTCTGCTGTTGTTGTGCTGCTATTTGTTGCTTCTGATTGCTCGTCTTTATTTATACATAAATAGCAAATAGTAATTGGCAAAGGGCGCGGGATAAGCAGGGCCGTGGAGGGGGTGGCGCACGAAAACAACTTGTAATTGGTATTTTTCAAGCCGCAGACTCTGCGCTGCTCCAGCGACACGCGGCTACTGTTCGCTTGGACTTCTATGCGAAAGTTGCCCCAAAAATTACTGGCGATGAAGTTGTTGCGCATTGAAGCGAGCTCATTGCTGCTGGTAATTCATTTACTGCTGCCAAGCTGAGGCACAATAGCAGAAGCAGTTCAGCTCACCAAGCTCCTTGTCCACACAATTCCTGCAAAGCAAGCTCCGCTCACCCCGGCGGCCACTGCCCTCGGCCACTTCTACACTGCCATTCATTCATTATGCTTGTTATTGTTTTTACTTCTTAGTCGCTAGTTCGGTAGTTCGGTAGTAGTTTCGTAAGCCGCACATATCAACTTCAATGTTTGCAAGTGATAAATTAATCGCTACATCAGTTTTTAATTCGGTGTTTCTGGCGATTTATCTTCGTGTTGGCTTTGTCATGCAACCAAATGATGTATGGCGAAAATTTTGACAAATGCGCGAAATGAGTCATGAGCTCGTACAAAATGCCAACAACAACAACAGCACACACACTTGCAGTGCTCCACACATTTGCCATCGCTTTGCCCTTCACTTGCACTCACATATGCAACACAGAGGAATTAACGTGCGTCTGCTTCTGTTTGTATATGTGTACATGTGTGTTGCGTTCTTACAACGTGTTCTATTCGCTTTCTTTTTGCCACGCCACACATCTGCACATTCACAGTCTATTCCTGGTTGCATTTATGCATTGTTTGCCTTTGGGTATTTGAGTACTTTTGAGCTTTTGGCAGCGTTTAAGTGAAATACACACACGTGTCTGCATGTACTCTGGTGTGATCCATCATCGCTTTACCTTGGACTTAATTTATGCTTTCACGATTATATAATATGTCAATTTACTATATATCCTTATTTAAAGTACCCTAAATGTTGGTCAATATTGTACCTATGAATGTATGTGTTAATTTTATGTAAATGGGCTCAAAAATATCAAAATGGAATCTCACACATTATGACGAAAATGAAGAACACGCATACTACCATAAATAGACCGGAGAGTCTTTGAAATATGCGTATTCTAGAAGAGAGCATTTGGTCCAAGCCGCTCTGGTTTTTGCTTCACCTACGTCTACGGGTAGCGTCTGATAGAAGCGTCTGAGGCGCTGTTTAAGCGCAACCCGAGTAAGCTTCTGCGTCGTTTCGTAACCGTCTATGAAACATAGACCCACTGATACATAGCACAACAGTGATCAAGCAACAGTCGAAGCAGAGAACTTTTCTGGGAGCTTGCTCTGAAGAAAGCAAACGCTGCCTTATCTGCCGATAAGGAGTTGACTACCGTGTTCTGAGTTGCACAACGTGTGACCCACATTGATTACCTGGATATCCGAAAATGGACATCGGACTCCACTATGCCGAGTTTTTTGGGCTAATACGCTCATAAACTGCAGTCCCAATTGACAAAAACAAGTGCCATCCCACTATCAGAAGCTCACATCTCCGCCACCGTCATACTAACCAAACTGCAGCATCGAACGCAATCATCAGATTTGACGCCGAATGACTATTTTTTGTTTCAGAACATTATAACGTCACTAGCTGAAATAAATACAAAACAAATAAGTTCAAAGTGTTATCACTAGCACGGAAGTCCACGTGAATTTTGTGTTTTTTCAAAAATTATTTATTTAGTTGAATATCTATAGTCCCCTTCAAAGTAATCGAGATATTATACACTTATGCCATAGCGGTTTTTCCAATCTTCGAAGCACTTCAAAAAATCATTTTTTTTTTATCTTCTTCAGCTCTTCCTTCGATGCCGACTTTATCTCGTCAAGAGAAGCGTAACGTCGTCCTTTCATGGGCCTCTTCAGTTTAGGGGTTTTTGGCCAAAAAGTCGCGCAAAAGCAACGATGTGTCGGTTATCGTGGTGCAAAAGCCAATTTTGTTCTTAAATGGGTTCTATGACTATGTATGTATATTCCTACATTTTTTTGAACATTTATTAAAAAAAATCCTTTAAAGTATTTCCCATTTAAAACTATAACATTTTCTCATCTTTCTGACAATTTAGCGACCAAAAATTAATCAACCATCAAAAGGCAAGGTCCGAACTCTAAGGTAAGTGAGGCAAAAGTTCAAAGTCGCGGTTCTCTAAATAGTTTTTAATCGGTCTTGTAACATGAGGCCGAGGATTCGCATGATGGAAGTGTATTGCCTCGTGTCTAGTCGCAAATTCCGGATATTTTTCGGCAATCGCTCGCTTTAATTTGGTGAGTCATTGTCATACCGCTCCTCCCTTAATGGGTTTACCCTGTTTTAGAGGCTCATAATATCGCCTACCCTTGCGTTTTGACCTACGAACGCTATTTGTATTGTCTACAGCAACTTAAAATATTTTTCACGACCGAAAAATTTAATGAAATCGCGAACAACTTTCGACGTGAATTAACTCAGCAACAGCGCGTCCTTGAACTTAACTCAATTTATGGCAATGAATCTAAATTAAGGGCCAGTGTTTATCGATGTTATGCTGAATTCAATCGAGGTGGCAGATCTCTCCCAGGCGAATTTCGTAAAGGTCGTCTAAAATCAGTTGTTATTTCGGAAGCTATTGATGCTGGGCACAAACTAATATTGCCGGATCGTTATGTGACCTATCGTGAAATTGAGACATCTATAGCCCACACAAAATGTCAATCGCGCAAAAAACGCTCATGTCGATTGGTCGAGAGAAATGCTAACAAATACTCTAACGGCGCTTCGAAACACGTCTATGACCCGTGACAGTCACGAATCGTGCGTTTACGCGTAAGTAAACAGCAGTCGATTGTATGGGTGTTTCACGATGAGGCGAATCCAACAAAAGTTGTCCGCGCACGAATCACTTCCAAGAAAATGATTACCCTTTTTACTGGAACAACTGAATTTGGCGCAACCATACCACTAGAATAATGCAGAAAAATAAACTCTGAGTGGTATACAATCAGTTGCCTTTAAAGAAAGTCAGAAAACCAACCGCGCAATCTAGCTCTCACGCATCAAGCACATTTGAGCACTCAAAATATTCCATATAGTCCTGACTTGGCACCGAGTGAGTTCTTCGTTCGTAAAAATTAAATTAAGAAATCATCCTTTTTCGACACCTGAAAAAGTGGTTGATGTGTTCAAAAGACATATGTTGAAAATACCTCCATCAGAGTAGCAAATTGTTCGACAATTGGTTAAAATGCATGCAAAGGTGTATAAATCTTAATGGAGAATATTTTGAAAAACAATAAAACTATTTTCGATTATTGGACTTGCTTGGTTCTCAAATCCCGATGTGTAAGAGACAGCCTACGCACAAAACGCCTACCCAAATTAATTTAAATTCAGACCCAACCAGGAGGTTTTTATTTTTGAGTTTTGGTTTATTTCTGCCCAGAATTTGTCAGATTAGTGTCTGATTTTATAGAAATTACATATCTCAGCTCAAGGTGAGATCTATTATGGTAATAATGACAATTTTGATATCCTCTCACAGTAGCTACAGATGAAAGGTCTATGTGTCAGCAGGCAAAAAAGTGGAAGAATCTTCGCACTAAAAATCGGTAGCTCGAAGCCTATAACACACCTCACAAAGTTGTTCAAAATGAAGACAATAACTCCGCGTATTCGGTTTTATAAAAAAAATGTATCCGCTCTAACATACATACATACATATCTAATTATATTAAAATGTAATTCGTTTCACTCATGGAGCATTTTTAGCAAATACTTTTGGCAATTGATTTTTTTGCTAACATTTGTCGGTAATCACTTGAGCTATAAGAATCTATTTACAAATCTCAGGCACTTGCATTCTAACAAAGTGCGGCGCATTATTATTTATATTCACTATAGCTCATATGTAGCTCATATGAAAGCATCAAAGTATGGAAATATTCATTGAAGCGAGCAAAATTGAACTTTGCCTCAGCAATACAATGACAAACTGCCAACAATAACGCTACATTAGTGAAATTAAATGGATGCGAAGCTCTAAATTCACACACTCGCACACATAAATACACGCATAATAGCGCAGAACCATCGAAGCATGCGTGAGACCCTTAAATGTTGCTGCCACAAATCCGTTAATCGCATGTGTACTCTGGTGTTGCAAGTTTTCTGGTTGATTGTTTACACCACCTTCGGCCTCTGCTTTGCAAGCATTAGTGCAACATAATAAAAGTAACATGTACAACAACAACAACACTAATAGCAGCAGTTTTCGCAGAGTTATTGCAACTTATTAACAATCAAAACGATGGCTGGCAGCCTCCTTTTAGCATGATTTATGGCGCGCACTTACGCCGCACCGCCGCGTTGTCAATACGCGGTTGCACACACACACACATATATTTTTACATTCTTCGACATTCGCATTGCATTTTGCCATCAACGCTTTAGTTTCGCACAAACCATAAAGCTGCGAGCCCAGCGATGCCGCCACTACCGGCTCATCCCCGCGAAGGCTTCCTTGCGGCGCCTTGGTGAGGCCAGTGGCAGCGGTGGTAGTGATGGTGGTGGGTTGTTTTAGCAAATGCACTTGTTATTAGGGGTTTCGCAGATGAACCGCGTTACAAGTAATCATATTAACTTAAATGGACGCGAATATGTTCAGCTCTACACACATATATACACTCACACACACAGAGAACCATAAATATGCACTCACACATGAGAATTGCGGCGCTTTTGCTGAGGTGGCAGCCTCAAGAAGTAGCAAAGCATCGCAGATTCCCGCTATTTGGGGTGTTTAGAGCAGGAGACTGCTATGTACATATGTGTGTGTGTGTGCCCAAACCCCTCGCAACCACCTCGCGAAAGTTGACTTCTGCCGAACATCGAGTTGGCAATATTGTCATTCGAACTTTCGAACTAATTGAGTGACACAAATTCGCTGTGCTTCTATTCCACCAATACATTTTACATAAGTGCCACTGACAGTTATCCAGCATGCGTGCGTATGTGCGTGTGTGTGTTGCTGACTTTAAATTCGTTTATAGTTTCATGCCTGTCAAACGTTTAAAATGCGTGTTCTTTGTGTGTTCAAAATTTTAAATTTATTATTATTGATAAAATAAATAAACATAACGGAAGCAAACGAATTCATTTCGTAAATGCACTCGCATAAATTTATCGGTCGATACCTTAACAGTTATGTTGCGTATGAAGCCAAGCAGAAAAGAAAGGGCTCAGTAAACAAATATGAACATTTTTATGGGTATATACATATATGTATGCACGATAATGTGGTTGTGGATATAATATATTTCTGTCCACTTCTCCCATTTAGAAATTTGTTAGAATCTTTTGTACGGAAGCAGGCAACAATTCATAAGCCAATAAATGACTAATGAATCTACAAATATTAGAACAAGATTGAATAAGAGGGATTCATTATGGAAAGGATTACGTGTCAAATGTTTTCAATTAAGCTTGTTCTACATCAACATCTCCTACACTGACTGATATATTCGATGTCATATATCACTAACCTTGAATATTTACCTCAGTTATCAAACCAATCTTTATATATAAAAATCACGTGTCACGTTGTTTGTCCGCGATGGACTCCTAAGCTACTGAACCGATTTTAGTAAAATTTAGCACACTATGTACAGTTCGAGCCAACTGAGAAGATAGGATGGTTAAAAACATTCATAAATAAAAAAATACAATGAAAGCTCTATTAAATGGACGAACATCTCCTTTAACTATGCACATTGGCCGTTCCCACAACGACTCTATTAACTGGACAGAAAGGCTGGTAACCAGATATTGAGAAAGCAGTCCTAAATTCGTTATTTTTTCCAATGAAATTCATTTGTAAGAACATATTTAAAATTAAACCTCAAGTACAATCCCTTGGATTCTTACGTAGTTTGTTATATGAATAATAGTATAAAATGTATACATACCACAACAACGCGTGGCCAGCCGAACTGTCAACAAGGAATACTATTTGTGTATAATGCGTCGTTTGTGCGAAGCTATTTGTAAAAGAGGCCCGAATTGTGGGCCGATAACTCTTGGTTTATGAGCCATCACATACTGCATTGATTCTTCGTGAGTTTTTCGCAGAATTCTGAACCAATATCGTACCACGACCACTGTGACACCATTAATTTTGAAGAACAAATTAAGAATTTTAAAATTATCAACAAAGTCTTACTACTTTTTCCAGTTTCATAGTTCTTAGTGGAGACGACCACGTTACTAGGCGGTTGGGTCACATTTCCCCTTACTAGACAACGGAATGGTCTCCATAGTACAAATATTTCTTAAGCAAAGATATGATGTGATTTCTCAGGCAAAAATCTAGATTTTGGCCCAAATTCAGTTGTGCAATCTCAGCAATATCGAAGAGTGGGTTTGCTTAAGTACTGGTTCCTGTGAGGTAACTTTAAAACATAATGGTAATTGGAAAAAGAGAACATGGTTCAGCAAATGGCTCTGTCGGAAACTGCCTTCAAAATAGAATAGTTGAAGATAACAAACATTAATTGTTATACTTGATGGATCGATTAACTTGGGAATTATACCCAAGACGATGTTTGGTTCAGAAACCATCACACAAGTTGAGTTTCTTGAGGCTTGAGCTTAACTTTTTGATATTGAGCTTAAACCTATGTAATATTAGAAATGTCTTATTCTGAATTTAACTCTTTTGACTATTCCTTATATCATAGGAGAAGCCAAAAGAGTCAGAGTAAGGCTTAGTAGAGGGGTCCATTGACATCGAAGGACCCGTCCACGTTTCGCTGTGGCTGATACATAGATAATACTACTACTACTACCATCTATATGATTTTTATTAGTTGGATTATAAATATTAGTTAATGAGATGTAGCATTTTTGTGAAGCAACCTGTGTTAGTTTACAAAAACATGTATCATAAAGCATTTCGTTTGTTAATAAAGCATTACTTTTTGGGGGAAAATACTGTCGAATTTGGGCTCATATTTGCTAAGCTTAAAGAGGCGAAAGCTCTGTGCAAAGTGGGTGCGTCGAAAGTTCATAATCCAACAAAAACAACGAATAACTGATTCTGAGAAGTGTTTGAGTGCTCTTTAATCGTAATAAAACCGAATTTTTGCATCAGTGTGTGACAATTGAAACATAACTCCATCATTTCCCCACTGAAGTCCAATCGACAGTCATTCTAGTGGACTGCACTTGATGAACCGGTTCTCAGGCGTGGAAAGACGAAAAGATCGGCTGAAGAGGTTATGACGTCAGTCTTTTGGGATGCATTAAATTTTGACATAAAGAGATAAAAGGTATCCTATGTCCTTATCCTGGTTCTAAGCTACCTCCTCCCCACCAATTTTCAGCCAAATCGGTTCAGCCGTTTTTGAGCTATACGTATAAATGGTGTAACTAACACAGCTTTCTTATATATATACATAGATATGAAAAGAGAAGTGGACCTTATATAAAAGAGAAAAAATACTTTAACAAAGTAGTAACAAAATGTCACAAAAACTGTCAGCTACCTCAAGAAACTTCAAAGAGAGCAAAAACCACATACATACATATTAAACCGCACAGAAGTCATCTACCGCTACTTCCATCAAAACTTTCAGCTCAATAAAGCGGCGCATGTTAATCCAAAAGGAATAAATAATTGAAAAAATCTTGAAAAGGCAACAAAACATTAACTTTGGCCATATAAATATAAATAAAAGAAAATGCCGACATCATTACAGGTTCATACACCTTAAGGAGACACAATAAAAAGTTGGCTGGAGATTATTAAATTACACCCCGGCGTGGGTCAGCGATAATATCAGCTTATGTGGCGCATTATCCGAACGCTCGCCGAAACAAAGAGGCCAAATAAAGAACAAAGCGAGCAGCAGCATGAAGCACAAAGCGTGGAAAGTTGCCAAGAAATGCCTAAAGGACATAATGGAACTTAATGTGCTGTGGCAAAAACAGCAAAGAAAAGCATGACGAACACGCTGAGCGCAATGAAAGCAACGAAAGCGACGGCAAAGGCAACACCTTCATATTTTCATTATGAAGTCATTCGGCGACATTTTATGATGTGTCCTTACAGATGGCCGCAGGCGCCGAACGAGGGTGGGGGCCATACGACAGCAATGATGAAGGCAAAGAGCAGCCGACAAAGGTGACGACGGTGACGGAGATGATTATGATTGCGTTGCAGGGCGTTAAAAGCTGCTGCGGTGCCTGAGTACCGGAGGCAGAAAGTGCCACACAACTTTGCCGGCGTCTCAAAAGGTAAATTTATAATATTGCTTACAACTTTTCGCGCCAGGTCCAGCTGCAAGCATAATAATTTTCATTACCGCAGTGGCACTTAGCGCGCGATGGGAGGGGCAGCTTGCCGCAGCGCGAGGACGAGAAGGTGCGCGTTCACTACACAATCCACGGCAATTGAGTGCGGCAAAGTGCGTGTGACACATTAGCGCCGAGTGAAAAAATAAACAGAAATAAAAGAAACGCCCGAGTGATGGGGGTACTTCAAAAGAAATTATTTTTTCTTTCAAAAAGTCCTTTAATTCTACGCATTTTCAACGGGATTTTGGTGTATTTGCGTACGACTTTACTTCCGACCACCACGGCGAGCAGGGGAGAGTCAAAGTGAGGGCAAATTAAAAAAAGTCGCAATTGAGGCCACGTTCGGATATTAGCCGCTCGCTGCGGAAATTTTCATTTCTACTTATTTCACTTTTATAGCTATTCAAATAATGGCCGTGTCGGCGAGTGCGGCTGGCGTGAGGTGGGCTCTGGAAGTCGCGAAGAAATTAAATTGGGACACGGTTCATGAACTAGCTGCCCTCGACGCCGAAATGAGCTGCTGTAGGACTTGTTGTTTGGATTTTTTTTATTTCTTTTCTAAACTTTTGAGCCGCCTCTCGAATGCGCACTTAGGAAAACAACTTATGCACCTCAGCTAAACAGCCAGTTCTACAGCATCACACAGTCAACCGTAAAAGAATTCAATTTCTGTGTGCCACTTATTTTACGGCGTCGAAAGCTCGAAAATCTCCTTTCGTGGAAAAAGTGAAAAAAGCAAAAGGACAGAAAAAGGAGCGGAAGAAAATTAAAAAGAAATTAAGCCAATTTGCTTAGCAGAGAATGCGGCAGCGGCAGCGGCAACAACAACAACAACGCCGACGTTCGACATAACCTCAACATGTACAACAGCGGTTGGCCGCTCGACAATCGGCCACATCGCTGCTTGCCACCTCAGCTTTTCACTCCCGTGTTGAAAGTTCGTCCTGCCGTTGTGCGTTGTCCGTGGGTCAATTTCAATTTAGCAGAGTATTACTTACATTTCTGTTTGTGGCTCGTAAATCTTCGCGCATAAATACCCGCGTCTTCGGCACGAGCTTGCTTATTTTGGCAGCTGCCACTTGTCGTTGTCACCGGCCAGTGATTCGTATTTGCCCAGCTGCTATTTACCGTTACTGCCTGCACCGTTGCGGTCGCTATGGAAATGTCTTCATTTTGGCGTGAAATTCTTTAATCTTGTTCAATTCAATTAGTTCAAGTTGAATAGTTAATTCGCCACTTAAAAGCAATCCCAATTCGAAAGCTACAAGTATTTTACGAGCCTCGGCCTTGAATATCACCGAATTCGAAGGTATTTTAAGAGCTGATTTGGCATTTGCGGACACTCTAATCGCTGTTCTTTTATCCTTCGGGGAATTCTGTGGCTTAGCTCGACATAAGCGCGTTTGCATATATGTATGTGTGTGCGGGTAAAGCTGACCTGGCACATTTTATTTTATAGGCAATTTTATTTTATTCACATAATGATTTTTTTTTTATTTTTGGCTGACAATTCGCGCCACGAAACGCATTATCTTCGGTTATTTATAGACCATTTCGACAACTGTCAATTTTAGTTTGGCCTCCTTACTTCTCTTTCCGCTACTCACACGCACTTAATGAGGTAATTAGGAAATTGGCTACCATTTCGTTTGCATGAATTGATTGAAGGCAGAATTGGGTTATTTAAATATACAAATTTTTTTATACTACATATGGTATATGTGTGAAGAGAAGCATTGATAGGTAGGAAAATACACTATTTGTATTGCAATGCAATATAATTTAGTCGATATCGCAAACTTTTACCTAATAACATCTAAACTTTGCTGTGTCAACCAGCCAGAATAGTCAGGACATAAGATTATCACGGCATATAAAAATGGTCTATAACCAGGAAGAAAATTCATATAAATATACGAAAAATATAGCTAAAATAACAATACAAAAGGTGATCCATTTCGAAGCTTTCTACTTTTTGAAGAACAAAATCAACAAAGAAAGACAGCAACTTCAAATTTAATAGGGAATTTTTATTTTCATGAGAAAGTACATTCTTTGGCATTTATTTCTTGAAGCTTATCTTTTTCAGATTGTCCATTCGTTGAATTCTATTGCCGATGACTCATTCGAGCATTTCAACTGGTAACTGGCGAATGACACGCGTGATATTTTGCTCCAAGGCCTTAATGGAAGAGGAATTGTCCGCATAGACTTTAGACTTTACATATCCCCAGAGGAAAACGTCTAAAGGTGGCCAATCGACCGGTCCAAAATGTGAGACTATCTGCTCACTGAAGTGTTCTCTCATTAAATCCATTGATTGATTCGATGTATGGGAAGTGGCACCGTCTTTTTCAAACCAAATGTTATCGAGATCACGATCTTCAATTTCAGGCATCAAATAGATAACCTTCTGCGTTAATAGTCGCCATTTACGGTTACGTTCACACCGGCATCATTTTTGAAGATATATGGACCTATGATTCCACCACAGCAAACCGTTGTTTTTACAAATGAAATGGCAGCTCTTGAATCTCTTCTCTTCGTCTCAAATGCAACAAAATTACTACGAACAGGAGCAAAGAATGGCACTGATCACTGAACAAAATTTGCATCAAAAACGTTGGATCTTCTTAGAACTTTTCAAGAGAAGGGAAGGTCGAGCGCTTTAGTTCTTGCACAAGCTCCGAAGCTTGAACAGCGCCAAATAGACACTCAGCTACGTCTGCTATATTTTCTTCACCGCGTGCTGTGCGTGGTCTGTTCGGTCGAATGTTATATAGTAAGGAATGCTTTGTCTCAAGAGGGGTTCTGGTGTAGCTCAAGCGTAAGTATTTCCATGATAAAATTCCAAACAATACTGAACAAAAATAACACGACAGCTTGACACGACTCACGCAAGATCTATCAAAAAAGGCTATTGAAAAAAGTACCTCTACTTGGATCAATCCACTCACCATATATGTATACAGAAAGATGAAGAAAGATTATAAAATATGCCTAGAAGTATCCGTCATACACATTTTTTTTTATTTTGCTGTAAAATTAATTAGTACTAAATTCTGAGAGATTTACCGATTTTTTCGGTGAAAAATTAGATTAGGTTAGGTTAGGCAAAGCGTTATATTGGAAGAAGGCGTGGTTGTGAACCAATTTCGCCCATATTTCGTACATGTCATCAGCGTAATTTATATACCGAATTTCTATGAAGTCGGTAGAGTAGTTCCTGAGATATGATTTTTGGTCCCATTTTTAAAATTTGTTAGTCGGTTAAAGCACTTTTAGTGATTTTCAACGTAACCTTTGTATGTATAAAAGAAAGTCGTGTTAGTTACACCATTTATAACTCAAGAATGGCTGAAGGGATTTGGCTGAAAATTGGTGGAGAGATAGCTTAAAACCAGGGTGAGGACATAGAATACTTTTCATTTCTTTATATAAGAATCCAATACAACTCATAAATACAAAAATTATATTTTAAATAATATGCATTTCTTCAAAATTCATGTTTGTAGGAATCCTTTGAATATATGCCTACAATTTTAAACAGATTCTTCCTCAAAATTGAAACAATTGCTAAGTATTTGGAATAGAAGAAATAAACTGCATCCAAATACGCAGTGAAATAGATTATAATTGGTTCAGTAATCCAGCCGATTTTTTCGTCTTTCCACGGCAGAAAACCGGGCCATCATGTGCAGTCCACTAGAATGACTGTCGATCAAACTCCAGTGAGAAATGATGGAGCTATGTTTTTATTGTCACACACCGACGCAAAAATTCGGTTTTATTACGATTAAAGAGCACTCAAACACTTGCCAGAATCAGTTATTCGTTGTTTTTGTTGGATTATGATCTTTCGAGGCCCCACTTTGCATAGAGCTTTCGCCTCTTTAGAGCATCATTGTCCTCAGTGCTCATTTCGCCTGTTTCCAGCTTAGCAATTATCTTTTCAACGGTGGATCGCCCTGAGCCCAAATTCAACAGTATTTTCCCCCGAAAAGTAATGGTTTATTAACACACGAAATGCATTTTTTATAAACTAACACAATTTGCTTACCAAAAATGCTATACCTCATTAACTAATAGTTATAATCCAACTAATATAGATGTTAGTAGTAGTATTATATATGTATCAGCCACAGTGAAGCGTGGACGAGTCCTCTAGTAGCAATTATAATTTTAAATATTTTTGGGCATTCGTTCTGAACAATTTTAGAGGATCTTAGGATGGAACTCAATTTATTTGATAAGAATATCGCCTAACCTTAGCTCTTTGGTATGATCCTTCCAACGAATGTATGTCATTATTGTCATGAAAGAAAATCGCAAAAAAATTTAATCTTTACCTAAATCGTATAATATTTATGATACAATATTTTGCTCAAGATCTTGCAGCGTCTTGCATTAAACGGTTTACTTTATCTCGTTGGAAACTGAAAGACTTTGCCTATAGAGAAGAAGATGCGAGAAAACCGAGATTTAGTAAAATTTTGTGAAGGCTGCAGTCAATCCGTGAAACAGGAAAACTTTCAGATATAATCAAAAAAGAAGCATTTTGTATCATGTTCTCCAATGAATATCTGTTCGATAAATATGCATTTACCAACTACTTTTAAGGGGTTACATGGGTTTCACAGTTTCAGAAAATCGAAAAAAAATTTTATCTTATTAAATTCTATAACATCTCAAGAATATTGTCCTAAATTTTCAAGTTGATCTGATCAATACTTTCGGAGATAAAACCCTGAGAACTTGTGCGCTCGAGGCAATCTAGGCTAAGTGCGCCGTCTTTAAGCGCGTTTTTCTCTAAACTATGTTTTCAAAGTCGGTTGTCAAGATTTCTCGCGAACTACTCAACCGATCTTGATGAAATTTTACACAGGTCTTCGAGATATCATTTACAAGGTCTTGAACGAAGGATTTTCTTTTTTTTTTTAATTACAACTATTAAAAAAAAATGTCGAGAAATTTTCATCGAAATTTGCATTTTTTTATAAAACGTCTGCTACGTTTATTGTCTTTACTAAACCACGTTTTTTTTATATTTATTTCTGGTGATCCTGAAAGAAGTTCTGCAGACAACGCAGATGCACCTTTTTTCCGAGGGACTGCCGGAAATGGCGTCGTAATGACTGCCATTTTGATATTTTTTTTTGAAAATTTTACAAAATGTTTACTAAATATGAGTCTTTTAAATAAAAAAAATTCATTAAAATATTTTATTTTTTATATAGGAAACCCATGTAACCCCTTAAAGCATTTTAAGATTTTGTAATTGTTGCGTTTCAAAGAAATTTAGCATGCAAATCCAGACTTTTGTAAGCCTTAAGAAATACAGTTAGCGTTAGGACTTCATATTAAGAATAAAAGAAACTTTAATCAACTTCAACTTTTAATTCTAAAATACGAATATCTTTTCCGATTTTAACTTTCTTGAACTTTCTATATTCTTTGGTTTAAAAATTCGGTGGAAACAAAGTAATTTTTTTTCAAAATAAATGAATTACTTCCCCATATTATATCCCATCAGGGTGAAACCGGAATAAACCAATTAATACATAATTTCAAAGCAAATATCTACTCAAAAGCACTTCATTAAAATCCACTAAAAAACCAATTAAACCCAAAAATAAGGTTTATTATAAAAACTTAAATTTGGTGCAACAAACAACAAAATTCAGATAAAATCAGCAACAAAAATTAAATTGCCCACATGTAAAAATAATAAAAACTAATTGTCAGTTCAGAGCAATTCATACAATTACTCACAGTGAAAACACGGAGCTAAAGACAAAGAAAGAAAGACAGACTGGAGTTCAAATGTTATCGCAGAAAACTCAATGGCAAGCCATCATTTAAATTTTGAGCCACAGCCCAATTTAAGAGCTTTGCCGACTCCCATGAGGTGTAGCTAGCGCCACTGAGGTAGAGGTTTAGATACCTATGCAGTGGTGGTCAGCAATTGAGCCTGGGCATAGTGGCACAGAAAACTCATTTAAGTTGATTCCAAAAGATGCGAACGGCAGGATAACGTACTACTAGACTAAACCTCACTTGCTCGCCCATAAGTAACGGCACGGAGTGTCTCTACAATGACCGCTAAGGGACTTACTTGCCTTGGTTGGCACAACACCGGTGCGGACTTGATTTTACAACAGCGTCGCATCTTAATTGCTAAGTAGTGTACGGCAATTGTCCTTTCCCACACACACATACAGCCACATACATTGGCACAGCACTACAAACCAATTACAGAGGTGACAACAGCAGCCACACACTGCAAAACAAAGCAAAGTCTCTAAACTGACCGTCGCTGAAAGTGACAAAAATACACGCCGGCCAATGCAAGAAGCCAACTTGACCCTCTTAATGTGGCACACAAGGGCAGCTGGACGAGCGGTCTGGCACCAGTAATTGCCGCTGCTGCATTCCGAAATTGTTGGTGCACACTACCCCCCCAGCACCTCCGCACCCTGGCGTACATCGAATGTTTAATTGCCATTTAGTCCTTTTTAATAGTCTTCATAAGAGGCTCTGGCCAGTAAACAGGCGAGATGCTGAGGCAGATATCACCGGCGGTTGCGCTCCGTAAGGCTTTGTTTTCGCTCCCAACTAATAGAATGTCCATTTAATTCTATAGTCGAGCTGAGGTTCATTAATGACTTGCACAAACACAGACACACGCGCAAACATTTTGGCAATTTGATAGACTCTGACTGCCCCCTGCTGGGTCCACCGCACTTGTTTAGATAAATTTGCAAATGTTAGCATTTTCTCACTGACATTTCCCTTACGCAATTACCTCAAAGTACTCAAAAGCTCTTCTCCGCTTCCACTTACGCAGTCCGTTCACTTGTTTGGAAGCACTTTATTTCGGCGCACTTGTTCCTTGGCCGCTCAATTGACGGCAAATATTTTACTGACTTTGTGACGATTATCTGCAAATTGCCATCGAAACATAAATTCAAAATTTATTGGTGAAATGATGATAAGCCCGCCAATGTTGATAGCCGAGCCATTAGACGAATGCTATTAAACTGTTTTGGTTCGATTGGAGGGCAGCTGAAATATAATAATTTGGCCAATATAGTGACAAGTAACGTAACTGAGCCATTGAAAGTTCTCTGAAATCTAATTGATCTTGTAAGGGAGGACAAACGTTTGTGTTTGCTTATCCATGCTGCCTAGATTGTCCTTGAATTGAAAAACATTGGCCGCGGTTACGTCTTAAATGGTACATCCTTTAAGACCAATTTTCAATGACTCGTTTGAGCATTTCGACTTGTTTTGCTCCAAGGCCTGAATTGAACCGAGATTGTCTGCAGAGACTTTAGATTTTGCATATCCCTCTCAAGAAAAATTCTAACGTTGTGATATCACACGATCTTGGTGGCCAATCAACCGGCCCGAAACGAGAAATTATCTGCTCACCGAAGTGTTCTCTCAATGAATCCATTGACTGATGCGGTGGGTTAGAACCGGCGTCGTCTTGTTGAAACCTAATGTCGCCGAGATCACGAGCTCATCATTTTTGAAGAAATATTGACCGATGATTCCAACGGCCCACAACCCACAAGATTTTTTCTGAAGGAAATAACCACTCTTGAATCTTTTCATGTTGCTCTTCATCCCAAATGGGACAATTTTTCTTGTTTTCATGCCAATTGAACTGGAAATAGGCCTCAGCGCTGAAAAAAATTTTGCTCGAAATCGTCGGATATTCTTGGAACTTTTCAGAATCAAGCAGAGCAAAGTGATGTTACTTGAGAAGGCCGAACTTCAGTTCTTGCATTTGCGCAAGTAGTATTTTGTATGCTTTCAATTTAATATCTCTAAGTAAAATGAACCAAGTGGTTCCATACGTCAGTCGGAGGCAATAACAAATGCTGGATCTCAAAATGGATACTCTTGTTGCGAAAAGTACACTCAATTCCGATTCCGATTATGTTAACCAAACGATTCCGATTATGTTAACGATTATGTGAAACAAATACCTCTACTTGGAGCACTAGTTATAGTTGGTCATGTCAGAATAATATTCAAGGTAATATGCAATGAGCCATCTTATATTCTGTGGTTCTTGAGAATAGATCTCTCGGAATATTTACTCTTATATGAGCGATCACTGCCCCCAATGTTTTCAACGAGAAGGAAGAAAAGCCGGAGGGCATGATATCATTAGCCGTTACAGGTCTGCTGTTCAGAATGCTGCTTTCAGTATTCTAACGGGTGATTTTTTTGAGGTTAGGATTTTCATGCATTAGTATTTGACAGATCACGTGGGATTTCAGACATGGTGTCAAAGAGAAAGATGCTCAGTATGCTTTGACATTTCATCATGAATAGACTTACTAACGAGCAACGCTTGCAAATCATTGAATTTTATTACCAAAATCAGTGTTCGGTTCGAAATGTGTTTCGCGCGCGTGTTTTGTTCAGCGATGAGGCTCATTTCTGGTTGAATGGCTACGTAAATAAGCAAAATTGCCGCATTTGGGGTGAAGAGCAACCAGAAGCCGTTCAAGAACTGCCCATGCATCCCGAAAAATGCACTGTTTGGTGTGGTTTGTACGCTGGTGGAATCATTGGACCGTATTTTTTCAAAGATGCTGTTGGACGCAACGTTACGGTGAATGGCGATCGCTATCGTTCGATGCTAACAAACTTTTTGTTGCCAAAAATGGAAGAACTGAACTTGGTTGACATGTGGTTTCAACAAGATGGCGCTACATGCCACACAGCTCGCGATTCTATGGCCATTTTGAGGGAAAACTTCGGACACAATTCATCTCAAGAAATGGACCCGTAAGTTGGCCACCAAGATCATGCGATTTAACGCCTTTAGACTATTTTTTGTGGGGCTACGTCAAGTCTAAAGTCTACAGAAATAAGCCAGCAACTATTCCAGCTTTGGAAGACAACATTTCCGAAGAAATTCGGGCTATTCCGGCCGAAATGCTCGAAAAAGTTGCCCAAAATTGGACTTTCCGAATGGACCACCTAAGACGCAGCCGCGGTCAACATTTAAATGAAATTATCTTCAAAAAGTAAATGTCATGAACCAATCTAACGTTTCAAATAAAGAACCGATGAGATTTTGCAAATTTTATGCGTTTTTTTTAAAAAAAAAAGTTATCAAGCTCTTAAAAAATCACCCTTTATATATCCCCATTTAACGCAGTTCGCCAATCACCTGTCCAACACCTTGAAGATACGTTGTAGTTACAATGGTAATCCGTTCCTTGAAGCACGAATAAGACTTTTTATTCTGCTTGAAACAGTTCAAGTGATATACCATCAGAGGATGTTTCTAAAATAGGAGTAGCTGAAGCATCTACTCGCTACTAAAGCGTCCAAGGTGAAAGTCTAAACTAAATATTTATCAAGGTGGCAAACCAAAATTCACATATTACAAAGAAAAATTCTTTATCAACACAACTTTCAACTTGAACATTGAAGAAATATCAAAGATACAACAACACGATTCGTATAATCAAATGAAGGTCAAAGGAACTCACATAAATTAACATTGTTTACGGAAAAATTAAAAAGCGAACACTAAAAAATTTAGAAGCAATACAAAATCGGCAATTTATCCATTCCAGAATGTCACATAAATTTACGAGATTTCGTGCAACAGCCACCGAGAGTTCAACGGTAAAGAATGCCGGGGAGCAGGAGTGTGAGCGCAAGTGTATCTCACACGCACCAAGCCTCCAACAACAAATATGTATGTACTTATACGCAAGTAGCAAATGTCAAGCGAGTTAGCTGCAACAACAACGCGTTCCTACAACAACACTTCAAGCATGTGTGTGGCAGTGTGCGTTTGTCTCTCAGTACTTGACGGCTGCGAATGGTCTCTTAACGCCCATTTAAAATAATTTATTGCACGAAGTGACAAGCGATTGCCCGTTTTAAATATTATTGGCTTATCACTGCAAGCGAACATGCCACAAACGAGCGCATGCCACTGCACTTTAGGACACATACACGCAATAAGAAATATACCGTTCGATCGGAAAAGTACGAACGTTTAGAAAGCGAAAGTGCCGTAAGATTGATAAGCGGGCGGTGGCGCTACGCCACATTCCCCGCATTCACGCGTCCCCGCCACATGTGAGCTGGCGTTCGTGTTGGCACCAAAGATGAATGGCTGGTGAAAAAATTTTCTAATTAAAATATGCACATCTTTGAATATCTCGACAGCTTCTAAGCAGTGCTCCTCCGTAAATACCAACTCACCGACGCCGTGCAGCTCCAGCTTGCCGCTGTGTAGGAAACAAAAGTGTGCCGGCGACGGCACGACCCCTGCCGCCGACATCTGGATTTGTACGAGCATTCGTGCTATTTGGCATTATTCAGATTCACAGTTAGGTTGTCGAATCACTTTTATTGATGTTGTGCCAATTAAAATTGATTGGAAATTCTTTGCATACCTCTTTGCCTGCGACGCCTGCCCTGGTCTACTCGCTCTGGTCGCTGCGCATGTGACACATATGCATACCTTTGTTTGGGTGAGTTTGTAGCAACGTGTATGTTTGATACGCCTCCTGGCAGCATTTTGCTACGAGTATCAACGAAAGGTGAAATATTTTTAAAATTCTTTTCTTCGGAAGAAGGACCTCGCACTTACACATATACATAGTGAGAACTCATGTCTCTGGTATGTATGTGCTATCACAATAATAGATTGAGAATCAAAAAGGTTAGGCAGCAATTCATTGGCACTAAGGCATAAACGAATGACATTCACATATCTTCAATGATTCTTCAAACCGTGGTATTTCAATATTTTTTTTTTTGAACTTACGACTCTGATAAGTAACGTATTAAAGTCCAACAGGAGGGCTAATTCTCTATAACTTCGATAAGGAATATTCCAAATAAAGGTATTTTTTCAATTGCCAGTTTTGACAGATTACGCGTGTCAAGCTGTCAAGTTATTTGTGTATTGTTTGGCATTTCATCATAAAAAGACTTACGCCTGAACAACGTTTACAAATCGTTCAACTTTATTACGAAAATTCTCGTTCTGTAAAGAATGGCTTTCGCGCTTCGCCCAACTTATGTTCAACGTCGCAACACCACCATCTATCTCGGAACCCAGAATTCATTATTGGATAATATTCAACCGAATAGATCACGTCCAGCATGCAGTGAAGAAAATATAGCCGCCAAAGCTGAAAGTGTACACGATGACTGTGAAGAGTCAATTTGGTGCCGTTCGCAGCAACTCGGACTGACGTATGGAACGACTTGGCGTTTTTTACATCGAGATCTTAATCTTCTCCACTTTCCCCAGCGACATCGCTTCGCTCTATCGGCTCTCAAAAAATTCCAAAAAGATCCGACGTTTATTCAGCGAAGAGGGTCATTTCTGGCTCACTGGGTATGCAAACAATCAAACTCGCCACGTTTGGGGCGAAGGGAAACCTAAAGAGATTAAAAAGCTGTCATTTCAACCAGAAAAAACAACGGTTTGATGTGGTTTGCGAGCCGATGAGAATATAACCATCAATGGCGACTTTTTGATCCCTCAATTTTAAGCTCGTGATCTCGGCGCCATTTGGTTTCAACAAGACAGCACCGCTTCCAACACATCGCATCAATTTATTGACAGAAGATTTCGGTGAGCAGCTAATTTCATCTTTTAGCCCGTTCGCTTAGCCACCAGGATATAGCATCCTTAGACTGAGACGTAGGCGCGGCCAACATTTGAAAGAACGAGAATATTGCTGAAATGTCAAGAAGAAGGCATCTGGGAAATATTAGAGCCACTCTTGTGCACTTATCCCGCATTTGTGAAGCTACGCTTCTTGCATTTGGAGGTCAGATGGTATGAGTCACTGAAAGAGATCACAGAGTTTATAAAAATTCGCGTCTAACGCAAACATCCTAAAGGATGACTTCTCGTCGTGAACTTCGTAGCGAAACTCAGTCTGGCACCAAAACTGGTCTTTGAGTGGCTCATTAGGCTACCAGACTAACCTAAAATAAGAAAAAATACTTAAAAAATTCGGGCATTCCCTGATTATCAAAAAACGGAAGCTACTTTCGGATTTGATTAAGGAAATTTAATTTAAATATCTATCCAAGTTCAATGTAAATTACTTCCGATGATAATGATTTCCAAATTATTTAAAAATTTCGGGCCCTTTTTTGCGTTAATTTCATTACATGTCTTTAGAGCAAATGAAACATCTCTATAGTATGTATAATGTAGAAGCATCCCAAAGGGGGCACGTGTCACTACTTCTTTTGTTTATACCTTTTAGACAACCCCCACTACCCCTAATATTCACTGGCTTTTAGGAATTTTTGCAATTAACTAAATTCAATCATCTTCTAACACAACAACTATTCAATGCAAATTTACGACCGATATTTCCACGTTTGGGTAACAAAACGAAATTGCCTACACCGAAAACGGCGGCCGAAGTGCGTTCGTCCATTAGCGCGACTCTCTCAATTAACACCCTTCAAGTCGAAAGGTCGTTCCCAGCTGACAAATGAAAGAGTTTACTGCCTCATGCACTTGCAACAATTGTAATAATGTGTTTTTCTTGCTAGTCAAGCACTAACTTATATTGTATTTGTTACTGCCGAATGAGCAAAAATTCGCACAGATGTCTAAGCACGGGCATTTAACCCTCATTTGCCAGCGGCGCGTAAATTGCTTTTCGTGCAGCAAGTATATCTTCTTTAAAATATCACTTCTATTGTAACATTTGGGTCGCAGCTCACCTCTAGCGACCGGTGGACAAGTCAAGCGTGCAACAGGCCCGAAAAGCCAGTGCGTGCGAACGCGTGACTATAAGGTGAAAATGTGAATTGCTTCGTAAATGGATTTTTGCCCGCACAAACGAGTGCACAATAGATCGGCTAGATGGCAGAGCCGAGCTGTCGAACGACCTACCCAAAACAGCGTGCCGCACGCGCTTTTCAGTATCATGTGCGAAAGTGCAAAAGCCGTACTATCCACCAGCGCCGGTTCACCTATGGCTCAACGCAGATTGTCCATTGTTGTATCCAGACCGTAACCCGCTGCTGTGCGCTCGATTGTCGGCCGCTGCGAAGTTGATTGCATACGCGCCACTTAATCCAATCGGCGCGGCACATGGTGTTTCAGTCAACCGACCGCGATGACGTAGAGCAAGGACGACGTGTCTCGATATTGATTGTATGTAATGCATATGCGGTTCACTTATCCGAAGACCGCGGCAGCGCAATGTGGCAATTTAAGTTTCAAACGAACTCATTCAATCGTAGTTAATCGGGTGATTACACACGGAGAAAACGCGCGCAGAAAATTAATAAACATAAAAAATTATACTTGAACTAGTCTTCACAATTTTTTAGATTAAGTCGGCAGTCGAAAGCATTCCTGACAATATCAAACACAACTGACTCATAAAACAATACTTATGAAAAATATACTATTTAAGAAGGATCGTAAGCTGTAAGATAGTTTTGTACCAAATCTCTTGGATCAGAATCACCAAACCGAACTCTGGCGGCTCCTTTTCTGCCCATATCCTTATGAGGGAGTTGTATGTGGGAAGAAGCCGTTGCAGTGAGGGCAGTGAGATTTTTTGCGGATGGGTCAAAGCTTGGAGGTAAGGTTGGTGGAGGGGTTTACTGTCAGGAGCTCTCCGGAGTGCAGCCTCCTTCATAGAAGTTAAGATTCACTCAAATAGCAGAGCGGTGATGCTAGCCCTTACAGTGGGTCAGGGTTGTTTGAGCAGTACCTAAACTCGCTATCAATAACATTGACTGTCTTAGTGATAAGACTGGTAATGGTGTCGGGCCATAGTGAAATCGCAGAAAATCGCAAAGTTGATGAGCTAGCAAGGAATGGCACCCTAGAACCGCCATCGGTAGAATGGGAGCGGATCGGAGCCCTCGTATCATCTTGTGTACTAGATAGGGCTTCGCGGAAGCTAGGGCAGCGCTGGGCCGCCATCGGCACATGCGCTGTTGCAAAAGATCGATCGCAAGAGATCTAGTGATCTTTTTGCGCTCAGCAAAGCCAGCTTCTCCCTAGTTGTCGGGCTTTTAGCAGGCCATTGCCCTACTGGCGTCCATAATGTAAGGTTGGGAATCTTACCAGACGCTATTTCCGGAGGCGTAAAAGATGAGGTGGAAACAACTGAGCACTTCCTTCAAAACTTAAGCAGATAGGAGCGCATACCTTCAGACATCCCACCGAACAAAAGGAGTCGAAATTAAACGTCTGTGCAAATTTGTGTTGTCTACTAAGCGTTTTGCTAATTTCTTTTTCTTTTCCATGGCTTCATAAAGGATTACACATAGCAATCCAAACGCGATCTTCGATCAGCCATCTAACCTAACCCAACCTGAACCATGATCAAAAATAGGAAGGCCCTGATCAGGTTCAAGATATTAGGGCTCTAACGATAAGCTAAAAAGCTAAAAAGCGTGGTGCATAATGAGTTCTTGCCACAGGGAAGAACGGTCAATAAGCAATCCGCGATTTGCAATTTGCGCGAAGCAATCCGCCAGAAACGCCCTGATTTGTGGAAGAACAAAAATTGGCTTTTGCACCACGATAACACCCCTGCTCACACATCGTTGCTTGTGCGCGACTTTTTGGCCAAAAACAACACACTAAAGATGCCGCAGCCACCGTGTTCCCCAGATCTGGCCCCCTGTGACTTTTTCTTGTTCCCTAAACTGAAGAGGCCCATGAAAGGACGACGTTACCCTTCTCTTGACGAGATAAAGACGGCATCGAAGGAGGAGCTGAAGAAGATAAAAAAATGATTTTTTGAAGTGCTTCGAAGATTGGAAAAACCGTTGGCACAAGTGTATAATATCTCATGGGGATTACTTTGAAGGGGACAAAATAGATATTCATAAATAAATAAATAATTTTTGAAAAACCACAAAATTCGCGACACACCTCGTACATATGTAGAAAGAAGGTTATTTTTTCCGGTTGTTCACAACTATTTAGTATAATTTCTCGCAGTGTATAAAGCTAATCTCATATGTGTGTACTCTGTGAAAGCCATTAGAGGGTAACTACGCTCACCTTAATGCGCTGCAACAGTTTTATAGTTGCACACCTTGAACTTCGGGGTGGAAGAGTATTTACACATATGCGGTATCATACAGTTACTCGCCAACAACAAAAGATTTGCACTGGAGACCAAGCGCATGTGTTTTCTTCGCAACATTAGCAACATTGGTGGTGCAACAACAATAAACAATTAAAAGGCACACACATGGCTGACTGAGGAATCTGCGACAACGATCAGCGGCGGGGTGCAGCGCGGTGTGCGGAGGCAAAAACCTGTGCTCATCTGTCACTTTTACTTTTCGATTTCTTCTTATTGTTGTTTTTTGCTTTAAATTTATTTCTTTATTAAAATAGAAGTAATTCATGCCCGCATATCAGCTTGCCTGAGTATAAGTAGTAAATGGCGCTGCCGAGGCAGGAACTAAGCGCAGCGGATGTGAGGTGAGCGGAAAGTGCGCGCTGACCGCCTGTCATGCCACTAGCCCTCCACTCTAATATTTTAAATTAATTGTACGTATGTATTTTTTATATATGTTGCAATTGCAATTAACAACCCTCATGCGTGAGCCCGAGCCCTGTGTAGGACATTTCAGCGCTCGACGAGACGTCAAACCGAAGTGTGAGCATTATGATGGATTACAATTAAAATGAAAAGTCTTTTGTAGCCAAATTTTGATGAGCCCGACACACGTCGTCTAAACAATCCACGAAGCGCAGGCACAATCAGCGCCGGTCCACAGGGAACACAACGAGCGCCGAGCGACCGGCCATCGGACATAATTAAATGCGAAACTCACTTTTATTGTTATGTAATAATCTTAAAAGATTGACAAATACATGAATGAGGCCGCAATTGAAATTGCAAATTGCAAAATGCAAAATTCGCAGTGAGCGCGAGCGACAAATGCTCGTGAACGCACACACCAACATACACTAAAACGTGGCCATCAATCAGAAATTCACCGAAAACTCGCCGCTTTTTTCCTGGTGCTGCATTAATTTCACATTTGCAGCGCGCTTTCGTACACATGGGAAAATGTTTACGAGCAAATCGTGCGCTTAAGGAAAATTGACAGCTTTGGCCGCTCGCCGACGCGCTCGCAACCGAGCGGAATTTCAATTTCAATTTACAGATGAGCGCTAGCACTTGCGATCCGTAGGCGCGAACGCCATAAAAATTCTCTCACAAATGTAATTTTCAATAAAGCTCACGAACTGCCGCGCATCTGCATGAAGCAAACGTCGGCTCGGAGCAGTAGCAGCAAGGATGGTGATTTTGGAAGTAAAAGTGTTTATTACAGCTCTGTTACTATTATGGAAAACCTCATGTATGAGCATAGTGCTAACGTTCATTATGCCCCGCCTCGTGTTGCTTGGAGTTATGTGCCGCCCCTCGCGCGCAGACGACACATTTTCATATAAATATACCTTTAACGCTCCGAGTTATTTTTGGCATTTTAACTGTGCGCACTTTATGGAAGGATTATGCACATAAACATGTCAATATGCCTGTAATAATGTCAGCAGCACGCTTAGCAACGCCGCCATGTAAATTGTCAACACATCCTAATCGGCAGCGAGCAACACGTTCCAATCTTGCGAGCACAATATTTATTAAATGAATGAGTAATATGCCCACTCAAAGTGCTTGCGTCCAATGAAGCGATACTCAGAGGTCATAATTACACTTCACACCTCCACGCCGGCTTACTGCTCCGCTCACTCCAGCAGTATCCCTTCCAGTACTCTGTCCGCAGCGCTAACCGTTTCGTCGGCAGAAACGACTTTCTAATTTATTATAGCAATAAAGCATCGTAAAATGTCATTAATAGCTCAGCAACTCGTTTTCATTGCACTTTTATTGGAAATGACTTAGTTAAATGTGCTATAAACAAATAGTTTTATGCGCTGCCAAATTCTATTTATATATATCCTATAAGTACTGATATAAAGGGTGATTTTTTAAGAGCTTGATAACTTTTTTTAAAAAAAAACGCATAAAATTTGCAAAATCTCATCGGTTCTTTATTTGAAACGTTAGATTGGTTCATGACATTTACTTTTTGAAGATAATTTCATTTAAATGTTGACCGCGGCTGCGTCTTAGGTGGTCCATTCGGAAAGTCCAATTTTGGGCAACTTTTTTGAGCATTTCGGCCGGAATAGCCCGAATTTCTTCGGAAATGTTGTCTTCCAAAGCTGGAATAGTTGCTGGCTTATTTCTGTAGACTTTAGACTTGACGTAGCCCCACAAAAAATAGTCTAAAGGCGTTAAATCGCATGATCTTGGTGGCCAACTTACGGGTCCATTTCTTGAGATGAATTGTTGTCCGAAGTTTTCCCTCAAAATGGCCATAGAATCGCGAGCTGTGTGGCATGTAGCGCCATCTTGTTAAAACCACATGTCAACCAAGTTCAGTTCTTCCATTTTTGGCAACAAAAAGTTTGTTAGCATCGAACGATAGCGATCGCCATTCACCGTAACGTTGCGTCCAACAGCATCTTTGAAAAAATACGGTCCAATGATTCCACCAGCGTACAAACCACACCAAACAGTGCATTTTTCGGGATGCATGGGCAGTTCTTGAACGGCTTCTGGTTGCTCTTCACCCCAAATGCGGCAATTTTGCTTATTTACGTAGCCATTCAACCAGAAATGAGCCTCATCGCTGAACAAAATTAAAGCGCGAAACACATTTCGAACCGAACACTGATTTTGGTAATAAAATTCAATGATTTGCAAGCGTTGCTCGTTAGTAAGTCTATTCATGATGAAATGTCAAAGCATACTGAGCATCTTTCTCTTTGACACCATGTCTGAAATCCCACGTGATCTGTCAAATACTAATGCATGAAAATCCTAACCTCAAAAAAATCACCATATTGCGATCGTTATATCAAATACCGCTTTATACTGAGCTGTTTTGGTGCTAAGCAGATGCCATGACTAAATTAGTTGATTTTGTTAAGAAAAACCATAAGAAATACCCTGAACGGTATAGGTTTGAACTTCGCAGACTCGAAGGTACTGGGTTCTAGGATGAATCTCTTCAACGGAGGAGGACGCGTACAACTGGAATACACGAGGCATCTGACGAAAAGAACAACCCGCTCTGAACTAGAAAAGAAATTTTCTTATTGAAATTTTTAAAGGAAAAAGGTAATGTAAAATCGAGAGTTTAGCATTTGATAAAAATGTTCGTAAATGGAAAAGTCTCATTGTGACCCTTTGGCCATGACAGAGCCATGGATATAATAATAAGCAGCTATGCGGTCTTCTTGGCTGGAATTAAACCTTCAATGCTTTAGAATTGACCAAATTTTCCTCAATAATCTAGAGGTCAGTGTGGAGTGGATTGAATGCGCAAATGTAGTTCTTCCTCTTCCTCTTCTTTACTGACATAGACACCGCTACGGCGGTTACAGCCAAGTTCTTTCTGCTTTTTGGCGAGATACCAAAAGCAACCAGGTCCTTCTCAACCTCATCTTTCCAACGGAATAGAGGCCTTCTTCTTCCTCTACTTACATCGGCGGCTACTGGAACGAAAATCTTCAAAGCTGGACAGATCTCTCTCATCCGGACAACATGACCTAGACAGCACAGTCGCTGTCTCTTGAATCGCTGCGCTATGTCAATATCGCCGCATATCTCGTACGGCTCATCGTTCCATCGACTGCGATGCCTGTACACCATATAGCAGAACGGGAATGATGAGGGACTTGTAGAGTTTGTTCTATTGCTTACTCAGTCCAAAGTAGTAGTAATTTCATATGTTAGCTCCAATTCCACACAGGGTAAACCAAAATATTTGAAGTTACTCGCCGTGTCTAAATCAAAAAAAAAAACTAAAAAAACTTTCGATCAATTCCTCTGAGAACACTTTAAATACTTGCTCGTGGAATATTACGTTCGCCCATATCTTCCTCTGTTAAGTTAGAAATAGCATAATGAGTTAACGAACATTGTTTTCATACTTCAAGAAGAGGCTTTGCTTTCGAGTCGCCTGCTAGTTGTATTTCTGGACCCGACCATGTCATTGAAGCAACTGCTGGCTCCACGATAGATGGAATTGTCAGAATTTCTATGTTCTGAATGTAAAATATTGGATAGTTAAAGACAAATTACTTAATTCAATATTTCCATATTTAAAGAATATAACGTTCAATCGTGAATTAGGCCAAGTAATGCCTTCGTTTTTATTTTATTGTTAAAAGTAAAAGCAGCTCTTGGTAAGGTTGCAAAAAGTAATCAGCCATCAGCCCTGAATATAACAGATAATCGCTACATTTCATCATGGCTTCGATTTAGCTATATTTGAAGAATAGCGAATCGAACAAGCAACTGGTATAAATCAAATAAGCTAGCGCAAATTAGTCAGATTGGAATAGTAAAAGGTAATAACGGGTGATTTTTTTGAGGTTAGGATTTTCATGCATTAGTATTTGACAGATCACGTGGGATTTCAGACATGGTGTCAAAGAGAAAGATGCTCAGTATGCTTTGACATTTCATCATGAATAGACTTACTAACGAGCAACGCTTGCAAATCATTGAATTTTATTACCAAAATCAGTGTTCGGTTCGAAATGTGTTTATCGACAAATTTTGTTCAGCGATGAGGCTCATTTCTGGTTGAATGGCTACGTAAATAAGCAAAATTGCCGCATTTGGGGTGAAGAGCAACCAGAAGCCGTTCAAGAACTGCCCATGCATCCCGAAAAATGCACTGTTTGGTGTGGTTTGTACGCTGGTGGAATCATTGGACCGTATTTTTTCAAAGATGCTGTTGGACGCAACGTTACGGTGAATGGCGATCGCTATCGTTCGATGCTAACAAACTTTTTGTTGCCAAAAATGGAAGAACTGAACTTGGTTGACATGTGGTTTCAACAAGATGGCGCTACATGCCACACAGCTCGCGATTCTATGGCCATTTTGAGGGAAAACTTCGGACAACAATTCATCTCAAGAAATGGACCCGTAAGTTGGCCACCAAGATCATGCGATTTAACGCCTTTAGACTATTTTTTGTGGGGCTACGTCAAGTCTAAAGTCTACAGAAATAAGCCAGCAACTATTCCAGCTTTGGAAGACAACATTTCCGAAGAAATTCGGGCTATTCCGGCCGAAATGCTCGAAAAAGTTGCCCAAAATTGGACTTTCCGAATGGACCACCTAAGACGCAGCCGCGGTCAACATTTAAATGAAATTATCTTCAAAAAGTAAATGTCATGAACCAATCTAACGTTTCAAATAAAGAACCGATGAGATTTTGCAAATTTTATGCGTTTTTTTTTTAAAAAAAAGTTATCAAGCTCTTAAAAAATCACCCTATATAACTTTTTTGAAGTATTGACATCTTCGCTAAGGTGGAACCCGGATTAACATGTCATAGCTTTCATATGTATTTCCTGACAATAGACTAGAGCATGCTATAGAAGCTCAAAGGTGTGGTGTATCGAACAAATAATTGGCATAAATCAAACAGACTAGCGAAAAAGAGTTTATATTACTTTAATGAGGTATTCATATCATATCTCGTGTAGAATTCGTCTGATTTTCTCTTGTCGGTGGTCTTCCAAGTATTTTCTAACAAACGAGCTCAACCCTAACATAGCAAGACGATAAGTGACGAAACGAAGACGGCTGCAGAGAACGATCTCTGCGTGTGTACCATATTCATATCTTACACAAGTACTTATAACATGTTTCAATGTCTCTGAGCTAATAAGTTATTGTTATTTTTGTAAATTTTGAAAACCGGATGACGACAACACAATGCCCTGTCATACACCGATCACTTTTTGCCGAAAAAGAGCCAACTTGTGCAACAGCGAAATGGGGCATGAAATAAAAAAGTCAAACAGTACACAGAAAAAACAAAAGGGAAGAAGAAGAGTTATACAAATATTACAACTTAAGCAGCGCCCGAAAGAGTTCCCAATTTCCACATGTACTCGTATACCTTGGCCACTTGTGACTGCCACAAGTAGCACAGCAATTGCCACACTTGCCACCGCATGCTGCACACACACGCACACTCACTCACTTAAGTAAACATACAAATTTAAATGATTTAATATTTTAAATGATTTTGACAGCTGAGTGATCTTCATCTTCGTGCGCGTTCCAAAAGGGGAAAAGAGGGACCTCGGTTAAAGATCGAAGGCAATTGCCTGAAGTCGCCACATGCTTTCTTCTTTGTTTTAGTTAATTCCATATTTCACGATTGCTAATTTCGGCAGCTCATCTGTTATACAATAACAATGTGTTGCTTTTGTTTAAGCAGCCTCAGCAGCAGTCTAAGCCGGTGTTCGAGTTAAGTTGAAGTTGCTCATTTAATCATAATTGTTGGTGTAGCTGAACATGTGGTATGTAGGTATCGTATATGTACTGCTGCTGTTGGGTAATTTGTAGCTGCCGCTCAATGCTGATTGGCTATTTTAGCTTTCCTGCTCACATATGGTTGGTGCACAGTGGGTCAATACGGGACAAACAGGCTAAGAACTACATTTTCTTGAATATTCATAACATAGATTCTCTTCTTTACTAGCGTAGACACCGCTTACGCGGTTATATCCGAGTTAACCGAATGAATCCGCTAGAAGTACTACAAAATTCAAAGATGCTTATCTGATTGATGTCATTTCTTTTACTAACTTCCTTGTCTAAGAAAAATTCGCTCAACGAACTTGGAATAGAACTAAATGAGGGATCTGAAAATAGGTTATATCCACTATACATATACATAAGTATATCGAACGTACATAGGTAATAATTCCGAATTTAAAATTGAAGATATGAGTTTTACTCTTGAAGAAGCTGAGCCCGTCCTTCGATCCAAAGTTAAAGGTTGAGCAAGAAACACATTTTCTGGGAACTGTTCGTATCATTCTCGAATCTCTTTAAAATCAGCCGTCGGGAATTACTACAGGGTAGGCCATTTAAAGTTGACCCATCTGGCAACGCTGTAACTTTTAACAGCGCTGACAAATCGGCTAATGTCATACCGCGTTAGAAGCGTCATTCGAAGACAATTTATACCATGGAACAGTACACTCCAAAAGAACGCGCTGAAATTGTTCAGCTTTATATTCAAAATAACTTTTCAATTGTGTTAACTCAACGTGCGTTTCGCAAAAAAAATAAAGTGAAAAGTGCTCCAGTTAAGAACACAATTAAGTCTTTATACGCAAAATTTGTGAACACCGGTAATCTCAGTAATGCCAGTCATGCATCCAGACAACGCACAAGACGTTCTGATGAAAATATCGAAGCTGTACGAGCCAGTATTGAGGAGACTCCATCGACATCGAGTTATCGCCGCTCTCAGGAATTAGACATCTCTCGCACCACTCTCCGACGCATAATTCATAAAGATTTGAAGATGTTTCCATATAAAATTCAAATGGCACAAAAACTAAACCCAGCTGATTATCCGCGACGCCTTAATTTTGGCAAATGGGCCATCGAAATGGCTGAAAACGAAAATGGTGATGTTGACTGGCCACCGAGATCACCAGATTTGACGCCACCAGACTTTTATTTGTGGGGTTATTTGAAATCCAAGGTATACGCTAATAAGCCAAAGACCTTAGCTCAACTGAAAGCCAACATTCGACGTGAAACAGCCGCCATATCATCCGAAACATTGGCCAAAGTCATGGAAAATGTCGAAAAAAGAGTGCATTTAGCTGTCAAAGCTAAAGGTGCCCATTTACGCGATCTAATTTTTAAATATTAGCTGAAACAAATTCCCTTGGACCAAAATAAATTATTTTTGAAATGAACAAAAAACATTGTTTTCTTTTGTTCTTTTTTTTTTAGAAACAAATGGGTCAACTTTAAATGGCCTACCCTGTACTACCTATGTATAAGCTATTCCATTGAATTTTGGCTACCTTATTCATGACACACACACACTGTGCCCCAAACTGCCGAAGTCATTATTACGTCGCAACCAAAAATTGCTGAGTAAACAGTCGCGCTAACGACATCAATAAATGACTGAAATGTTGAAATTTCTGTGAAATGAATTGTTTGTTTTAGCGATTTCGAAGTTTTCGGTGGCACTCGAAAGTGATTATGAGCCCGCCTCGCCGACACGAGCAAGTGTTGATGTATTTAGCGGGTAGCACCAACACATACACACACAAATATGCCAACTAGGGAGTATATATAACAGCACTTATATAGATAAAAGCATGTGCAGAGGAATGCGAGAAGGTACTCGACGAAACGCCGCGCTGGCTTGGGGTTAATCACCAAGATTGAGCAATGGATCTTCGGCGGACTTGCGGTAGCTCGGCGCTGTCATTTGGGCAGTCAGTCACTGTGAAGCCAACAACAATGTATGCCTTAATGATTTTGTACTCTCAATAAGCTGCTGTTGAAGCCAGCGAAGTAAACCCAATTCAACTTTGTTCCCTGTTGACTTCCAGCAACCCCCACTACGCGCTGCACTGCCGCTTTAAGTTATCGGCGGCGCAGTTAAATGCATAATAATGCATTGCGGCATACAACTTTGCATATCCATAAAAAATTTAATAATAACTCAATATTGCAATATTCATAAAAAACGTGTCATGGTCGATTTTTCGGTTTCCTGCGCTCACTCCACCCCACGGTGTATGTGTGTGTGTGTGTGCAGTTGAACCCTGCAGGCATTATAAATACTTGTATTCCACATGCCACAGTGTGGCATGCAGCAGCAAAGCAGCAAGAATATTACATCCCTCAGAGCAATTATTTTACGATGCACAAAGGTATAGTAAAAGCCGAAAAAAGTCGAGCGAAATGCGAAATGCAAAAACAACATTGCGCACACAGCAAGGAATCGAAGCAAGGAGAAAACATAAATTAATATCCTTCAAAAATTGGATCACTCCGTCTTCGGTCTTCGGCTGGCGAGTGCGCGCGGTGCGAGAAGCCAAATTGTTTGCGAAAACAAATATTGTATTAATGCAAAAAAGATTGAGCTGCCGTTCAATATGAACGCAACAACAACAGCAGCAATAATAATATTAAGCAACGAAAAAATTGTATTAACAACAACAATGGCCCCATCCATCCATCCTCGATGGCAATGGGAGCAGCAGCAGAGGCAAGAGCTGATGGTGTATCTCAAGGATATTATGTTATTACATAAAATCCGTCGGTACGCTGGCGAACGTGTGGCTGCCCCGAGCCACGCACCCGCCCCACATTTGCATGAGACGCAGCTCTTTAGCATCTTTGCTCAAATGAGATAATTCCCTGTAAAATAATAAAAATCCGCACAACGCATTTAAATATTGCCTTTATGCCTTTTAATATTTTCATAACGCAAATAAACAATACTTTTAAGAGCTTGCCGATTACCTAGAAACATGAATACTTACCTAAAGCTTATGAACTTAGGACAGGGGTGGAAATTTGCTAGAGGGAGTTACGCTTGAGTGAAGTTGCACGCGGATTTTAGGCTTTTTTTAAAGTGTGTCAACTGGAATGAGAAAATAGAAACATATAAGTATACATAAGTAAGTACAGTTATAATAAGTAAGCAAGGTAACTTTGACTTTGAGCCGGTATATTTTATGTCAAGGTGGTCAAGTTTAAGCGACTTCGTTATTCAAGGATCGTTTTTTACGAGGCGGGTCCCAAGCCCAGGTGAAGAACTCTGCGGATGTGGTGTTTCGCCTTCTCACTTTAGCTCGCCTTCAAACAGATGTTTTTTGGCTACCCAGAGGATACTTGGTCTGAGACCGGAAGTCTTAGAAGCTGCTTGAGCCATGTGTGAAAGAATCGTTTTTTCTGCAATCCCAAGTAAATGGCGCCCAGAGAACTTTCGTCATTTCAGTGAGCTTCTACACATGACTCCCTCCTCTTTTTCCTCTCTCCAATAACAAAGACTAGTCATTATTTTCATCCTGCTATAGAGTGCAATGACATGTATGATGACAACATCTGATGAGTCGACGTTACTGGTTTTCGAGAGAAAGGTTCTGCAGAAGATGTATGGTTCTTTGTGCAAAATTTCAAATCGATACCTCAGAAACTTAGGGACTGTGTTGCGTATGGACTAACTAATATGGCTAAATCGGATCATCTTGGCTCTCTGGTCATACATACATATGTACCTATGTACTTTAAAGGGTCTGCGACGTTTCCTTCTGAATGGTTCAAACTTAGTACTCTGTTCAGAGTAAAAAAAAAAAACAAAAGTGTAGAAAATAGGAGAAAACGCTAACAATCAAGCATACAACTCTTGTAATGTTTTTTTAATACAAAAAGGCAAGCACCGCTCAAATTCTGAATATTTACTCGTGAAACAACTACAATCTTATTATTAAATTATTCTTTGATTTCGATGGCATGACTTCCTTAGATTCTCCCTTTATTTGAAACATTATTCGAATTCTTATCATAGTAATTATTATTATATCAAAACCATTTTGATAGGACTTATGGTTATTTTTTTGTTTAATATAAATATGTTCAAGATATAACCTTTAAAATTCAATATTGAATTAGAATATAAGACTTCCGAATGCAATATTTGTGCATATTCGAAAAACAACCCCAATACATAGTACATATATTCAATACATACGCGTATTTTCTTCTGTGCAAGTAAACACTACCCAGCGGGATAATGGTTCACTGCTTACATTTTTCTTTGAAGAATACTTCGGTGAAAATTCTATGTAGAATTCTTCGATACCAGGTAATGCATAGAAGTAAGCTATGCGGAATAATGGTTCCCCGCTTACATTTTTCTTTGAAGAATACTTTCGTGAAAATTCTATGTAGAATTCTTCGATACCAGGTAATGCATAAAAGTAAGCTATGCGGAATAATGGTTCCCCGCTTACATTTTTCTTTGAAGAATACTTCGGTGAAAATTCTATGTAGAATTCTTCGATTCCAGGTAATGCATAAAAGTAAGCTATGCGGCTAAATTCTACTGTTTTCATATTTACAAGTCAAGTAAGTACGTGAAAAACGACAAATAGAAATTGATGGAATAAAATTTATAAGTAAATTTTTTCATTATTTCGTCAAATCATCAAGCAAAAAGTTGCTCGTGATCAGGTGAGCTGCTATTTTAATTAAAAATTTTGTTTATTTTTGTGTTTAAACTTAGTATAAAAAATAAAAGAATGTTCTCGAAAAGACATATGAGAAGATTAATTAAAAATGAAGAAAGTGAATTTTACGGAATGGCTGAAGATTATTCTGAAGAGGATGCGGTGAATTGTAGTGAATTTTACGGAATGGCTGAAAATAATTCTGAAGAGGATGCGATGAATTGTAGTTTTGACAATATTGATGCTGAAGTTGAATTTATTGAAAAAGAAGAAAGTTCACAAAAAACGAATTGTGACAAATTAATTGAAAAATTGAAAATGTGGACTGCGCGTCATAAAGTCACAAGGAGCTGCTTCGATGATTTGTTAAAAATATTGCAGTCGGAGAATATTTCTGTACCAACATCTTCGAAAGGAGTTTTACGGCAAGCGACCTGCAGGTTGAGAACTGTTGCGCCAGGAAATTATTTGCACATAGGCCTAGAAAAGCAACTGAGGAGTATCGCGATAACGTTGAGCGACGTTGATAAATTTGAAATCGATGTCGGTATTGACGGCTTACCTTTGTACAAAAGCTCAAATGTAAGCTTGTGGCCTATATTGGCAAAATTGCATCCAAAAAGAAATACGAAGGTGATGTTAATTGGTGTTTTTGAAGGCAAACAGAAACCGGCAGACGTGAATAATTGTTTACACGATTTTGCTTATGAGCTAAAAACGTTAACGCAATACGAAATGGAAGTCAATGGCAGAAGAATCAAAGTGAAAGTGCGATGCTTTATTTGCGATGCCCCAGCAAGAGCATTTATCTGTCAGACAGTGGGTCACACCTCTTTTCAAGAATGCAGCAAGTGCACACAAGTGGGTAAAAAAATAAATAATACAATAACTTACAGCACATTGACGGAAAATCTTCGAACTGACGATGACTTTGCTGCAAGAAATAGCGTGGGCCATCATAAAAAAATGGAAAAATCGTGTCTCGAAGAAATGGGTGTGGGAATGGTCTCCGCTTTTCCTGTTGAACCAATGCACCTTTTAGATCTTGGAGTTGTTAGAAAAATGCTAAAATGTCTAATTAATGGTCCGAATGTAGGATATCAGTTGACAAAGCAACAGAAAAATATGCTGTCGAAAACTTTGATTTCGTACATACCTTACATACCCAGTGAATTTGCCCGAAAACCACGAAGCTTAGATGAAATTGCAAGATGGAAAGCAATAGAGTTCCGACAGTTTGTACTTTACACGGGAATGGTTGCTTTGAAAGACATTGTATCTGACGGTATTTATTATCACTTTTCTTTGTTGCACTGTGCATACGCATTGCTTTCGTCACAAAAAACCTATCAAAACAATTTAGAAGAAATAAAGCAAATGCTTAATTACTTCGTGCACCTTTTCCCAACCTTTTATGGAGAAGAAAAAGTCAGTTACAATGTACATTCAGTGCTGCATTTGGTGGATTCCGTTCAATCGTGCGGTTTTCTTAATTCATTCTCAGCATATGCTTTCGAAAATTTCTTGCAAACCCTAAAGCGATTCGTCAAAAGACCCCGAGAAACATTACAACAAATAAATAACAGATACCAATATGAAAACGTGTTTTTAAAAGACAGATATGTGGGTCCAAAAGTCAATAGATGTGGAAAGGTTATTCGATTTTATGGAAACGATTTTAATATCAGCGATAAATTACCGGATAATTTTTGCTACCTCAAAGCAGGTATGGCAATACAAATTATAGGATTATCGAAGAAAGATGACAAGGTTTATATGCATGGAAAAGTTTTGAAAAACTGCTGTAATCTATTTACGGAACCATTGAAATCGATGGAAGATCTGGGCGTTTTCATAGCTAACATTGACACCGAAGAAGCGGAGCAAATCTATGATGTCCAACTTATTTTATACAAATTAATGTGCCTGCCTTACAATAATCAATTTGTATTTTTACCGATTATTCACAGCAAGGACCTATAAGATGAGTTACCACGGGCTGAAGTCTTTTAGCGTGAAATCGGTTGTGGAAAATTACGAAAACGAAAGTAAGTTCTTTTGATGCGAAAAGTAGATATTTCACTACATGATATGTTTAACTTATGTTTTCAGATTCTTGTTCATGCAAAATCGCCAATCTAGAAAAAAAAGTTGACGAAATGCAACAACATATAGAGAAATTGACGAAAAAAGTTGACACCACAAATGAGCTATTGCGAAAATTAACCACCGTGCAGTCAACAAATAATGCTCTCATAAATGCAATGAGTTGCAGGCGCAAATCTACCAATAAATTTCCATTAAAAACGGATGAAGCATTATAAGATCTTGACACAGAATTGGAAGGAAACAAGGAAAAATATGTGAGTTTATTTAAAAATACTACACTTTAGTGTCACATTTTAATTCAAAAATCAACATTTTTTTTATTGCAGATGCCTATAATACAAGACCTGCTAGGTCACAATGCAATTGAAAAGTCACTGCATAAAATTATAGCAGTTGAATTGTTGCTGGAATACAATTACTTTGGTGTGAAGGAATCTTTGAAGGAATTTACGCACTTTAATGCGTTACTATTTGGTAAGTTTTTCATGTTTTTAACATTGAAGGACATAGCTTCAAATTTATAAACATACTCTTTCAACTTTTTTTGTAGAATGTGTGAAAGTTGAAGGCTTCATCGAATCGGAGTATATTCACCAAATTCAAAAAAGTATCAAGCTCGCCAAAGGCCGTTTCTTCAAGTCTCGTTGCTTGGAAAAAAAACGAAAAGAGACTCAGTCACAAAATTAAAAGAAAACCATAATGGCTAAATGAGTAGCGACCAACATCTCCGCTTTGGCAGCATCCCGGTTCTTTCCGCTAGTTACCCGACTGTATACATACATATATGTATGTATATTTAACGTTTTTTAAAACCTGCTGTTTTCAACCTTTGATCATTTTATATATGCATATGTAATATGTATTTAACGTTTTTAAACTATTTCAATCTGTAATAATTCAGTTCAGTTAAAAACATTTTGTTATAACAATTTTTAAGTGCATTTCGCATAAAATAAAACCATTATAACGATTGTATTGAATCTAGTGCATTTTTCTTTTTAACAAAAAGTGTGAGAGGCCTATAAGGTGAGTTTTTGTACACATAATACTTATTTTCATACGAATATGCAATTTTTCCTATTTACCTTGACATCGAAGAATTCTTTGTTAACTATGGCATCGAAGAATTCATCGTTAACTGTGGCATCGAAGAATACTTCGTTTACTTTGGCATCAAAGAAATCTTCGTTAACTATGGCATCGAAGAATTCATCGTTAACTGTGGCATCGAAGAATTCTTCGTTTACTTTGTCATCAAAGAAATCTTCGTTAACTATGGCATCGAAGAATTCATCGTTAACAGTGGCATCGAAGAATTCTTCGTTTACTTTGGCATCAAAGAAATCTTCGTTAACTATGGCATCGAAGAATTCATCGTTAACTGTGGAATCAAAGAATTCCTCGTTTACTTTGGCATCGAAGAATTCTTCGTCCCATGGTAAGCGTAAAAGGTGATCTGTTACTTTTCGTAGGACATCGCCGTGTTAATTTTCATCGGTCGGGGTAAGCGATACAATCATGCTGCATCGTTTACCTTGCTCGCTTACCAATGTCTACCATATCCCGCTGGGTATCTTCCTTGCCTTTCCTTCGCTCTCCTTGAGCTGTAAGTGAATATCCGTTTTCGTTTAGCACCAAATGCGTGCATATCCTTGCCGTCGTAATTCTCAACAGCTTTGTGTAGTGATCAGCTTAAGTACTTTAATTTGAGACGAAGAAAGCATACTTACCTGGCGTAGAGGTAAACCGTGATCATGAAGGCGGTTCCTCCGGAGCGAGACCTGATCATTGCACTGCCGATTGGGTTGACCTCTGCGATTATTCCTAATGTGAATAACTCGTGCGTGTAATTTTTGGTAGCCGGGAATGGCGTACGCGCCGTCCCGACATATTTAAATACATTTAACGACTTAAATTAAGTTAAGGCTTGGAAGTTTGGTTAAGATGTTTTGTGGTAGTAGCTGATATATTAAATATATAATTAATTAATAATGAAGATCTTTATTTTCACTCAAATATGTCGAACTTTGTTCCAAAAAGTGTTTTTGAGTTGACTTATTCTTCATTACTAGAATATGAAGAAATCCTCAACTGAAACTGATGGCATTTTGGAGAAAGTTTATATTGAATATGATCTACTTAACCTCAACAAAAATGGTTTGAATGATTTAAAAGTGGAGGATTTGGCTTAGAAGTTGAATCAGTTGGCAGGGCGGTCGAAAAGGTTTGAACATGAGGAACTAAGAACATTACTCGATGAAAATTGTGGTCAAATACAAGCAAAGTTCGCAGAGACTTCAGAATTGAAGCCAAGAAATTTGAAAGACTATTTCTTATGTAAAAAGTACTGCTTCACCACGACAAAAATAAGTTGTTTTTGTGCATCGGCATCGGCCGACGTAGTTATTTCAGGATGGAATCCACAAATAGCCGGAAAGATGAGAAACTCTTGAAAACTGCTTCGTGTGCAAACTTCTCCTCCGACTCTCGTGCATTTATGTAGCCCACAAACATATACTATATATGCAATTTACTGGTAATGCCATTACATAATTTAATTTATGTAAAAATATTATATATAGAGATACATACATACTTATCAGTATGGATATATAGATGTATGTGTGTCCACATTTGGTTATATAATGTAGTAGTTTAGTAGTTTTGCAAATCGCAACATTTCTTATTTCATCTAAATGTGCCCGTAAATTTTGCACTTAACAATCGCCAACAACAATAAAAACCAGCTGTAAGGTCTATGAGCAAACCAACAAAGCCACACTGAAGCAGAGAGGGAGGGGGCAAATCGGTGGCAGTGCAAGGGGAAGAAATGTGCGAATTCTTTTTTAGCCACCTCAGCATTTGCTTATCAATTTGCCATTTTAAAATCTGAGCACACAACAACAACAATAACAACCGAACATCAAAGCCACAAGCGCAAGAGTTGAACACGCCAACGGTCGCGCAAGGCTGCCATTTGTTGTTTGTGTGCTATCAGTTGTTGTTGATCTATGCCAAGGGACCGCTTGCTCTCAACATCACCTCCCTCCTCACTTTGGGCAGCGCTGCGAAGGAAAATATGAGTATCTTAACGGAATACTTTTCGCCATTGCACGTGTGTACTTCAGTTTAGGTCCTTTGAAATCACACATGTGAGTGTGGTTGTGTGTGCGTGCTGCTGAGATTGCGCAAATTTCGCTTTGTTTCGTCTCGTAGGTTTTTCTATTACTGTTCCCTTCCATTTGGCCGGCTTATCGGTGCTCAGCATCTTTGCAAGTGTAATTTAAGTTTCGTAATTTGCGCCAAACAACTGTTGGCCAGTATTTTATTTTGTGTAATTTTATTCGCCACACTTGGCTAATTTAATGCGTGTATCCTTTAGCCAGGACATCGACGTAATTGCCTACGTTTCGTTTTATTTACACGACGATTTGCTCTCTATGCACATGTATGTGTCCTTATATATCTGCAGTATGCGTCTAAATATGTGTGTGTGTTTGAGGCGGATAACTGTAGTCATAAAATCAATGGTTAAACATAATTACTTGATTTATAGTGACGATTGCTGAGCGGCTATTTTAACTAAGAGTCAGACTTTGACCAAAATGTCAGTCGAAACACAATAAAAGAAATTGCCTTTGCGGTTATAAATACTTCAAACATATTTACTCGTATAAGGAAGTCGACAAGTGAGACTATTCAAATACATAACTTAAGACATTTTAGTATTTCGTTGGCTTTTTCAGACCCATTGAAGCTACTTTTGTTAAGTACCGAACATTTTTTGATATATGAGTATTCGTCATTTCTGATGTACATATGAATCTTTTTCCTTTTTATTGGAGATTCTAAGTGTAGCCTGGTCCTTCTCAACCTGATCTTTCCAACCGAATGGAGGTCTTCCTCTTCCTCTGCTTCCCCCGGCGGGTACTGCGTAGAATACTCTCAGAACTGGAGTGTTTTCATCCATTCGGATGACATGATCTAGCCAGCATAGCCGATGTCTCTTGATTTGCTGAACTATTTCAATGTCGTATATCTCGAATCAACACGAGCCTTCTTTCAGTCATAGGTCACATGACGATCTTGCTATATCATTTTGTGCACTGCATCAATAGTTCCCGCAACAACAACTGATTTTAGGTAACCTTCACGAAATTCGTCTTAAAGTGAGCTACGATCTGGATTAAATTCATCATACCATCAAGAAACACTGGCCTTTGATAAAGCTTCATTGCTAAAAACTGAAATAAGTGCTTCGAAATAATGTTGCTGTGTTAATCTATGTCGAAATTAAAAAAAAAAAAAGAATCGTTGGAAAATGTTCGTTATAAGTATGTAGAATAGGGTGCCTCAAAACAAATTTTTAATTTTTTTTTTCAACTCTTACCCCCTCAAATGTTAGTGATTGACAAAACAAAAAATCCTCCCGCAAACCAGGCGCTGTAGCTCATCTCTAAGGGGTCGCTATTTTTTGTTTTTTTTTTGGTTCCGATGCGTTTAACATTTTGTTTTTTTATTCAATCCAAAATTTCACCAATTAATTTTCGTTTCTCAAAAATAACTATCACATATTCAGAAAGTTGACTTTTCAAACTTTAAAAGTTTCTGCGACTTTAGAATACCAGTTAGTGCTTTCAGATTAACCTCATCTTATGGTGTTCCAAAATAATGTTATAAATTTGTTTATGTCTAAGTTCACCTCTTTTGGATGTACATTCTCCTGGGGCTACTCGTACAGCTCGAAAGTAAACAGCAATCGATGGTGTGGGTGTTTCAAGGTGAGTCGAATCCAACAAAACTTGTTTGCGCATAAAGCACTTCTCCAGCAAATGGTTGCCTGTTTTATAGGAACCATACCAATGGAGAATATTTTGAAACACTATAAAGCCACTTTCGATAATTAATATTTGTTTCTGATCCCTAATTTCGAAATAAAATAACTCTTTCCTTATATTCAGACTTAACAGTATGGTCGTTGGAAGGATATTTAGTGTCATTGAAAAAGAAATCGCCGAGAGTGAGAAATAATTTGAAGCGAAAGGCAAGGCATCGAAAAGCGTAGATAGGGTTATATACGGTATATCGCTTACAATAGCAACGATATTGTAAATTTTACAATCAAATTTTGCCATAAGCGTCTACTTGTTTTTGTTTGCAAAAAAATGCGACATATATTTTAATACGAGTATATACAAATTCAATGATCACCAATGCATAGAATATAAAAAATTTTGGAAAAATCGGGATGGCTTCTCCCTAGGCCAAATATAATCCCAAAACAACAAACTTTCCATTGTAATAATTTCAGCAGTATTTTTGTTCCAATTCAATATTTTTTTAACCTCACGATTTCTACTTTTGAAGAAAGAAGAAGGAAAAGCAAATATAAGGAGAAAGATGTATTGCAATCGGAGTAATCCTTCAGAGTGGAAACAAAAGTGTGCTAACTATGACGACTAGTTTTTTTTAGAATGGTCTTGTTTTTGAATAGTTTCTCAGTCGTTTAATCAAATGACTATTAATGACTACAAACGACTTGCCATCACAGGGCTCATAGGTAGTGGTCAGAGTACCGATTTAACCTAAGTAAAATTTAAGTTTTTCCGTCTTTCTAGAACGTAAAAGCTACGTAAACTCCCTCCAGTTTTGTAAGAAATATTTGTGTACCTTTATTTATTAACAAACAAATATAAAAAATGTCGATTCTCTCATAACCAGTAATTTACCGGGTTACTAAATAATTTAACAAGCTACTAACCAGTAGTTTACTAGTTGCTAGCCATAAATTTAGCTTGTTACTAATCAGTTATTTAACTAGTTACTTCTGCAGAGTAATAAAAGTGTATATACATATGTGTTTATCAACGCTGAGCTCGATCAGCTAACTTTCTACTGCCCATTGAAGAACCAAAAAATCAAAGTAAGTAGCTAAACGGGTCACCAGTACTCTAGCAATTAGGTACCTTTATTCCAAATACGACGAGGAAAAAAGTATTCTACATATGAAAATTTATGATTTAAAGCTATAAAATTGTCTTGAGAACTAGCAAAAATTAAAGATCACAAAAGAAGGAGTTGATCTACCACACTTATCTACAACTAACTGCACTCAAAACCTTAATTATTCCATAGTTAATAAAATTTATTTCAAACTAAGCTTTGATGCATCTGCTCCCCTTCACTCCCTCTCTTGTGAAATTTATATACTACCAAAGCACTGCGAAAATATTTTACGAGCAATAACGAATAAATTCTCTCCCTTAATATTCGGTTTTAAATATTTTTGAACGCACATTAAGATAAACACATAGTTGCTTTTAACGGTACAGTGATATTTTGGCAAATTACGACGCCTTCCGCTTTACAGCTACATAACCGTAAATCCACATAAATGACCAAGATAAGCAAATGAAGTGCAATGAAGGCAAATCAGCAGGAAAATATGCAAACAAACACAGAGTCAACCGACAATGCACCAACTGCAAGCGGTGAAGCGAAATAATTGAAGCTGTTGCACGGTGCGTGAGCTTTCCACAGCCAAAGTGTGAGTGTGTGTGCGTGTGTGGGCGCTCGTTTTGTTTTCGCACTGCCATGCAAATGTGGCGAATTTCTGGTCACTGGCATTTGTTCGACGCATTTGCGCTGCTGCTGCCGCCGCCGCTTGTTTGTTGCCATAAAAAGGGCGCTGTCGTTGTTGCAACATGCGTGGTCAAGCGGCAGTAACGCACGGTGCGGCGTGGTTGGGAATAGCTAAGCAAATACGAAGCAGCAGTGGCTACACGAGTACAATGGTCTATTTAGTCAATGGATTTGTGCGTGCGCTTAGAGGTGGCATGCAACACTAGACTACACAACATCAATAGCGGCGTGTACGCACTTTATCTGGCCGAGGCGAAGTCCGAAATTCGCACGAGGCAACAAAAGTGCAAATTTCCACAAAAAAAAAGTAACAACAACAAACAAATTGTGGCAACAACGCAGATAGCAGCTTCGTGTAACAAGCGGCAGACAAATTGCTAGCAAAGTACTGCATGCCACACTTGGTAGGTAAGCCAGTGCATACGTGCAACAATAAGTGGCAAGTCCGGTGTAGCATTGCCAGAGTTCAAACAGTGTTGCACACGCGATTTATCGCACGAGATAAGCGATAATAAATTAATTAGAAATATTGAAATGGACACAGCGGCCGGCATATCGCTGTTTAATGACAATGGTTTGTTGCACCAACAAAAGGGTTGTTGTCATTTTTGTTTGTGTTTGCTTCGTTGGATTCTGCCTTTTCATTTGTAATTCAAGGCGCTTTGTGGCCTTGGCTGCAATGGTTGTATGTGCCGTTGTAGTTGTTATCGTTGTTGTTGTATTGCTTGTTAGCATCATTTGTTGTTGTCTTCTTGCTTAGTCAGGCCGTTGAAATTGTAAGTTAACACTTGCTTGCGCACACCGAGCCGTTTATGGTGCTTAAACGTAGTCTACTTTTAGGCGCTCGACATATTTTTGAAAATTCTAGGTATTTTAAGTCACAGAGATAACAGTATTTTGAATAAATTTACACTTTCAAAAGAAATATAGAGTATTTAACGGCATAACCGCATAGAAAAGAGATCCGATACCGTAAACTGAGATCTTGAACTTGACTATAAACTAAACAAAAATTGACCAAAGAAATTGTGTACTTTCTCTTTAAAAATACAAATATCCTTAAAAAGTTTTACAGAATGGTTTTTGAAAAATAGCGTCTTTGCTTCTAGTCCCTTCCTTCACTTTGACTCACAGTCTGCGGGCTAATATTTTCAGGATTTTTTCTCTCGCTGTCATAAGTTCAAATTTTTTCCATTTGTTAACTGTAAATTGAAAACTTGTTCACTTGCCACCCACAAACTTTGCATGTCTCTCTGCCGAAGAAACTCCATCGCCGACACCTCAGCGTCCGGCAGTTTGCACCTTTGGAGACACTGGACACTGGCGCTGTCCCCAACAGCGGTGCACAAATTTCTTATGGAAAAAATTGCTCCAACATTAAAGCATAACAGTAAAGTGAAATGAGAAATAGCGCAAAAATCGTCCGCAAACTTTTGCTGTCTTCCGCTTTTTTAATAGAATTAAAAAGTTTTGCGTTCACATTTTTCGTTTTCCTTCCTTTTCGCCGCGTCTCACTGCATACCTTTTATTGGCTGCCACTTCTTTGGAGACGCTTGGACTGCGCCCTCGGGTGTTAAGTGCGCAAGGTGCCGCTGGTCCGAAACTGGATAAAAAATTAACCTGTTAAATAAGGAGATATGCGCTTGGCAATATACAAAAAGTTTCGTGGCAATCTGCAAGGAGCACTTCACAGCAACAAAGTACAAAATACAACAAATGCTTTCTGCTAATTGAAAATATCTGTTTTGGGATCAATTAGACCTTGCCGCCTGCCACAGCACGCCCCGCGGTACAGCGACTGGCTTTGCGACGCAGCGAGTCACACCTCTTCATTTGCTGGTTTTGTTGTATTTTCCAGTCTGTCTTGGCTGTGGTGCGAAAGTGTAAGCTTGGAAAACTCGCCTACTTAGCAATTTTCACTGCACTTTTTTGTCTGCCGGTTTTCACCAACTTTCTCCTCGAATATATGTATATTTTTTTTTTTATTTTGGTCTCAATCGCCAGCTGATTGTTGTGGTTATCGATTGCAGCGAGTGTGAACTTTTTTGCTGTAAACGTGTTGTATTAGTTGTTGTTGGCGAAGAAATTAAAAGCTTAAAAGTCAAAGGTCAGCAAGTGTTGGCAAAACTTTCAATAGCGATTTTACCGCTAATCCGCTCGGAAGGTAAAAGGTGTGGAAGAGAATACAAATACAAGTAGAATTGTAAGTTAAAAGTGCTCGCTCGCTTTAATTGAAGAAAAGAAAGTTATTTATTTTGGAGTTGTTTTAAGTTATACCAATGGCTTTTTAAATTCAATTTGTTTAGATACTTCCTTAAGCATTTATACTCTTAAATTCCAAAAACACAATGGTTTAATGTTGATTATTGTTCGGCTTTTCATACTTATACCTTGAGTGCGGTGAAAGTAAGCTCAAAGCTAGACAGAAGTTTCAGGCTACTTCCATATTAAACTTATCTGAATAGCTTATCACATCGGAGTCGTGGGAAATTGTAAAGCCAATGAGCTGGCAAGACAAGACACCAACATCCAAATTCCATAAGCATAGAAACGAGCAGGGTCTCCACAGTCTTCGTGCACTTGAACGCTGGATCTTTGGGTTTTGCGCAAGCTCAACAAGCTCTGGTTAGCTCTGGTTGCAACCAGCATTTGCGCAAGCCTTTTTAACACAGAGTGATACATGAAAGGACCATTGAACTGCTAGCTCTTAGGAATGATCACATCGATGCAAACTTTCTAACTGGGCACTGTCCCATTGGCACTCACACGGTGATCAGAAATAATTTGGAGGACGCAACTTGCCAAAATTGCAATGAGGAAGATGAGGTGGAAATATCTATACACTTTCTCCTCCACTGTTCATCTTTCGCCAGACTAATATTGAAGCTTCGATGGTTACGAACCCGACAAATTGGATGGAATTGTTATTAGCCATCTCAATAAATACATTTGCGTAGCGACGGTCTTTTTGATTCATGATTTGATTGTGAGTACTTGGCATCTCAAAAGAAAAATGTCTCTAGCTGTCCAAGTAGGATTCTTCGTGACCTAAACTCGAAAATATTATTAAATGAGGGTCCATTCATAACGGCAATGTTTCAAAAGTTTGTGCATGGCTAAATTATAATGAAGGAGTAATTGGACTCACCAATTTGTGTCTTTTGTACTGTGTGGTATTTGAGGTGTTTTGATTACAAATTTGAGTTCACAAATTGTCCATCATTACAGCTTGACCCCTACTTACCTTGACATCTTTTATATTGGCGTAGACACCGCTTACGCGATTTTAGCCGAGTTTACAACAACTCGCCAGTCGTCCTTCATTTCGCAGCTTGGCGCCAATTGAAGATACCAAGTGTAACCAGGTCCTCCTCCACCTGGTCTTCTCAATGGAGTGGAGGTCTTCCTCTTCTTCTGCTTCCCCCGGCGAATTCTGTGCTGAATACTCTCAAACATGAACATGCCGTCTTGAATCGTACAGCTCATGGTTCCATCGACTGCGATATTTGGCGTTGCCAATGCCCAAAGGACCATAAAGCATCCACAGAACCTTTTTCTCGAAAACACGTAAAACCGACTCAGCAGATATTGTCATAGTCCAAGACTCTGCACCATATAGCAGTGACTTGTAGAATTTGAACTTTGTACGTCGAGAAAGCAATTCACTTTTCAATTGTCTCTTCAGTCTGAAGTATCACCTGTTGGGAAAAGTGATTCCCCGTTTGATTTCGAAGCTGCTGAAGATTTAACCATCTCAATTCTGATCTGTAGTTCGAATTATTTTCTCCAGGAATAGTCGCACTATAAGCAGTCGCTTTGTTTGAAACATCAATGGATATTGAACGGCTCGGAGAACTTGACCCAGTTTAAGAACTGAAAAGGGAACCAACGTAAAAGTGAAAATAGAATTTCTATTTTTATACCCTGAACAGGGTATATTAAGTTTGCCACGAAGTTTGTGACACCCAAAAGGAAACGTCGGAGACCCTACGAATATACATATATATGTATACAAATGGTCAGCATGTTGATCTGAGTCGATTTAGCCATGTCCGTCTGTCTATCTATCCGTCTGTATATACACGAATTAGTCCCTCAGTTTTTAAGATATCGTTTTGAAATTTTGTAAACGTCATTTTCTCTTCAAGAAGCTGCTCATTTGTCGAAACGGTCGATATCGAACCACTATGGCATATAGCTGTCATACAAACTGAACGATCGGAATAAAGTTCTTGTATAGAAAACTTTCACATTTGACGAGATATATTCACGAAATTTAGTATAGATTATTTTTTAAGGCAACAATGTAATCTCCGAAGAAATTGTTCCGATCGGATTACTATAGCATATAGCTGCCATACAAACTGAACGATCGGAATCAAGTTCTTGTATGGAAAACTTTCACATTTGACGAGATATGTTCACGAAATTTGGTATAGATTATTTTTTAAGGTATTAATGTAATCTCCAAAGAAATATTTTCGATCGGATTACTATAGCATATAGCTGCCATACAAACTGAACGATCGGAATCAAGTTCTTGTATGGAAAACTTTCGCATTTGACGTGGTATCTTCACGAAATTTGACATGGATTACTCCTTAAGGTTCATTTTCCAGTGGTTATAAGCAAAATTACCCTAAAAAGTCTTTTGTACTTTTATCGAGAAACTATACGTTCGTTAATTTTTTGAAACACTCCACTCTCCAAATTAATAGTCAAAAATGATTTAAGCAATGCTAAACCGCCAAGTAATATCTATTTTATGAGAACCCCAAATTTTATTTTAGCATAAATCCAGAAAATCCTAAACGAAATACAACAGTTTATATGTATGTCGTCGAGTGAATTTGTATGTCGCCGAGTGCATTCGTTTATCGTTGTAACGGTAAAGAAAAATGCAAATCCAACACGAAAGTGACAAATTCAAATGAAGCGTAAATTTAATTACTACATTTTATTGGATTACGTACGCTTCCCGGCGCTATTTGCAACCTATACTTGCGCAAAACGCAAACAACCTGACCAACAACAACAACGAATGCACTGAAAGCGCCACTCACCGAATTGTTAGGAAATCACCACAGTGGCGCACCGTGGAAAAATCCAACAACAAACAAGCAGCACGGTTTTACAGTTATAAGCACATACACATGCATAGGTACACATGTCAATTCATGTATGTGTGTGTATGTCAACAAATAAAAGCCATTGTTGCGCTGTTTGTGAGAATGGAGTAAATTTCGAATGCAAAACATATTTGGATGCGGTGGCGCATGTGTTGCATGCAACAAAGGTCCACGCTGTGCTTTTTATGGTCGGTGGCAAAAAATGAGAAAACAGAGCAGGACAGGTTTTATTTACTGTATGAGCTCGTGCCATTATGGTGATACCTAAGTATATATGTATGTGTATGGAGGAAATATTTGCTCATGTATATTAAAGGCAATATTTATTTGTGACTGATTTAAGTAATATATGTGCCTCGAGTTAAGCAATTTAGCAGGTAGGCATTCAACCATGAGTGCCTAGTGTCTCTCTGAAAATTTCTTCAAATATTTTAACTCCCAAGCTTTTCGATTTTAATCTCAACAACCATACACATAGACACTCCATATGCGTATGTATATGTCTGTACATAAATCGGAAGCATTCTCATTAGTGCCTCTATGCCAAATAATAGTTTTTCGGCATCATCTGGTGCTCGCTTTAATGCCATATTGTTCGCCTCACTTCTCTTTTACCCACTCATCATCTCACATAATCTACTCCGACTGCCGCGCAAAATGAACAACAACTCACGTGCTGGCGCAAATTCGACGTGTTTTCGTTGCGAAATTAATTCCAGTACATACCACACCCCCAAATATTCCCCACCGCCCCACCTTTGCGCCACAGCGTTTACACACTCACCGTAATCCACTGCGATGCTCTGCCGGCCGCCACCTTTCCATCTGACGACGTGTTGTTATCCTGTCGCTGTTCCGCTAGTCGTTGTTGCATGACATGACACCGATACTAAACTGACACTTTGACATGGACTTAACCCTAAAACGCTTAAATGCTGACGCAGCCGTAAAGCTTACCAGTGGCAAGTCCAGAGGTCGAACGGTCGGCTGGTTGATTGCCGTTGTTGCCGTGTGCTCTTCGCGACACACACGAACACCTACCAACAAGTGCTTATACGCGTAACGGTAAATTGGTAGGCAGCTTGCCTCCAATCGGTACAGACACACGCGTTGCAAGCGCAAGCTTTTAGGCGCGTGAGTTGTGGAAGGTAAACCTGAGTGGATTATTGATTCCATTTTCGTGATTTCGGCGCACACGTAAATTAATTGTGTTAAGCACCTACTAATTGACAGCATACCATGACCGTTACCTACGTTGGAATGATCAGAGTCAAGTGGTTGATTTGCACTTAATTGTGGCTCATTCGAGCTCTACAACGTTTTAAAAATTCAGTATCAAATCTTAAAATACATCACATTATATATCTTCTATAGAGGCATACTTAAGAAATCTTTGTGAGATTTCCTCAATTATTAAAAATTAATCTTTAAATACAAAATCGTTAATTTTAGATGAGATATGAAATCTATACCTTAGGCCCTGTCTCGTACTGAAATAAAGTACCTAACGAGTTGTTGTAAACGAATTTCCTCACCTGTGCTACTTTCCAACCCGCTGAAGCCTTTCAAAGATTTTACCGATATCAAAAATAGCGATCAGACCAAGTACGCCAATCTTATTATCGCCTTAGTTTTGTGACCCCAATATTAGTGAATAGTATAGTAGGTTCTGGAACATCGAACCGCTAACAAATATAATTCAAGAATCCAAGTGACTTAAAACTAAGTACGAAGGTCTGAGGTAAGAAGATGAAGATGGCACCATATGACGGACTTACAACTTTAAGCGACCCGAAACTTTCTTACCATGATCTCATTTAGGCTATCCTTATAAAGGAAGTCTAGAGTATCTTAAAGAGCAGGGATCCGAAGTGAAATTGAATATAGAATCGACAGCAAATTATCTAGCAAAGTATTCAAACTACAAATTGAAATCGTGAACCGTAGAAACAAACAGTAAAGCTGATGATCTAGAAAGAAAAGGCACCCTAGAACGGTATCGGTAGAATGGGAGCAGGTGGGTGTTCTACTTCTAAATAGCTGAGCGTCGCGGAAGGTTTTCCCCCATAGTGTCGCAAAAGCCTTTTTGCCCAAGATCGATCGCAGAGATCTAATGATCTCTTTGCCCTTAATAAAACTAGTCTTTTCTTAATTGTGGTGCTTTTAACGGGCCATTGACCTATTGGCGATCTCACAATAAGACTGGGAGTCCTACTAGACGCCACCGGCAGAAGCTGTATGGCAGAAGATGCGGTGGAAATAACTCAACACTTCCTTCTTTGCATTCCTACAGACATCCCACCGAGCTGTCGGAAATAGAAATTAAGCGCCGGTGCAAATTTGTATTGGCTACTAAGCGTTTTGTATTGGACATCAAGTCTTTCGAAATATCCTCCAACTCATACGCATTAGTAGGTGTGTGATTTTCGAAAAAGCAGAAATAGTTGAGCATGAGGTCAAGTATGTTTCGAAGTTCTTCAGCTTGTTTAATAAAAATACTAAATTTGAAAGTCAAGCGCAAGGATTCCACTACAATTTGGAATATGAAATCTAATCCGAAGTTCTTGAGACTGTTTTATAAAAATTCCAGAATGCTTTTTTCAGAAACTATACGTACCTTTTCAAATTCCTAAAATCTTAATCAAAGCAAAAGATTCAAAAGCACGATGCCACCGCTTACTCAAGAGAGCACTAAAAGACTCACCTGCATCCCAAATGCAATTCATTATTCTATGCGATTATCGATTCAATTGATTAGTGCTTTACACCAACTAATAATTGCAGCAATAAAGTTTTTGAATACCCCGAAGGATAAAGTTGAGAATCACACACCGGCAAGGAGAACCAAGCAGTTGCAACAAAACCAAAAAGCCACAAGTTATCGGTGAACATGACCAAAGTCAATTTGCTGTGAAAAGTTGCTGCAAAAATTGCAGAAAAAAGACGAAGAACAAAAACAAAAATGTAAAAAGTCGAGGTGGAAGTCAAGCGCGACTAACAAGGACGAAGATTGCCACCCACTGAGTGGCAAAACAATGAAAAAATTACGAAGAATCATATTACCGTAGCACATACCCAAAACTCATGTGGATGCAACGGCATGTATGATAAATGTGTGCATGTGTGTGAGGGAAGAAAAACTGCGCAAAACGAAATTCATATCGCACCTCACCAATCGAACGGAAAATGTAAAAAATTACAACAACAACAATGACGAAAATCGGATAACACCCGCTGGTAAGCATGCCACAACAATAACAAAACAGCGCAAACACATAAGGAAATGGAAAAAAACAGCCACAATCCAGGTTGGCGGGTTGGGGAAAAGCGCTGCGAAAAACTGGAAAATGCGCAGTTGAGTAATTTTTCAATTGGTGAATAATTGACGCCTGCAAGCGAAGGTGTGAATGAGCCACTCCTCTCACTCGCACACACACACACGCTGCACACTGAATAGCATACACATGCCTGAGCCCCTTGGGGTATGCTACGATTTTTTAACACGCCATTTTTTAACGTGCCGCAGCCATAGATGTGCGTTTGTGTATTGCTGTGTGTGTGTGACAATACACGCGTGATGACAATCAGATCACTGTCATAGAATATATCGGTGGCATCTGCTGCATGCGCCTGGTCGCCCACTGCCGGCTAGCCGCTGCCTCCTTCATGCTCGCTGCCGCTTTTATTGCCAGCTCCAACAATTCCGACACTTCTTTGTTTGTTTGTTGTTCGCATTGATGTTGTTGTTGGTGGTTTGGGGCGTTGAAACGGCGATGATGATGTGTGGTTTTGTTGCTGAGATATTCTCTGCTCTCTGTATATGTGTGTGTGTGGTGCAACAGCAAAATTTGTGGCAATGTTTTCATGTTGCAACTACACACCGACGTGCCAGCAATCAATACACTCAAGCGCACACATACCCACGCACACAAGCGCATAGCGTCGCACGTAAATTGAGTGAAGCGGTTGACCGAAGTGAAAAATGATTTTTAATTGCTGCCCTTTGCTGCCTGAAATAGCCTGGCGCTCCGTGTGCGTTGCCAGCCATATGCCACACCGTTGTTTTCGTGTTTTTGTGCCACACCTTCTTGTTTTTCGGTTATGCAAATGATGTGCGATTTGAAATTGAGCATTCGATTTTGGCTTCAATATTGGCCGCGCATAAAATTTACACAGTCGCAACAAATTGTTATTTAATTTGCGGTTCGGTGTTGTTGTTGTTTTGTTGGTTTTTGGTTTCACTTTTTTCAGTTGGAATTTTTATGCTTCTGTTGCTTACTACAGGAATCTTAAAAAAAAATATTTGTAAATACACTTTAGACAATGACTCGCTTAGTTTAAAATCGATCCAAGAGCAAAGCCGCCGAGTTCTTAATTGTCACTGAGTCTGAGGGGCTTCCCGGTAAGCTACACCAAAGTTAAAATGAACTAAAAGAATCAAAATCAGAATATTAATACAAACATTAATAATATCTCTGTTTGGCTTATCTTTAGTTATCCTCGATATCCGGCCAATATATATTCAAGTGACGGCTGTGGCTTCAGACTTTAAGCAATTGGGACCAGACTCGGGGCCACAGCGGGCATTTTATTATTTGTATATCCGACCTCGAGTTTATTGGCAATACGATCGAAAAAAAGAGATAGAGGACAGAGAGACAGGGGATAATTTCAAACTAAATGCTTACAATTCAGTCCTTAAGGGCGAAGTTTCAGGTATTACAAAAGGTGTCAATTGGGCTACTGCTCTAACCAGCAAATTCATTAACCTTCTAGTGGATAACCACATGGGAATCAGGGCAATGCGTAGCGCCTATACTAAGTCTCTCAGCTCTAAGTTATGCGAGGACTAAATTCATAATGGGAAACTTAGTGAAAATCATTTGGGTATCCAGGGAATAATAGAAAACGAAAAGGCAGACAACTTAACATGCTCGAGGGCAACCAGGAGAACCATTCACTAAGCTGCCTTAAACCATTTAATCCCTTCAAGTTTTGTTAGAAGCAATAGGTCTTAGAACCTTAGGAACCTAACAGGTCTTGGAATACTAGAAATGCAGAACTTACCACAAAAGTACTTTGGGATAGTGTTGATGGTGGACAGAAAAAACTTCTAATTTTGAGCGAAAGGATACTTATTCACATTATAGGGTCATCACAGGGCCCCTACCCTTAAAATCTGATCTTCACAAAAATGCTGGATTGGGCGGAATGCAGGTAAGCGTCGCATGACGAGGTGTTCAAGTACTAGCCCTTCCGGAGTGGAGACGGTATATCTTCCACGGGTTCCAATGTTCCCACTTAAAGTACTGCTGGGGTGCAAGAAAATCATATATTTGCCATAAGTGTTGATAACCCTAAAAACAAACAAAAACAACAAATCGGCCGCTGTCAGCTTAGTCTTACCTGTAGCGCACAGTAGAACAAATTTTCTTCCTTAAAAAATGAAGCATTGATAGGAATTTGGGGTTCTGACAACTCACATGTGATCGACGAAAAACACACAACATGTCACTGTTACGTCAGTTTTTTGGTCTGGAGGCATAATTCGACCATACGGTTTTTCGAAAAAGATGCTGATGAATCAGTGGCTGTTATTGGTATTCGATATCGCGATATGATAACCCAGTTCATTTTGCCGAAATTGGATGATATTGATATGGCAAGTGGGGTTTCAACAAGACATTGACATGGAGCCCGTGAAACACTTCAGTTAGGTCATTAAACATTTCCAGGCCGTGGACTCTCTCGTTTTTGTGATAAGATATAACTCTATATATGTATATGTAGTACTACCTACAGGATCGATAAAAAATTTTGTCAATAGAAGATTAATATATTAATATTTTTATAGTTTTCCAGCTGAGAAACATTACCGAAATTTAGGTTCCACGTTTCTCACTTTCAATGGGCGATCACTATTCTCTGTCCACAGCTGTAAATGGATACCAGATAACTACACGTGATAAATCTGGTTTCTTTACGCAAAGAAAGTATATTCGATAAACTAGGTAGCTCCACAGACATTTACTTCTGCTAACCACAGATAACTACGACAACAGAATAGCTGGTGTTGAGATATAAAGCGTAGTACAGGAAGTCTAAAGTCGGCTGCAAGTTGAAAAAGATAAAAAGTTGGAAGCCGTTGTGCGTTTATGGCAGACTTCGAGGCAGCGAAAAACTGCAAATTCTGCGGAAGAAAATCACGAATGCATTGGGGACATTTCAACGTGCGATAAAATTGCATAGGCAACCAAGGCGGCGGTGAATTCAAAAGGTCTCGCCTCTTATCTCAAGCGCTGACTAAGAATTACGCATTAAAATCACAAGTTGCAGTGTCACGACGACGAAGACCACGCAATTGCGTACTGCACCATTTCTACAGGAAATCCTGACACAGATGCATAAACAAATTTCCATTTTAAATGAAAAGTGAAAAGTAGAATTATCAATAACTGCTAGAAAGAGTTGGCGAGCCGGCCGCTTATCTCACTTGTCGCGCTCTCAAGTGCCTTTAAATTATTTAGATTTTACGAGCGCCTCGGCGACTGGCACAGGCTGTGAATTTTGTTGTGATTTCTTTTATTTTTTTCTTACTTTCAGAGCGGCGGCTTTAACTCAAAGATTTACGCCGAGCTCCGCATGTCTCACACTTAACGGCGCAATCAACGCGACGGCGGTGGCGACGCGTCCAAACGCTGCATGATGATACGACGGTTTCTGGCGGGTTGATGAGGAGTGTTGTATGAACCGGCAGTGCAAGTGTGAGGCGCGGCTGTTGCACTTTGCGGCACCGTTCTTGCAACCGTTTCTATTATTAATTCCATGTGAGAACGTGAGAGAGCGGCAGTGAATGACCGCAACCGCGCGGATGCTGATAAGCACATGCATTGCTGTACAAGCCGTGTAACGGTGACTGTGACAGTGTTGTTTTGGCTGCGAGCATAGCGCTGCTACACGTTTTCATCATCTGGGTATTACTTATCACTCAACGCGCACAGCCATCTTGATTGCCGAAAAAACCGACTTGCCAGCGCTGAGGCGCTCCAAGATTCATGAACACATGCCCGTATAAATATGAGTACATTTAAATTTATATATGAAAGTGTTTGTAGAAAATATCGCATTCCAACATATGTGTGTGTGCCTTCACCGCGCAAAAATGTGATTTCATATGTTTCTTAAACCGCAAAGGGAGCTTGCAAAGCCACGCAAGGGGGAGAATTATTCGCCAAGAGGAATTGCGACAAAATAAATTAAAATGGATGAAATGTAATTTTCGTGTTGCATACGCTATCCTCGGTCTTCTTTGACATTTAAAGCGCTGAAAATAAACTAACGACCGACTTCGACGCAAACTTTAATTAAAAGCTGCACTTTTTTGTTGAAACGCAACCGTTTGCTTAGTCTTTTAGTTGCTTATATAGATATACATACAAGTATATATATTCTATGTGTATAAGTATATATTCACATATTGGCTGATAAGCTCGCTATCCAAACTGCTTATAGTTTAGTAAGTTTGTGGCATCCTCGGTATTTCGGGGGCCCAGATATAAAGCGTGAGTATGACGAGCTAGACACTTGCTTGAATGGCAGTGAAAGCATAACTCCAGGAGATGGTGGACCCAATTCGCCAATCGATAACGATGGAGCGGTAATTCCATTACCTGACGATGAAGAAGTTCCAACAAACATTACCCGTCTAAATCTCACCGTCAACAAACTGATGGGACTTTATCAGTGTGGCTTTTGGGCTGAAAAATCAACAATTGACCAGATATTCATTATACGCCAAATCTTGTAAAAGACCTACGAAAAGACGATTGACACTCACAACCTCTTCGTCGATTTAATAGCTGCTTTTGACAGCACGACAAGGAACTGCCTCCATTCCGCTATGTCTGAATTTATACCAAAATACCCGCAAAACTAATACACCAGGATCGTGAAGGACGTCTCCGAGCCGTTCGATACCAAGCGAGGTTTCAGACAAGGCGACTCCCTATCGTCCGACTTCGTCTATTTACTCTTGAAGAAAATAATTTGAACTCCAATCTTCCAAAAGGCAGAAAGTCCTCTGCAGATGTATGGACGACAACATCTGATGAGTCGACGTTACGAGTTTTCGAGAGAAAGGTTCTGCAAAGATTTTTAGTCCTCCTCGCATTGACAACGGCGAATACCCCAGTCCATGTACAAGATATACAACGATATTAACATAGTTCAGCGAAGAAAGAGGCAGCGGCTACGCTGGCGTCGTGGATGAAAACACTCCAACTCTGGGAGTATTCGACGCATGTTCCAGCTAATCCGGAATCCAAGTGATCCTTTCATATTATTTCGCAGCAAGACTTGAGTTTTCCCAAAAGATCGTTTTAAAAAGTGCCAACGCACTTGATGACGCTTTGAAATTGTGGTGCATAATTTTTGTTGTTATTTATCAAAGAGAATGTCTTGAAGGCAAAAGCCGGCTGACATAAAAATATAAATAGACACTCTCGAGACAACGCTCGCCACTTGTGTGGAACTTTTAACTAATTTTATTATTTTGGATACATTTTATGTTTGATTTCTTTACATTTTGTTTATAAATGAATTATTTTTCTTCAATTTACAAAAAAAAAAATTGGAGATGGGCTCTTTTCTTTGATGGCGGCATGTCCCGCAGAGGCATCCAGCATTTGACGAGTAGTCAGTTGACATTTCTTTGAACAGTTTACCCAAATTATACAAAGCCTTTGAAATAGTTTTCTGACCGAAAGCTTAAAAATAATCACAAAGTACTGCTTTGAGCCGCCAGCGCTTCCCTAAGCTACAGAAACTATTTAAGGCAGTTATTTTTCAAAAAAGAAAAACAATTTTCTTTGTGATATGCATGTTCTCATTAAAAATTATATTTAATTGCAATTTCAAAATTGAGGTTATGCAGATTCTTTTGGAATAGCAATCTTCTTAATGAAATAAATATTTTAATAAAAAACGATAGTCACGAAATATACTTAATTCAGTTCAGAGTTTTAAATTTATTTTCAAGATTACAAGAATTATTTGGCAACAGCTCAAACCATAAAACTTTGCGGAGGCCAATCTGCACCCACGCAGCTAAATAACTGTACATCGCAACAAACAGTTATTTGTTGACAGGAAGTAATTCTTCTTTTAGATAATTATAGTTTGTTTTATTTGAAGAAACAAGGGCCAGAGACTCTCAGCACAAATCATTTGCAAAATGGTTATTATAACAAAAATAAAAGAGACGATAGTGAATACAACTAAACAGCAACGCCAACATTACAAGGGCAAAAAGGAAAGAATAAAGAACAAGTAAGGTGGAGTTGGCTTCGCGCAGAAGCATTCATGACAAAAACGGAGCGATCGTTGAAGACATGCCTCGTTCTGGACGTCCTTCGGCTGCTTCAACTGATGAAAATATTAAAAAAGTGAAAGATACGGTGCTGGAAAATCGTCAGAAAAGTATTAGAGATATGCCAAAAGAGGTCTTTTTGGACATGATTGATCGAACAAATTCCGATCGCACATTCATAGAGAGCATTATAACTGTCGATGAGACATGGTTCTATGAGTGACATGCAAAAAAGTCAACGATCTTCGGAATCGAAACCGTTTTCAGTCGATCGAAAAGATAAAACAAAATTATCGATAATGTAGTCGACAATTTTGCGATTTATCGATATTTTTTAAATTTACTATTCGGAAAAAATATCGATAATTTAAAAGTTTATATTCTTCAAATATTTTAAATATGTATGAATTTACTTGAGCTATTATACAAATCGAGGGACAGACAAAATAGACGGAAACCTGCCCGATAACTTTACGCAATGCATGGTGATCGGGTACAAAAAAGTAATTAGATTCGGAATCTTAGAGTTCTTAGATATTATCAACGTTTTTTTACAAAATTAAAAATTATTATCGATAATTTTCCAACTGATCGATAATTTTTCGATAGTTTTTTCCCATTTATCGAAATATTTTATTAGACGGAAACAATATCGATAATTTAAAAGTTTACATTTTTCAATTATTTTAATTAAGCATGAATTTACTTGAGCTCCAAAGAGAGGGGCAGACAAACCAAACGGAAACCTGCCCGATTACTTTACCCAATGTATTGTGATCGGGTACAAAAAATCAACTAAATTCGGAATGGCGCCTCAACAACAAGCGCTGGGCATATGAGCTGGTAAATGTGACGAGTTTTGTGTTTTTGTTGTGTGTGTGTGTAGCGCATGCATGGGCGAAGGATATGCTTGTATGAGCACATGCGCTTATGAGTAAAATGAAACATTGCAGCAATTTGGCAGCACTTTGCCAACAGTCAATAATTTCTGCAAGCACACATACGCATACCCACACACGCACACACATCTAAGTAGAGAGCCACTCAGTTGCTGCCACGAAGAGTCCAAGGCCTGCATGTTGACATGCGACGCTACGCCTCGGCTCTTAAGGATAATAGCTGGCATTTGCGCCACATATTGTCTTAGCCTCAGCCACAGCCACAGCAGTGCAAGCGTCCTTTGCGAACGTTAATGCAGCGCCAACAAGTTGTCATAATTTGCTGCGAATTATGCTCACTTTTAGTGCTCACACATTAGCAACATTATTAGCATCATTGAGGGGCAACATTTGGCATCTTTTTGTTCCTCAACAATAGCAACAACAGCGCGCGCTATGCAATGCCGCTGCCGTCGAGCGGAACTGCAGCCCATTTGCGTGAGCGTCAAGCGGATGCGCCTGCAGTGGCGAGGAAGCGCTGACGAGTGCCTCGCATTGTTGTCACTATGCAACATTAAAAATTGTAATATGAAATAATTGTTTACTATATATTGTGCACATTTTCTTGGCAGCCTTCAAGCAACGCTTCGGTCGGCAATTAATTTCTGTAAGCAAGGCAAATGATTATTATCCTGATGACTTCTGCCGTAAAGCATTCCTTCGGCGCGCACATTAATGTGAATTGCCTTCCACTCTAATGCAAACGGGAAATTGACATTATCAAAACCAAAACACCAAACGTCAAAGCAGTGGCATTAGCAATATGCAGCAAGCAGGCACGCAGCACTTAGCATACAGCATCTCGACGGTGGACGGCCAATTCAGCGCTGCTATTCGGACTCCCTCGGGTCTTATTGTGGCCGCTGAACAAACGCAATAAAAATTAGAAACATTTGTCAACATTTTTCTTCACCAACCGCACCTTGCTCGTCGGCTCGAGCGGAAAACCGCCCTCGGCCTTAAATTTTACATATTTTTTTATCTTTCTTGCCTTCACTCATCATCTTTCCGCACTTCAGCGCATTGTCATCGCAAGATGTTTATCATTAAAAAAATCTGTTCAAATCAACGCTGGCGGTTATCATCACCCGCAAACAACCGTCATCACGCACAATTGCCACGTTTTATTTTATGAAATTGTAAAAACACAAAAAATGAAATTTCCGCTAAATTATAAACAACTTATAAACGTAGCGGCCGTTTCAAAACCGTCGAGGGTTTCTCAATCACAAGGTTGCACTTAAGAAGTGATGCGTGTCTTTCAACGCTCGAACTGTTAGCAGCCTAATTTTTATTGTTATCAGCCTTATTTTCTTAAGAGATCTTATACTATTTAGACTATTAGAACATATTCCATTCCAAATTTATTAAAAAACACATAAAAATGTGTCTTATGTAAGTAATGGCAGTAATTAGTACTTGAGAATGAAGTGTTTAGAGATCTTTAGTATGAGACGAAGCAATTCTTAGAGCAGCTTTCATTCATCTGCAAGCGAACTCTGAACTTTGAAAATATTATAGTATATAACATTTTACATACACTAGGGCATACTAATCTGTCGAATTCATGGATTAAATTGCACCTATACATATATGTATATACAGAGAAAAAATATTCCTGGAAGGAAAATGTCTTGCTTAGTTTTCAAAGGTGTCGGTGAACATTCAAATTTACTTATAACGTTTTTTTTTCAAAACGACGCTACAAAAGTAGACCGATAGGGATAGCAAAAGATGCCAACGTATTTCCTACTCTTATGACATTTCTCTTCAGTAAAGTTTGCCATTTCATCATGGAAAGATATACGATCATCATCAGCGATGAGTCTCATTTCTGGCTTAATGGCTTCGTCAATAAGCAAAATATGCGTTATTGGTCAGGCAGCAGTCGCCACGTACTCCATGAATCCCCATTGCATCCCGAAAAAATTACGGTTTGGGACGGTTTATGGGCCGGCGGCGTCATTGGGCCCGTGAAGATTAAGACAGGCACGTTACTGTAAATGGGAATCGCTACCGCTCAATGATACCCGAATATTTTTGGCCCGAATTGGTTGATATGGATTTGGACAATATGTGGTTCCAACAGGACAGCGGCACAAGCCACACACCAAATGTGACAACCGATTTATTGAAAACCAAGTTAAGTGAACTTGTTATCTCACGAAATGGCCCAGTCAATTGGCCGCTTCGGTCACGCGATTTGACGCCGTTAAACTATTTCTTATGGAGCTACATCAAGTATATGGTCTATGCCAACAAGACAGCAGCAATTGATGAGCTTTACATGAATATCGACCGTGAAATTTCAGCAGTATCAACCGATTTCTGCTTGAAAACCGCTCCAGTGGAATATTTTCAATTCAAAAAGTGCCATAAATTATTACATTTTCAATCTACCTATCACTTCCTAGAACTAAAATTCAAATTTCCTTTCGTTATCTCTTTACTTCACCTGACTAGTTTCTCCGGCAGCTGAAGGCAGGGACGAAATGCAACTAGTTTTATTAATGAAATTCATGTTGTAGACGAGCATACTTGATTATCTAACGATTCTCTGCTCGTAAATAAGACAAAAATTAAAAAACTTATCAATGCTGTAAAAGACCGAATACTTCCTAGTAAAAACCAAATATATTGGAAACTGTTGACGGCTGTAATTATTTGCACTAAATAAGCTGATAAGAATACAAAGTATATAAGAGATGAACTGATAACGCTTCCACTAGATTTTTCTTTGTCTCAATCTTAATATATTGGCGCATAAACACAGAGTGTAAGCAACAAACTCGCCGCTTATCAGTTGAGCACAGTCAGAGGTCACACTTGCTCATGCCGTTGCAGGCTTTGAGCGCAGCAAAGTCTACACAAAATTCTCACTTATCACTTGCCAATCGGTCAAATCAATCGGCGGGCTCTCACTTGTGCTTAGAGAGGCCTATTAATTGCCTACTGAAACGCTAGAAACTGTCCAGTTTCGTGCAGCATTTTGAAGTGAAAAGCATTGGAGGAAAGTGCGGATCAATGTCGCTTTTAAAGGTCTGCATATTTTTAGCAGCGATCTCGCTTGCCGTCGCCGATATTGTTGATTTTAAGCCGTGCGGTGATGTCGACGCCTGCACCATACACGAGGTACGCATCGATCCTTGCCCACAGGCTAGCGAGCATTTGGCATGCCATATACGTCGCCGCCGTCCGGCCACTATGTCCTTCGACTTCACGACCAATTTCGCTGCGGAGACGTTGGAAGCCGGTCTGGCCTGGCAAAAGAGCGCCACACAGGATCTCCCGCTCATCACCATGGACAAGCAGGCATGCAAATACACACCGTGTCCCACGGTCGCCAATCAACGCCAGACATACACCATGGATGTGCCCATCGAAAGTAAATTCCCCCTTAATCCCTACACCATCAAGTGGACCCTGAAGGCGCCCACCGGACAAGTTTGCTGCTTCACTGTCGACATCAAAGTGGTGCGTTAAGCCAAGATGACTAGAGAGAGACATATGATTTTCAACCTAACGAACTTGTAAAAGATATTAATTTTAGAGTGATTGTACGTATATAAACGGTAAAAATAAATTGGTCAATAGACATTGCAACAATTTGCGTAAATTGTGATTTTTTGGTGTGGCAGAGGTGAAACTGAAAGATTTGTAGTGCAGTGTTGCAAACTTGTGTAGAATTTTATACATGGAAATAGGCGATTTCCAACACAAGCTTAATCGTTGTTATTTGAGTGGGTCAATCGTTCCCCAAAAGTCATTAAAAATAAATAGGTAATTATAGGAAATGAAATCGAAACACTTTTTTTGCGTTTTCACTCGTTATTTATCTCCAAAATATGCTATTAAACTTCTTCAGGTCGCTCGTAATTTAAAACTGGAATTAAGTAGCAATTAGAGTAAGAGGTGAGGTGAGTGGCGGAAGATACCAAACACCTAAAGTGTCGAGAGCTATAAAAGTGCTTTCAGGCAATTATTGCCCATCGCAAAATGATGAGATGCAAGAGCAGTTTAAATATAATTGGAAATATGTATATTGTATGCTTATATATTATTAAACATCTGGGAAAAATTAAGTACAAATTAGAAAGCGCACAATCGCTGTCTTATCATGTTCCGCAAGCAATTAAAAGAAAGCAATAAACAATTCTAACACGAGTAAGGTGATTTAGGAAAGAGGCCATGACATCTATTTTAGTAGCGAATTTTGATTTTAAATTATTTTTATAGACTTTCTTTGTTGCTCATTGGATAAGCACACTCAGTTGCTCCATCACGTGATTTATTTTGTATTTGTTTCAGACGAACTTGTTTGTTTCTAGCCGAAGCTGATAGCTCCCTGCCAGAGTAAATATCTATAAAAAATATGAAATATAATGTGTGTTGTAGAGTGAATATAGTTGTATGAAGCACTTAGATCTATATAATATTACAATAAATTACTTTCAATATAAAGACTAATAGTTTATCGATTGTTCCTTAAGTCAAAGAGTCTAACAAACGATTGTTTGTAATATAAGCTACTACTTAATCGAATAGACCGAAACCCATATCGTCGTCTCCATCTAACTCTTACTCCTCCTTTCTGACTGCTTCCTTTTTTCTGCATAAATAACTATGTATGTATGTATGTCTATTTCGACCATCATCTTGCAATGATTAAACTAGTAATTGAATTTTGACCCAAAGAACTCCCTAAAAACATGTTTTTACGTCCACCTTCTCTCTGGCTTTCATAGTGAATTATTGTCACCAGCTATAAGCCGGAAAGCCTTACAAAATTTAATTATCTACGGTTCAAGAGGAAAGAAAATCTAAAGTAATCTTTAATCTCTCTTTCACATATATAAAAAGAATACCAATTTCAGGTGGAATTATCAATTTGACCTTTGGCTCCCTCTTTAATATTCTCCGAAAATATTTTTTTGACTTCTTTAATCACCTGATTTTTCGGTATTATTTGTTTTCTTTTTTTCTTCGTTTCTTTATCTGCAATAGCAAAGACCTCAGCTTGAAATACATTTAAAAGGCTGCCTTATGCCCGACTATGGACAGTTATCGCCGCATCAAATACATCGTCCTTTTCAAACCATCCGTATACATTTTTAGAGTGTTGCCCGTAGCTTACTTACCTTTACACCAACCATCTTATTCTATGTTTACTTTGAACCTTCTTTCCCAGTTAAAAAGTGGGATCAGGTAGTCGGTGTCAGTCAAACAGCCATTACCCACCGAGCTATGGCAGAGAAGGTTCTACATATAAATTCTCCTGCAGCCAGTAATCGTCCCGCCGATTTTGTTACGCAGTTTTTAGCAAAGAGGTCTATAGGGGGCAGGTTTGGTACCAGTTCGGAAGTCGCCGTTGGAGTTCTTAAAGCTCCCGTTACGCACAACAAGCGTGCCTCAGACCCCTTTCCATTAGCTTCCGATAGGTGGATTTCCGTACGCCTGTCCACTATACCACTGCACCGTAAAACAGTATTACAACAGCTGTGTAGCACCAGTGCAAGAGAGAGCCCCATGTTGTGCCGAGCATCCACGCATATAAAGCATTGCTAGCTTTTCTTACTTTTTCTTCCACGTTTTGCTAGGTTGTTCCTTAGTCACGTTATTCGTATTTAAACTTCTTCAAGGTTAGTTTCGAACTAATGATGGGTCCAGCTCATCATCTTCCTTGGGAATTTCGAATACTGAAGTAAGAGATGACTAACCCCAAACAAAGATTCGGAAAGAAAGATCAGCAATTATACCCTAAACAGGATATATTTCGGATTTGTCGGTACCGCTGATATTGAACCACTATAGCATATGTCTGCAATAAAAACTGAACGATCGTAATCAACTGCTGGAATTATCGTTTGCAATTAGTGAAGGCTATTGATTTTTAAACTTCTCCAAGCTGATCTTTGCACAAAAGATCGAAATCACCATTTTTCCTGTAAGTTTCGCTGTTACTTCAAATCAGAAGCTTGAAGTATGACTAAGATTCAGAATCATCATCTTCTTTAGGAGTTTTACTGTCGTTACCTCACAATAGATTGAAGAAGTGCTTAGCCAAGGCTTAAGAATATTCATTTTTTATTGCCTTAGCTGAATAAGTAGTTCTTATTATATGTATTGGTAGAAACAACCTTAAAAATACTATAACCCTTTCTCTGCTTGAGCAACAACAAACTTTAATTGATGTACAACTAATTACTTCTTAACGGTACGGTGTTCCTTAAAATTATTCTTCAAATTGAGATCCCGTTAAGCACTCTTTGTGCAGTCCTAAACATCCTTTGCATATTAATTATTATAAATTTCTTTCTAGCAAGGAGACCACGTAGTTGTGGGGTGTTGACTGCTGTCGACACTGAAAGAAAGCATCCCTTTCCACCGAACTCAACTGGATGCGCATTAATTTGCCGTAAGTTCATTAAGTAATAAAACATTTGCTGCTGCTGCACATTCTTTTTTTCATCCACAGTGTTTTTGTGTTTTTGTTTCTTTTTTTTTGTTTTTTGTTGCTTAATTTATAAGTTTGGTAGTGAATCCCGCCGCAACAGAAAGTATGATCCACAAATTTCCTTTTAATGAATTAATTTTGTTATTCGGTTTTGTTTGTTTAAAATGCGCGGTGAGTTGGTAACAAAGCGATGCACACACGGACAAACAAATTGCCAGTAAAAAAATATTCGAAGGCATAAAAACTAAGAGCGCTTTGCTCGCATATAATTTATGCCGGAATTATTCAAAAAAGTGGTTGAACTGCTTTATTTTAATTTCTCTTCCTTTTTGGCGAGACTCGGTGCGCTTGCTGCCCTATTGACACGCGACACGCGAGCGCATGAATTTTCATAAATTTTTTGTAGTTTTTCTTTTTGTTTAATTTTCTTTTATGACAGATTTTCATTTGCATTTTTTGTTGTTGATTAACAATCAATCAAAACTGTAAAAACTTGTTGGCTGGCTTGTGGCTTTTTTTACATTTGCTAAGTAACTTGTGGACGCTCGGGGCTTCGGTTCGATTTGTAAGGAATTCTAAAATTGTTGAAAGTGGGGTAAGTAATTAAAAAATGGAAATTCAGCGATAGAAATATTATTCTTATAAAAATTATTTTTATTGTTCTTATAAACACAAGTATCAACTGAATTTCGAAGTCCCTTTTAAACGGTATTTTAATATTAGTATTTAGTTTCAGATCAGTTTTTTGGGTTAAAATTTCGAAGCTCTCTTCGGCCTCTTTTTGTAGTCTTAGAAAACTGTATTGTGATATGTTTGGCAATTGCAATTTCAGACAGCTAAATCAATCCTCTTCTTTCATCTGAGGTGTTAGAATTGATATACTAGTCTACCAATAGAGGAACCCTCAAGTCCTTTTTGCGTTGGTGCCGCATTCTTAATGATTTTTTATAAAATAATTTTACTTATTGTTTTCATAAAATATTTTTTGATCAACAGTCAGAGGTTAGGTTAGGTTAAGAGGTCGAACCTCAGAGAAATCTCACTTGATCAGCTTAAAAAGTCGCTTCGTCGTGATACCTAAAACTCCTAACAACTGGATCACAAGATCCTTACAATAAAGCGGTTTTAGCCTATCAAAAAAGTTGAGTCGGCTAATATCAGTTTCGGTAATGTCTACTGGTTCGCCGAAGGTAAGATGACCGAGATGTTTCTTAGTAACAAATTCAACGATTGTAACAGGATGAAATTTGCTCAGGGCAAGTAGTTCAGTAGATCTCGTAAGTTCCACTCTACCCAGAAGGATCAATGGCCAGAGCCTGCTAAGTGCCCTCGAGGTAGTGGAGATCCAAAGTGGTTCCATTTCAATGTGAACCGGGCAAGAGTGCCCCTCTGTCTTTGCAGTTACTGGAGTGAAGGCTCAACTTCCTGAAAAAGACTAAAATCAGCAATTGCGCTTGCAGGAATATTAAACAATAATATTCTTCCTTTTGAGGTGTTAGAATTGTCGATTAATGAAGAGACTTTCAAGCCCGGTTCGTGAGAAACTTTTTACGGAAGGAAACTTTGAATAGTCGAAAACGGGATAGAAATCTTTCGTAGTGGTAATGCGATATCTAACACCTACACAATAACTGTATTTCAGCAATTAAACTAGATCTGAAAAATAGTATTGAGCTGGCAATAAACAGCGATAGCTTTTTTCAAAACTAGACAGACACTTTAGTGTGAACTTCAACATTTTTCGAGCTTTAGCGAAGTTAATTAAGAAAAAGTAATTTTGAACAACCGTTACCAGAATATCTCAGAGAACAAAAACAAAAAAATTAACAAGCGTTTGATATAAGTTGTTGCAATTCCACGAAAATTTGTTTAGGATTTAGTAGAATACTTGCTACTCGCTTAGAAAGAAGCAGGCATGTCTCAGTCGAATGCTTTCGTATGCCAAAATCGCTCCCGATTTCAGTAAAAACTGAACACCGTATTCAAAAGTATCCACGCTTCTCTACAATTTTCGTACAAAAATCAAAAAACGCTGCCGAAGTTGAATGGAAATAAAAAATACGCTCGCTGCGCGTTGTCCAGCTGCTTTGTAGCCCCGCTGCCGCGCGTTTTTTGGCTGTGAAAAACATGTTTTGATTGTAAAATAATCTGAAATTTGTGCGTCCTCTGAGACCCGTTGAAAAGTTGCAAATTAGTGAAATATTAATTTATGCATTTTTTGTGGCTTCGCGCCTTAATTAATAAAGCAATTAAAAGTTTGTGGCGCACGTAAAAAACCCGTTTCTTAATTAAGTAAAAATGTTTGTAATTAAGTTGGAATTTTTACAGAAAAAAGCCGGGCACCCCTTTCCCCCACACGATGTAATTAATACCTAATCAAATACAATTTAAATTAGCTACAAATGCACTGCACGTCGGCGTGGCCGCTAACATGCCACCAAATGAGGCATGCCACTAACTAAGAAGTCGACTGTTGCATGCAACCTAAGCTCCAGTGATTAGTGCGGGTATTTGTCAACCAACAAATGAGTTGCACCAATGAGCCAATCAACAACTGCACCGCCTTGGGCACAACAACACAATCGCCAACAACAGTATCTTCGTTGCGTCAAAGGCAAAATGTCTTGGCTCAAATGTCAGACAAAGCATCCATGTAGGTATGTCTGTATGTGTGTGTATGCATATTTCTAAGTACATACGAGCAACTACGAGTATTTTGCTCTTTGCACGAAGTGTGACTGACAGCCAGCGACACATTTGTCAGTCCGTTGCCACTCATATGCTGGCAAGCGCCACATATGAACTCCTTCCCGGCATCGGATTCCGATTCTGAGCTGCACAATTCCAGTGAATTGAATTTGATTTTCCCCAATTGACAGACGAGTTTGACGAGCTGCCAGGCACGGGGCAGCTGCTTAGGTGCATGTCAAATTGTCAACAATTGTCTCCTAAGCTGCCAGTGTGCAATGTGGCAAGTTGCAGCAGGAACAGCAGGAGCAGCAGCTTCAGCCAGCGCTTCATAATGAGGCGTATCGTGCATATTTGCCTCGGTCCCACAAGCCCTCCATGCCGCTATACACATGTACTCGTATGTCTGGCAGTAGGTGCTCCACTTTTATTGCATGTATGTATGTATGTACGTATGTATGTGTGTAGGTAATTGATTTCGTACAGATGTTATTACACATTTCGTCGGCATGCAACCGTTTAATGATTGCTGATTTGTATTTAATGCAAATGTAACAAGTTGACAATTGACAAACAGTTCGGGGACTTCGAATATCTTTGTGGAACTCGCTCCTACAGAGATTACGTATATACAATGTATGTACATACACGTCTAATCTATAGAACAAACTTATACGGTATGTCTGTAGTTTGAGTAATTGTTTCTAGTTTGCGAATGCCTTTAAAACTGGACTTAAATTCTGAAGAATTCGATTACAAGTTTTTGGCATGTAAACGTAATGATCAGTTTCTAGGTAAATCGAAGGACTGCTAACAGTTCCACTAACTTTGAGCTGAATATCATCCCCTCGTAGACGACCATCGTCCCATTCACGAAACGTAAGCCTCTCTCTGGAATGATTACACTCTCGAGCTACTGTTGGATAGTACAATTAAGTGGTTTACCGACGGCTCGAAAATGTCGTAGGAAATTGGTGCAGGAGTCGCAGAGTCGCCAAGTCGCTATTGGTAGGCTTAAATATGTAATCAACCTCCCAAGGAACGAGCTTAAGCTCATTAGCTTCTAACAAAATATTGGAACGTATCAATATGCTGGGGCTAAAGGGTCGTTGTGACTTAGGAGAGTGCACAGTAGACCTTAGGTTGCGATGCGTTCCTCATCTATTTATCTTATCTGATAAAAATTCAAAAATTTTAGATCAAATATTCGTGTAGAGTAAAGTATAAATCCAAAGGGACCATGAATTTGATAACTTGCATACTGATTCTCCAACACGTCCATTATCTTGATGCCAAAAATCACGTGTATAAAACTTCTTTAACATATTTTTATTTTAACTATTTTTTCATTCCAATCTCTTTCTTTTAATGAAGGGCGTTCAACCCCTTTCTACTTGTCTTCTATGGCAGTGTCCTTGGTTTATGCACATCTATGTTGGATTCGTCAGACCCAAATTTTTGTCTCTTTCATCTTGTCGCAATCGTAGGATTTCTTACTGGAGACTATGAGGGCGAAGTAGAAATAATCAAGCATAATCCTCCATTATCTAACTTTTGGAAGACTGAAGTCGAAACATCTTTATCATCTTAACTTCAATGAACCAGAAACTATTATTAGCCGACTCAACAAAATTGTGATAAGAATCTCTTTGTTGATATGTAAGGGTCTTATGATTCAGGTTTTAGGAGCTTTAGGTACCACGACGAACCGAATTTTAAGCTGTTCAAGGGAGATCCCTTCAGAATCTTAATCTAACTTTACCTAACCTCTGACTGTTGATCAAAAAATATTTTATGGTAACAACAAGTAAAACTGTTTTATAAAAAATCACTAAGAATGCGGCAACAACGGCTAAATTTCAAAAGTATACCCTTATAATGCATCCAATATCTATGAGACGGGGGTTAAGACGAGTTCAGGATCCAGGCTAGCACACGAACTATTGTATTGTTCAGCAAACACACTGCCATCTGATAATTTTTTAAAGACCAACGCTGCTCGAACTCAGATTTAACGAGTTGACTCGATCCAGTTTTCTTAAATCAAAAATGTTAGCTCTCGGAGAAGCACAAGAAGGATTTACTTAAATGTGTCAATAAATTCCGTTATATCCCAATGAAAGGTAATACAAATAAATAAAGAATATACTCGTGTGTGAATAAATAGATTGCGCTACTTAATTATTCCGCTAAATAAATTTTCACTAAAAAGAAAATCATTAGCACAGAGCCATCTTAAATAGGCGAACCGAGAGCAAACGACCAACAGGAGCGAAGCCGAACAACAATCAACACTACACCGGAGCAGGAGAGCACAATAAAAGAAAGCAATTTGAAATAAAAAGCAGCGGCGAATGAAATTCCAACATCTTGAAGAAATAAAAAAGATTAAACGATAAAATAATCTGAATAAAATGCCGCAGCGTCGCCAACCCGCCGCAGTCTCAGCAGCAACCACTTAGGCACCGCGAATGTTTCGAAATCACGTTGAATGCAGAACAAGCAAGTTCCACGCTCAGGCGCCGCTTGGCAAAGCTCTCATTAAGCCATTCTATGCTTTTTAATTTACGCAGAGCCACACGTCAAATTCAATTTGTTTGGCGCTCTTGAGCACCCTAAGTGGGGCGGGCAGCCGTAGTAAGCGCAACGGATTTTTTCACGCAGCAAGCGTAAACAATTTCCACTTGCCCCAGCGCCTCTCGAAGAGGCAACCAGCCAGAGTGCGCTTCAGGAGTGAGAGATGATTGCCGTTGGAGTTGTTGTGTCTGTGTGTATGACACGGTTGCATGGCGTTACGTTTTAATTTTATGTCCTGACGCCGCTGATAAGATTATCCTTGCCGCAATTTTTTCACATCCGCCATATTCTTACTTTCATTTGTACGCTCGCTTCGTGTCAGTTTTTTCCTGTCCCGTTTCGTTTTGCCACTTCTATTTTTATTTGCGTTTTATGATTATTTGACTTTGATTGCGTCGCGTTTGCATTCAGCAGATGGACCGATCTGTTGGGGTACGACAGTGGTTGACGTCGTGATTGGCTGTTGGCGTAATGTCAGCAACGTTAACCGTTACATTGTTGTTGCGCTTTTTCCTTTTTGTTCGTTATTGTAGTTCTGCTTAGGAATTCGCTAGCCAGCAAGTATCATGGCTTCCAGGAACCATGGTTAAAATCGAATTAAGCTACGTTGGAATTTTGCTGAGGTGCCTTTCGGTTCTGCGCTCTCGGTAAAAATGAACATACCATGCGTAGTATACATAGTGTAAAGGGGCCTTCATTTGAGGCATTCCGCTTTCCTTTTCTTTGGTTTTTTCAAAGTCAAAGACTCGCTTACGCGTTCTTCCTGTGTCCCAAGGGTAGCCAGGTCCTTCTCCATCTGGTCTTTTCAAGGGAGTGGAGGTCTTCCTCTTCCTCTACATATTCCGGCGGGTTCTGCGTCGAATACTCTCAGAGCTGGAGTGTAAACTTGTAAAGTTTGCTCTTTGTTCGACGAGAGCGCACTTTACTTCTCAATTGTCTACTCAATCCGAACTAGCACCTCTTGGCAAGAGTTATTCTGCGTTGGATTCCGAGACTGACGTTGTTGTTGAAGATAATGCTGGTTCTAAGATTGACGAAATTATTTACAACTTCGAGGTATATACGACATATGTATATATCCAAGATTAAAAAGAAATTGAGAGATCATCGTGTGAACCCCAATCAAAATTATTACCCCTAAACAAACTCTGTACTTTCTGTTTTCGTAGTAGCCATAGATTTTAATTGTAACGGCAGCGGATTCCTTTCTGAATATATAAGGTATTAATTGAAAATCTCAAAGTCACGCTTTTGACCTCTATCCAACCTACAAAACGAGGACCCTTTTTTATTCGTTGTTCGTTTAGTTGGAAATGAGAACTTATTTCAGTATACTAACCTCAAAATCGTGCAAGGTGAATGAGAAGCAGTGCGAATGTTGTTGATCCTAACGGCGCTCTTGTGAGCCAATCAACGCTGGAGAATTGTTTTAAATTGTTCTTGCAATAGTAACACCAACACCAACGTCGTCACCAACTATGCTTTGTATCTGTCGTCTACTTCGTTTTATAACTGTCATTTGCGTATTATTTCGCTGTTTGCTACTATCTTCACAAAGCATAGGTACCGTGAAATGACAAAAAGCTGCTTACAAATGTCTTCGCCACTCAACTCCACTCTTCTTGACATTTGTACGCCCTTCCAACAGCAACAACTCTAACTTACATTGGGGAAAAGTAATCATCGATGTCTCGGCCTTCGCTGGCAGTCGAGGCTAAGTCGCGTTAGTTGTTGCTGTCTTCATTGACGTTTCGTTACATTGAGGAACGAATGAAATTAAATGAGGATTACTTTTTTCTTGCTTTCGCTCAGCGATTATTTCAAGAAATAAATTTTTTGCCAAACCAAAAAAGTAATGCCGCTCGGCAGAGGTGGCATTAAGACATGTGATGTCTTCATCTCTTTGCTTTTGCGTTTTTTTCACTCCTTCTTGATATTCTTGCTTATTTGATTCATAAATTTTTCCTTTCGGCTCACGCAATCCGTTTGCGTCGAGATCAAGCGGCTTTCCAGAAATCATATGCAACATTTAACCGCCACTAATCGTCGAGGTTCACACGAAATTTAGTTTTTAATTTATTGCAAATGAAACGGAGAAAGAGTAATCAGCTTTCTTGGATTCACTTTCTGCAATCATGTGAGTTGAGCTGGTTTATTGCTGAAATTAAATGCTTTAGATTTGGAAATATTCTCAAGAATAAGACGGATATATACATAACTGGATATGTTTGTGTTGGGAAGGTTAGGCTACTAAGCATTTTAAATTTTTAGGCAGAGTAGATTGAATAACCGGATAATTCACGTTTTTAGATTATATGTAGTCCTTTTTGAGACCAAAGAATATAAGAACTCCTGTGTTCGAACTTAACAAGTCTTACTGAGAGCAAAGAGGACACTAGATATCTTGCGATCGATATTGGACCAAAAGTTACCGAAGATGGCCCAACGCTGGTCAAGCTTCCGCGAAGCCCAACTATCTAATGTTAGAACACAATAGGATACGGCAGTACCCACCCGCTCCCATTTTACCGTTAGCGGTTCTGGGTGCCTTTTCTTGCTAGCTCATCAACTTTACAGTTTCCAGCGATTCCGCTATGGCCAGGCACCCGTACCAGTCTTATCACAAAGACATTCGATGCTATTGATAGCGAGGTTAGGCACTTTTTGACCAGCCCTGTTAATGTCAAGGCTAATATCGCCGCTCTGCTATCTGAATGAATGGTCATTTCTCTGATGAAGACTGCTCTCTAGAGCAGTAAATCTTCTGCTACCTTAATGGCTACAACTTCGCCCTGGAAGACACTGCAATAGTCAGGAAGTCTTAAGCTGGTGTTGATAAAGAGCTCCTGACAGTAAACTCCTCCACCTCCCTCCTGGCTTTAACTCGTCAGTAAAGAAGCTCACTGCCGCTCTTCTCCAACGGATTCTTCCAACCCACAACAACCCGCCAGAGTTCGGTTTGGCTACTCCATGATTCAAGTAATTCGGTATGAAGCCAAAATGAGTAAGGATTTCCGAGTGTTCAGACACCTATTGTTTTAGGATTCCAGACTCTTTGTGTCTTTCGAAGTTGGTTTTACCCGGTGAGAGTCATTCAAAGTCAAAGCCACATAATCTCTTGATGGAATTATTTTGATCGAACACCTCGAACATCGCAAACCATGCAATAAACAATAATACTGAGCGTTATGGGATCTTCTGGCAAAAACCCAACAAAACCGAGATTAACTCCAAAGTGACGTCACTGTTTCAACATAAATGTGTAAAAATGTTTCCCTAGATTTTTTGCCTTGATGTACATATGTATGCAGCATATATGAACATATACAACTACATCTGCATATATGTGATAAGTCCATATCAGTGCAAGACTTGACTCACTTTCTTTTCCTTTAGAATAATTGTGCGGTTTTCGAGAGGTTTAACAATAGACCAGCGTACAACAAAAACAACTGAAACCAAAACGTCTGCCAGCAATCCACTTAAACAGTTACCAAAGATTACACATAACCCCTTTATTCCAGAGAATTCACACTGAAAGCAAAGCAACAACACATGCACAAACACACACACACGCATGGCACAGGGTTCGCTTGTACGATTTTTAATACGAAGAAGTACCTTTTAAGGCGAACATGCAACATTTGCTGATTTAACAAAAGGAATTTATCTCGAGAAGCACACATGTGCCGTTGCGTTATCAAACACACACACGCATGCATACATACATACAATGGGGCACATGCCCACAATGCTATCACGGAGCTATAGCTAACCGTTAACCTTCGAAATGGAGGTGCGAGTACATTATAAGAGTGTGTGTGCGGGTGTGCGAAAGGGCACTGCAGTGCAAAGTGTTGTCCTGCGATAAGTTGCCTGGCGTCTTGTGTCCGCCACACATGCCACATGCCACACTCAATCTAAGTAGGTAAATGAATTGCGTCTTTAAGGTGTATATGGAATTGAGACAAATTTGTGCAGCCACATGTGAATACATACAAACACATATGAAAGTTGCTGATGGAATTGAGTTGGGGAAGAAAACCTAATGAAACACATAAGATCTGAAAGTTTGCTGACAACATCCACACACACATATGCCAACAACTATTTTCGTAATGAATCTAAATCTTCGTTAACTTTGAAATACTTTGTGAATTCGCTCGGCCACCCCCCTTCTCAAGCGCTCAGTTCGCCAGTTTTGCTGCAATTAATATCGAGTATGAAAAGCTTGACTGCTTCTTGGACGGCACACCTAAATAAATGAATATTTGAAAATTCTTGTGCTCAAAAATGCTTATCCCTTTTTCGGGCTTTCTCCGAGCATATAAATTTCAATTAAGTTTGCCACGTGTGAGGTGTGTAAAACTCACTTGCGGTCGGCAATGAAAGTTTCCAAGTGGCGGGCTGACTGACAGTGCGCCCAGCGGGCGTTGAAATGTGCGCAGACTTTGCATGTTTATATTTTATTACAAAATATTTAAAGGAAAATTTTAATATGCACAAACATATATTTGGAAAATTCTAAGGTGTTCAGGCATTTTTGCGCATATATTTTCGTTGGGACCATTGGCTGCTGCCAAAGTAAACACATTTAGCATTCTACATTGCCTTAAGGTGTCCAACACTCTATATGATTCTACGTTCTACCCATATGTGCTTGCTTAATTTGTCTGTGCACATGAGCATACTGCGTTGTTTGCTTAGCCTGACACTGATTTTTGATTTCGAAACTTTTTGGCAACTCGCACAAGAATTCAGCGCTGCCCAGCGGGCGGGCTCTATTGTCTCTGGCGAACGGTAACAATTTTTCAGGGTCTTTAACAGCATTGCGGGGCTAATTGTGAGCGACGGCTGTTTATTTTTGTATCTTTACCTTGTTTCCAATTTACATTGTTCTATTTGAGGTTAGTTCAATAAAGGTGACTTTTCAATTTTATTCGCCATAAATTTGAATATTTCTTTTTCAACTTCTTGAGAGCAGTAACCTATTTTGAGACATTAAAATTAGTTGCCTTAATATAATACATCCTTCTAATATTGCAACATAAATTCGAGTTAACGGTCTCGTGTTTATACGAATGTAATGTACTCTTGTTGCACCCCCAGAGGTGATTTAGTGACAGATGCCCAGAGTATACTAAAATTATGGAGGGAACACTTCACCAACCTGCTGAATGACAGTCAAAGCATATCACCCGGAGATGGTGAACCCGATTCCCCAATCGATGACGATGGAGCGGACGTTCCATTGCCAGCTCATGAAGAGGTTTGAATAGCAATTTTCCGTCAAAAGAACAAAAAAGCGGCGGGTATTAATGGATTGCCGGTCGAGCTATTCAAATAGGGCGACCAAGAACTTATAAGATACAAACATCAGCTTCTTTGTAAAATATGGTATGCCTAACGTTTGGAAATTAAGTGTGCTCTATCCAATTCACAAAAAGGGACACCCACAATCTGCGCCAACTACCGTGGGAAAAGACACCTCAACATCGCATTTGAGGTTCTAACGAGCGTATTGTGTGAAAGACCAAAGCCCACAGTCAACAGGCTCATTGGATTTTATCACTGTGGCTTTAGGACTGGAAAATCAACAACTGGGCAGATTTTCACCATTTGACAAAGGATCAACACACACCACTTCTTCGCCGATTCGCTACTTTTGACAGCACGATGCCGCGATGTCTGAATTTGCTTTCCCGCAAAAATAATACGGCTATGTAAACTGACGTTGAGCGATACCAAAAGCTCCATGGGGATCGGGAAGGATGTCTCCGAACCGCTCCATACTAAACGAGGTTTCGATATTATTGGCCTCTATAACCGCGTCGTTAGTTCTGCTTTCTCCAGACGGGATAAGGAAGGAAGCAAAATGGGTCTGGTTGTGAACGAGGGCATTACGAAACAAACTGTCGTCGCACTTGCGACTTGGCTTTCCCATCATTTTTGACAGTCGGAACTTCGAAGACGTAGATAATTTCTTCTATCTTGGAACCAGCATCAATACCAACAACAACGTCAGCCTTGAAATCCAACACAGAATAACTCTTAGACAATTGAGAAGTAAAGTCCCCTCTCGACGAACAAAAACAAGGAGGCATGCAGAGGCATGGATGACGATGTAGCGAGTTTTTGAGAGAAAAGTTTTGCGAAAGATTTATGATCCTTTGCGCATTGGCCACGGCGAATGTCGTATTCGATGGAACGATGAACTGTACGAGATAAACGACGACATTGACATAGTTCAGCAAATTAAAAGACTGCGGCTATGCTGGCTAGGTCATGTCATGGCGCGTAAGCGGTTTCTACGCCAGTAAAGAAGAGAACTTTATGGGTCTATATGGTAACAATCTGCCATATCAAAGTTTCCTTCATGGAACTTTCATAATTCCCCAAATCTTCACTCGAGGCATAGAACTTTTATGAACTCTCTTTTATTTTGTAAAATAAGAACTGTAAGAGTCAAAGCATTATTAGACCTAAATAAACTATTTTTAGTACACATGATTATCTTGGGAATTTGCATTTACAAAAATTTATTATTTTCTTACTTCGAAGGTATAAATTTACATATACACACAACTCTTCTTCAGAGAGTACAATGCGCTGGCGACCCAGTGTCTTTATCGCAGTTTTGATGTTGAAAACTTCACTAATAAGTTTACATCCCTTGAGGTACGAAGAAAATACCTACAACAACAGCAAAAACCGTGTTCAATATACGTATGTATGTATGTGCAACAGGACATAACCATACACATATGCAAAGTTTAGGATACATATTTCAACTGACACAGAAATATGGAATGCCGTAAAATGGTGTGAGTTGCTCGGAAAATGTTAAATTTCACAAAAAGATGCAAAACAAGTGACAAGCGACAAGTGTCTTCGGACGACCGTCTGCCACCGCTGGTGTACGTGTACACGCTGTCGGGCAAATAAACGGTACTTACAAGCTTCTTGCGTGTTTTCCCTGACAGCCATAATACGCACGGCCGGTAGAGAGCAGGAGGTGAGGCGAGTGAGTTGAAAGGGTTGCGAAAGTTGTTAAAGATTGCGGACAAAGCCTGAGGGACGCGAAGGTGCACCATATTAAAGTGGCATAAAATAAATGTGCAAGATTAAGAAATTTGACACAAGTGGCAGCGAAGATGGACACACATTCGTTGCGGTTGAAGCAACCAAAGGCACACATTTGCAGGAGACGAGTGCGGCCGCACCTGATGCGTTGTTGTACGTGTGTCGGAGGTTGGAGTGGGGGGTTGGGGTTCTCACTTCAAGCAACTGGAGTCTTGCGGTTACTTGGCCAATTAATATTGCTTACGCACGCTCATTTAAGGGGGCTGAGAGCGGCTAATTGTTAATGCCAGCAATAATTTCTAAGCTACTTTACCTTTTTGACTAAATCTTCTCATAAGTTTACGGAAGCGTCTTATGGTCGGAAGCTTTGCGACCTGTCCGTGCAATTAGTCAGCAATTTCTTAGAAAACTATTGAGTTGGTGAAACGACAGAAGTAATGAACCGTGCAAATCCATCAACTTTTAACAGATTCATCAGCTCTCCTCATATGCTCTCACTCACTCTTCTTCTTATTCGTTGCGCACATATGATTTAAATTTATTGCATTTATTTATTATAGTTATGTGAAGTTTTGAGAATGTGGAAATTGACTTGATTTATTTGGTATTTGAGGGTTCTGTGACATATTCCACTACTTCTACTTACGAGAACTGTAGAGAATTTCATATATAAAGTATGAGGGTTTGTTAATGAAATCGCTGGCTTTTATACAGTATGGTTGAAATCGAGAGCGGTAGTAATTAATGAGAAGTAATGATTTACCACAGGCTTATTATTCTAGAAATGATTTTATAATAATTGTGTGTAATAAAAAGATCGGCCTCAGTGCTTCCCACGACACACGTGTTTAAAATGGTGGAAGAATCTCCACACTCAAGTTAGACATACTTAGGCTAACAACCGGCTTCATTTCCTTGATTGCGAATATGATGAGTTTTTGTGAAAAAATAGTAAAATAACAGAGGCATACCCATTACGGTAGGTCAAAATAAATCAATTGTTTTTTCACTTTATCCTCTGAGAAATTGGTTGATAGAAATCTGGATATGAACGTCCTCCTATTTTTTTCCTATTATTCTAAACAAGTATTCATGTCCCAACATCTCTACTTGAAAAAAATCTTGAGAAAAATGTGGTGTCAAATCAGCTAAAAACATCGACTGATGAATATCACGTCAAACTAGTCAAAGAAATGGTGCTTAAAAATCGGCGATTAACTACTAAAGACATTGCTAATAGCTTGAGCATATCATTTGAAATGGTGCAGACGATTTTGTAAGACGAATGCTTGAGAAAAGTCAAAGTCAAATGGTTCCAAAAACACTCAATTTTTTCGCAAAAGACCGCCGTGGCAACATGTGTCAAACAGTGCTTTAGGACTGTCAAAAAAATTCGTTTTGACTCAATTGAGGATATAAAAGCTGAATAGAAGATGGCTCATCACGACGGAGGATTTTTCCAAAAGGATTTTTTACAAATGTACAAAATACCTCTTTCAATTTGATCACAGTAGTATCAACCGCCTCTTCAGTTGGCGAAAAACACTAACCTCTTAGTTTATCTTTTACGTAAAGGGACAAAAATAAGTCATTCGGTAGCAAGTCAGGACTATACGGAGGATGACTCATAAAATCGATGTTTTGAGTGCTCAGAAATGCTGTTGTTTCAGTTGATATATGAGAGTTGACATTGTAGTGGCGAAAGCTGATCCGTCTTCAGCGGTTGGTTTTCCTAATGTGCATGAACAACTTTTGTTAGATTCGGTTCATCTTGAAACACCCATACAGTCGACTGCTGTTTACTCGTACTTTCGAGTTCATACGCGTAAATCAATGATTTATCATCTGCCAATATATCATAGACTTTTTTCGAAGCACCATTACAATAATTTTTAAAATTTCACTCGACCAATGGACAAGAGCTTTTTTAAGCGATCGACAAATATTGTGGGATTCAACGTGAATTTTTTTCTACAATCAAATGTTGATACCCTATTGATTGTATGCTGGTCCGATTAATGCCAATAGTTGACTCAATTCCACGATAGGTCACAATATTAATTTGTGTACAGTAACGGAACAACTGATTTTGGTCTACGACCTCGATTGAATTCACCATACCATCGATAAACACTAGCCCTTAATGAAGTTTTATCGCCAAAAAACTGAATAAAGTTCCTCGAAGCACTGTTGCTGAATCCACGTCTAAAGTTATAAAAAATAATATGTCTAATTCAATTTTTTTGACCAAGATGAATATTTTAAGTCGTATGTACTTGTATAGCATCAAAAATGTCAAACTTTACATTAAAGTTGGGAGTTGCCAGATTATAAAAGGGTTGCCAAATTCCAAATAAATCTGTCAGCCAACAGTGAACTAGTTACATAAAATACTAAAATCGAGAGACTATTTCCCAGTTCAATTTTTTTACGCACACACCCTTAATAACTGCAGCTATTAATAAATATATTTTAATTAAATTTCTCGCTATGAATTTCAATTCAATAACCACACAATGTCTAGGCCCGTCACCCACCCTTGCATGCGATCCACCTTCAATTCATGGTTCTAATCACTCAATGTGCTCAATGGAAAAGTAAATATTTATAATCACATTTAAATCTGCGATAAATGCAGAATTTCATTTAACTTATGAAAACTTTAACCTTTCCGATAGAGCGCACACGTGCACCGACACACGCACGTGCAAAACACGCAGAGCGGCAATCCGATGTACTTGGCTAAGCCACTCTTTCTTAGCTGCGGCAGCCGGTGGCATAAACGTTGGTATCTCAAGCAGATAAAAGTTTCTGACGCAAAAGTTGCCGCACACATCTGTTTGCCGCAAAACGGTGTAACAACCAACAGCAACAATACCTCTGCGTGGGCTGAGGGCAGCCGGAGGATTTCGTAAACTTATTGGCACTTCGCGTGTGTGCAGAAAAGTTTTCGCTGCAACAGTGGCAACAAAAACTATAAGTACTAAATGTATTAATACACCAATAGTTTGCCACACTCACTTACCCCCGCTGGCTCCGTGCAACGTGCCCTCAGCCACGCCAATTTGCCAAATGAAGCCCGTGAGTATTCTTAAGCCACTTTTGCTGCAACTTCACATTAATTTCAATTTTCTATATGGGAAACTTTCACTTGGTGAAGTGAGTGAGTTGGAAGCAGCTGCGCATGTGTGTGTGTGCATGTGCTTTGTTAAATTGCTTTGGGGTTATGTGCTGAAAGTTGAGGTGTAATCGCCGAAAAGTATGCTATATAGTTTGCCAAGTGATGAAGAGATAACGAAAAGTGAATGGATGGCTTGGTGGACGGTAGATTAGTGATTGAAATGAGCACTATCGACGACTATCGACAGTTTAGTAGAAAATTATTAGGTAAGCAAGGTTTTGCAAAGTTCAAAGCAACTTTTAGGAATTATTTTCACCTTTCAAGAACAGTGTGGAAAGATACTTTTTGGCTACAACTGATACCTTGGTGATGTTCAGCTCCAAATTGGCTGCAGGAAGGAACTCCAATATCTAAAATAAATTCCGTAAGTTTGATTGAGTTTATAGAGGATAATTCAGAATATCGGTATAACATTTTTTGATATTTTTACCAACACTACCAAACAAATTATAAATAACTTTTATTACTTTTAAACTAAAATCATCCACTTTTCTGATCAAAAAACCACAACCATTTCTTTCTTACTAATAAAAACGGCAACAAATAAGTGCAAAACCCATCAAAATCGCTTTCCCCACCCCCGCTCTGCCTGTTTGCATTCCATTTTAATTGCTTTCAACAGCCGAACAACAAACAATTGCCCTCACAATCGGCTCTTAATTCGTCTTATTGACTCAAAACAATATCGCAATCACTTCCGCTAACAATACGCCAAAATGGCAACCCTTTCTTGGCCTCCTCGAAATTCAACTGCATTTCAAAATGTTAACATTCAACAAGCAACAAAGCCAACAACAAACTATAACTGCAGCCAATATCTGAAGTTCGAGAAAAGTTTCGCCGCCGAATAACTGAAGGTAGACATGCCGAAAGGATTTTCGAGCGTTCGTGTGTGTATATGCGTAAAGAATGGTGAATTCTCAGTGCAAATGTGCCAACAAATTGCATGGTTCAACTGTTGCAGGGCGCGAACGGAAGGAAGTGCACACACACATAAACGTGTTTGCACAAGTTTTGCTTTCTAAATATGTGCACAACAAACACACACGCACACAAAGATAAATTTGGTTGAAAATTTTGCTTAGATTGTAGGTAAACTGCCTTCATTTAGACTTGTGTGTCTGTGTGTGGCAAGTGTATTTAAATATGACGCACGCCAAACGGAAATCCGTCGTAAACACCAGGAAATATAGGGTGATTTTTTAAGAGCTTGATAACTTTTTTTTTAGAAAGAACGCATAAAATTTGCAAAATCTCATCGGTTCTTTATTTGAAACGTTAGATTGGTTCATGACATTTACTTTTTGAAGATAATTTCATTTAAATGTTGACCGCGGCTGCGTCTTAGGTGGTCCATTCGGAAAGTCCAATTTTGGGCAACTTTTTCGAGCATTTCGGCCGGAATAGCCCGAATTTCTTCGGAAATGTTGTCTTCCAAAGCTGGAATAGTTGCTGGCTTATTTCTGTAGACTTTAGACTTGACGTAGCCCCACAAAAAATAGTCTAAAGGCGTTAAATCGCATGATCTTGGTGGCCAACTTACGGGTCCATTTCTTGAGATGAATTGTTGTCCGAAGTTTTCCCTCAAAATGGCCATAGAATCGCGAGCTGTGTGGCATGTAGCGCCATCTTGTTGAAACCACATGTCAACCAAGTTCAGTTCTTCCATTTTTGGCAACAAAAAGTTTGTTAGCATCGAACGATAGCGATCGCCATTCACCGTAACGTTGCGTCCAACAGCATCTTTGAAAAAATACGGTCCAATGATTCCACCAGCGTACAAACCACACCAAACAGTGCATTTTTCGGGATGCATGGGCAGTTCTTGAACGGCTTCTGGTTGCTCTTCACCCCAAATGCGGCAATTTTGCTTATTTACGTAGCCATTCAACCAGAAATGAGCCTCATCGCTGAACAAAATTTGTCGATAAAAAAGCGCGAAACACATTTCGAACCGAACACTGATTTTGGTAATAAAATTCAATGATTTGCAAGCGTTGCTCGTTAGTAAGTCTATTCATGATGAAATGTCAAAGCATACTGAGCATCTTTCTCTTTGACACCATGTCTGAAATCCCACGTGATCTGTCAAATACTAATGCATGAAAATCCTAACCTCAAAAAAATCACCCTTTACTTGACTCGTGAAGGGCAAGCGTGAGGGCAGCTCTTAGGATGGGATTTTTCGTAAAGGGTGGAATTAGTGAAATAAAAGCCTCTGAGTCCAATTGTATATTTTTCGAAGAAATGCGAGAAATCGGCAGTTAAAACTAAGGTCTTTATTCATATTCCATTCTACTTTATGAATCTCTTGTATTGGAGATCAGAGGAAAAGAACTATAAGGCGATCCATTTCGAGGTTCCCTAATTTCAAACAAAAAACAAAGAATTTTTTAATGAGGAATGTTTATTATCATTCAAAAGGACAATCTTTGGCATTTAGTTTTCGAAGATTATCTGTTTTAAATGTTGGCCTCGGCTACCTCTCAGATGGTCCATCCATTGAGTCCAATTTTCGGTGACTCGACTCGAGCATTTCGGCTGGTAACCGGCGAATGAGACATTTGATGTTTTACTCCAAGATCTGAACCGAAGCGGTATTGTCCGCATAGACTTTAAACTTTACATACACCCACAGGAAAATGTCTACCGGCGTAAAATCACACAATCTTGGTGGCCAATCGACCGGCCCAAAACGTGAAATTATCTGCTCATCGAAGTGTTCTATTAAAAAACACATTGTCTGATGGGATGTGTCGCCGAGATCACGAACTTAAATTTCAGGCATCAAATACTCGGTTATCATGGCGCGATAACGGTCGCCATTGACGGGTACGTTCTCAACGGCATCATTTTTGATTGAATCCACCGGCCCAAAAACCATACCAAACCGCGGTTTTTTCTTGAAGAAATGACAGCTCTTGAATCTCTTCAGGTTGCTTTTCATCACAATCGGGGCAATTCAGCTTGTTCACACACCAATTGAACCAGAAATGGGATTTTCTCAAAACTTTTCAAGAGGCCATTGAACGTAGCGACGTCACTTGGGAAGATCGAGCGGCCTCCGCTCTAGCGACTTCAATATTTGTACGCTTTCAATTTAGGGTCTCGACTGCTGCAACCGACCCGGAATTGATTCTCCACAGTCTTACAGGTAGACACTCTCAGGACTGCAGAACGTGGTTTATTCTTTCATATATTATCCAATAATGAATGCTGGGCCTGAAGATGGGTGATGGTTTTGGGAATAGTACGGTCAGTACACATTCATTACAGAACCTGAATTTTTGTAATAAAGTTCAAGGAGTTGGAAACATGCCAAACGATACTGAACAAAAATGGCATGACAGCTTGACACGACTCACGCGTGATCTATCAAAAAAAGACATTGAAAAAAGTACCTCTACTTGGATCACCTATTATAATGACAAGATCGAGTTGATATCGTACGAGAGAATATGCGTATCGCCCCTAAGCCGGAAGGAATCACAACACACGTGTGTATGCATGAGGAACACAGGGTGGGTCCACAAGCTGCTTAAGCTCCAACTCTACTACCATTTTACAAGAAGAAGACAACTAGTTACTTTACTTTTCAGCAGAATTTTTGATAAACGAAGCAATCGCCGAAACTCAAAACACCGTTAAACGGTTAATGAAATACGTTTCCTGCTATGAAAGTTTATGCATTTCGCCTGCTCTCGGCTGCTGATCTGTAAAAAATCGTAAAAAAACAACAGCAGTGCATAAAAATATACCCTTTAAGCTAACATAGCCGTTTTGGCAATCCAAGATTGTCATATATCGTTCCACATTAACTCAATCGCCTTTGAATGGCGAACGCTGAAAATTTGCACAAATCACAAGCACTCACACACACGCATACGCAGTAGAATCTAAGAAAGCTCGCACGATCCCTGTGCTCCATTGTCTGACGTGGGGCATGTGTGTGCGGCACGAGGATTGGAGCTGTGTTTGCATATGGGAAGCGCACTATTTGTAAGGATATGCAAAAGTTTGTCGTAACAATAAAGCGAATCGCATTGCAAACAACAAACGCAATAACAATAACAGCACGCACACACACCCACACAGGCCGTCTCCCGCAATAGCTCTCATTTATTCCGCACTCCTTTCGCCTTTGGGCAAATGCGACTTCAAGGACTTTTTAAATGCAAACTATGCTGATATCCTGATTTGGCGCGCGTATTTGCATATGCACACAACACCCACACACACATACATACATGCTGGTGTGGCTGTTTGCACGGAAGCTGCGCTATTTTCCGTGGCGCTTTGTTTGTTTTAAGAATGTACATTTTTCGTTTGTTCTCCCATATTATTTCAAATACTTTATGCAAGTTTCTATTTTTCATATGCAAAACTTTCGCCGGTGATTGCCGAGCAGCACCAGCTCAATTCCATTCATTTTGTACGAGTGTAAACTTGCAGCTTGTCTGAGTCTATTCTGCACAACAACGCAGCTTTTTTACTTTTATCGCTTTTCTTGGGTTAAAATGAACTTCCGCTTGTGATTCTTTCGGGTTCGCCTTCTTGTTGCTGGAGTTCATAAAAGTGTGTGGTAAAAGTTTCCACATTTTTCAGGCAGTCAATTTAACGTTACTTATTCTTGAGACCCAACTCCGAGGTGGCACGCGACTTAAGGGCTTATAGACTCAAGCCTCACTGCGAATAATAAATTCACACGAAAATCGCTTTTGTAGGTTTGTCACCTACAGCGCGTTAATTGGGTTGGCTTGGCACAGGTAAGTTTTGAATAATGCATGCAAAATTTTTTTTGAACACACAAAAATGTTTGGAATAAGTATTTCACCTACGCTATATTCACCAGTTGAGGGATAGAGCCATTTGGAACAGTTCACGCATGTGAGGAAGTTCTCTGATCGCCTTTACATATGGCTCAAGCATCTCACGCCTTCCGGTCTTAGACCAAGTGACCAAGGCGAAACATGCTCCTCCCCAGGGTTGTACGCTAGGTTTGGGACTCTTCACATAAAAAACACTTCCACCTTCGGATGAGAGACCCTCTTCTGATGACGGCAAACGCATTAAGGATTACGAGTTAAGTGCCTAGAATATCCGGTCCCTTAATTCGGAAGGTCTCGCTGTCCAGCTGCGAAAATTCGATTTGAAATTCGTGGTGGGAGAGAGACTCCGTCGCCGAGAAACGACGCGTAGAAAAATTCATCAAGCTACCTGGCTGCTTTCGGATCGAAAAACCACCAACCACATCGATGAGTTCTGATAGACGAAAGACACGTCTCCAGTATTTTAAACGTGCATTTCAAGATATGCACCCGCCTCTGTGGAGTAAAACACGCACGTCAAGCAACACAAGAGAAGTTGCAATCACAACAGACGGCCGAACGATTTTCTACTCGACTTGCGCTTCTGCTCTCTGAGATCACTCATCAGCAACTCGGTATAGATAACTATGACGAAATCGGTTTTCGGAAAAGGCAAAAGAACAGCTGATACAATACTCCGCTTTCTCCAGACTGGTTAAGGAATTGAAGTAAATGGGCCTGGGAGTGAATGAGGACAAGCCGAAATATCGTAAAGTAATATAGTAAGGTTCTCGACGTATAAAGACCAAATTCTACAAGTCACTCATGATCCCCGCGCTGCTGAATGGTGCAGAGGCATGGAAGAGAAAGACATCCACTCCATTGGAAAGGCCCGGTGTATAAGGACCGGGCTAATATAACCGGTTTACCGGTCATTTGGTATGACCCGTGTATTTTTGGCTGCTGTTCTGGGCAAGAGGCGTCTTCCAGCAGAGTTCTTCCTCAAAAGAGTTGTATTTTGATCAGAAAACCTCAGTTGAGCATCACTCAGAGAATCGTCACATAAATTGAGAAACTTGAAACAAAAAGTATTCACCATGCTCTCAATTTTAATTTACTGCTTGAGTATACAAAAAACGCACCACAAAAATTAACTTCTAATTAGTTGCAGGTTAGGTAGGTAGGCGTACACATACATACCTACACACATATTTACACATGAAATCTTAAAAAGGAAGCATACGTGCATATAAAAATCAGGAATGTTCGCATTTTGCGCACATATGTTGACCAAATGCTGACAACAAATACTGGTGAGTGCGAGTGTGATCTTCAAAGGCCAATTCACACATAAACGCAAAAATTCCGGCAAAGTGAAGTGCTCCTGAGAGGCACGAACACATACATATGTACATGCCCACAATCGTTCGCGTATGAGTTCGCCGGCATGGCAGCGCAGACGCAGAGGTGTGAATTTATTTGGTAAATTTTTTCTATTCTGCTTCGTTTGTCATTAGCATGGGCGCATGCGAAGAAGGCAACATTGCTGAGCGAACCTAAAAAGGCAGTTTTTTCGCTTTCGTTCCTCATCATTAAAACTTCTGCACACATGCGCACAATATTTGATTTTACTGCCGTACACGAGGCGGCTTTGTGTCGTTGCGAGCGCCGCTCTCAACCGGTGTGGTCAGGTCTGGCGATCACCCATACGAACATACAAAAACGAAGAGTGCGTGTGAGTGTGTGTGTTTAGTGCATTGTTTACCGCGTCTGTCTGCACAGCGATTATTGATCATTCACTTTTGTATGCCCACCAGCATTTCAATCTTATCGCCTAAACATACTCGTCCACATGAGTACTATTTATAATGTAATTTGTATTGACTTCATTTGCTCATTGGCAATTTAGGTAAATTTTCGGTTGCTTGTTTACACTTCGCTTTGTTTCCCAAATACACACTCGTACCTTGCTTCGGTGGCTTATCTGTGGCAAATGCTCGTCAAATAGTCGGAGAACAATCGCAAAACGAGCAGCTGTAGACAGACGCTTTCTACAAACAAATGGCTTGTTAGCCCACGTGCTGGACACACTGGACAAATGCTGTTTGATTTCATTGATTTGGGAGGCGTTACTAACTTTTACAACCCTTGGAAAATTGAGGTACACACATTTCCATAATTACTTTTCGAATCGTTTAGTAACTTTTTAGCTATGGTTTCCTTCCCAGGTCCTTACCGATAAATGGGTGCTATTTATCTTGAAACTTATATTTAACATATTACGTAACGTATATATAACAGTAAACATACGATATTATTTGACTATCTCCCAAACATAATATATCTCAAACCATTCTTCTTCTTACGCGGTTATAGGCGAGTTTACAACAGCGCACCAGTCGTTCTTGTTTTACGATGTTTGGCGCCATTTGGAGATTCCATGTGTAGTCAGGTCCTTCTCCACCTCCTCCTTACAACGGAGTCAAGCTCTTCCCCTGTTTCCTCCGGCGGCTTCTAAATCCAATACTCTCAAAGCCGAGGTATTTTCATCCTAAGTCAATGTCATCGTTTAACTCAAACAACCCAACGTTCCATCAACTGCGATATTCGCCGTTGCCTCTGCGCAAAGGACCATAAATTTTCCGCAAAACTTTTCTCTTGAAAACTCATAACGCCAACTCATCAGATCGTCCATGCCTCTGCACCAGCAGGACGAAAATGATGAGTGACTTCTAGAGATTGGTCTTTGTTCGTCGAAGTTATGACTATGACATTGGAGCCACGTCGCAAGTTCGATTACTGTTTCCTTGATAACAGGATATATTTTGTCTTTCTCTCGTTCACTGCCAGACCAATTTCCTTCGGTTCCTGCAACCTGGAGAAAGCAGAACTAACGCACGGTTATTGAAGCCAATGATATCAGAATCATCGGCGTATGCCAGCAGCTGTACACTCTTACAGAAAATTCTACGTTCTCTATTCAGATCTGCAGCTCGAATTATTTTCTCCAGGAGTAGATTGAAGAAGTCGCACAATAAGGAGTCACCTTGTCTGAAACCTCGTTTAGTATCGAACGGTGAGTGTCGATCTTCTTTTCACTGGTCTTTTCCCAGATTTCGCGCATGGTGAATATCTTGTCAGTTGTTGATTTTCCAGGCCTGAAGCTACACTGATAAGATCTAATCAGCTTCTTGACGGTGACCTTTAATCTTTCACACAGTTCGCTCGGTAGAACCTTATTTGCGATGTTGAGGAGGCATTACCAGCATTAATTTCATACATGTGCATAAGTAATTAAACCCGAGTTGGTTATATAATGTATCAGTCCCTGGAAAACCAACCATTAAGGACTGGTATGCAAAGCTTAGACGTGGTGAAATGACGGCGTGGATCCCCAAAAGAGGTTTTTACCGACGAGAAGAAAGAGAAGTGCTGTTTCATACAACCAATACACCGTGTCCCAAGTAAGTGAAAACGATGGCAAGAATCCATCCAGAACTGAGTTTCGGATTGCTTCCCCATCTATCATATTCTCCATATCGCTGGGGGCGACTATTTGCTGTTCTCAGATCTCAAAAGAAAGCTCGCTGGGAAGAAATTTTCGTCAAATGAAGAATGAATGAAGGGGTGATCCCCGAAACTGAGGCCAATTTTGTAGCAAAAGACAAATCGTTCTACAAAAATGGTGTCGAAAATAAAGGGTGATTTTTTAAGAGTTGATAACTTTTTAAAAAAAAAAACGCATAAAATTTGCAAAATCTCATCGGTTCTTTATTTGAAACGTTAGATTGGTTCATGACATTTACTTTTTGAAGATAATTTCATTTAAATGTTGACCGCGGCTGCGTCTTAGGTGGTCCATTCGGAAAGTCCAATTTTGGGCAACTTTTTCGAGCATTTCGGCCGGAATAGCCCGAATTTCTTCGGAAATGTTGTCTTCCAAAGCTGGAATAGTTGCTGGCTTATTTCTGAAGACTTTAGACTTGACGTAGCCCCACAAAAAATAGTCTAAAGGCGTTAAATCGCATGATCTTGGTGGCCAACTTACGGGTCCATTTCTTGAGATGAATTGTTGTCCGAAGTTTTCCCTCAAAATGGCCATAGAATCGCGAGCTGTGTGGCATGTAGCGCCATCTTGTTGAAACCACATGTCAACCAAGTTCAGTTCTTCCATTTTTGGCAACAAAAAGTTTGTTAGCATCGAACGATAGCGATCGCCATTCACCGTAACGTTGCGTCCAACAGCATCTTTGAAAAAATACGGTCCAATGATTCCACCAGCGTACAAACCACACCAAACAGTGCATTTTACGGGATGCATGGGCAGTTCTTGAACGGCTTCTGGTTTCTCTTCACCCCAAATGCGGCAATTTTGCTTATTTACGTAGCCATTCAACCAGAAATGAGCCTCATCGCTGAACAAAACACGCGCGCGAAACACATTTCGAACCGAACACTGATTTTGGTAATAAAATTCAATGATTTGCAAGCGTTGCTCGTTAGTAAGTCTATTCATGATGAAATGTCAAAGCATACTGAGCATCTTTCTCTTTGACACCATGTCTGAAATCCCACGTGATCTGTCAAATACTAATGCATGAAAATCCTAACCTCAAAAAAATCACCCGTTATGAAGGATCGCTATAATCATTGTATCACCCTTGGAGAACTGTGTTGAATAAACAAAAAAAAAGAATTTCGCCATAACAGTCTGATAGTAATCGAATACGTACATACGTATTTGTACATAACCCTACTAAGTAAGAGAGTTTTATTGGATTTTTATACGCTAGAGTTGAGAAATTTACGACGATATTTTATTACTGAAAACCATGAACATGCTACCTAGATCCCTGGGCTAATACTCCATGTCGATCGGATGATCTCCAGCTCTTACAGAACTGCAATTGGACCTGGTGATAGCAGTACAGAGAAGTTAATAGTCCGTATTGAAAAGGTCTACTGAGGGCATGGCTGATGCTCCAAATTGACAGTGAGGAAAAATAAATAGTAAAGAAGGCCAGTATTCAAAAAAGAAAAAAAAAATTAACGACGTAAGGTAACTGTACCATTTTATTTTTTATCTACTTAGACATTTCATTAATAATTACAGATTCATCGCATCCTCAGCGGTTTGAGCAGTTGCACGTTACGAGGCTGCCATCAAATACAATAATGTAAATTTCTAAAGCTACCCTGATTATTATCTAGTATTACGAACAACCGTTAGATTGCGTTCAAATGATAATATTGAATTACCAATCCGTCTGGCTGGCCAATAAAAAATTAATATTCAAATGCGTGTGTGTGAGAAGTCGTGTGAAGAATTTGGAATTGCTGGCAAGTGACTACACTCGTCTAAACATACATATACATACTTATGTACATACATAGAAATATACATATCTACACACAAATACATACACTCTTGTATACTTGTACTTAGATATGACAACAGTTTCAACACAGAGCCAGAATAAACATAGAGCCTACTAATAATCAGCAATGAGTGCAAAAACAAAAACAGCAATAACAACAACACTCGCTATTACCCTATTACTGCACACATAAGTGAAAAAAAAACATTAAGGGAACTAGCAATAACTATAAATTCTAACCGCTTCAAACTGAAAAACCCACTCACCAGCTATTTTTAGAAGTGATCGTCATCGGTGAATACGAACGACATGTGTGTGCAGTTGTTTGTGTGATCTCGCTAATGAACTGGAATTCCTGTTGTAATGATGCACCATCGAGTTGCCCTGTCTTTAACGGGATTAAAAGTGTCAAATACTGGGCTTAATTGAAGCGACGCCTCGCCAAAGGACAATGACTCCGGCGGACTTCGGCGTACTCCGCGACTGGGCAAGCGCGAGTTACACAATTGACGCTGCTAAAAATAAGCTACAAGTGAATAACATGCAATTAAGGTTTTTGCAAATGTTTGCATTAACTGTATAAACATATGTACATACACATAAACATGTGTAGTTGAAATACGCGCATGCGTCATACACTTGTCCGCCCATTGCTAAAAATAGCGTTCATAAATACTTGCGTTAGCCAATTTGAATGTGTGTGCTTATATGTACTTAGGTAGGAGTACGAGTATATGCGTACATGTGTATGTACACCGAAGAAGCGTTCAGCCAATGGAAGTGCGAATAATTGCAAAAACAGTGCCTGGAACACCACGAAGCCCGGCTCAACGCGACTCGTTACCGGGTGCGGAGCTGCGCTCAGCTTAGCAGACATGAAATAGATGAAATGTGCTTAGCTGCATACATATGTATGTATGTATGTATGTATATATGTAAATATACTTAAAAATATTTTTGCTTAAGTACTTTTTCAAATGAAATTGTCGAGCTTATGTTTCTGTTGCACGTTTGCTGGTTGAACATTGGGCATAATATTGGCGCCAGTTTCTACATAGGCTCAGAAGAACTCGTTCGTATTTCGCACGTGATGACGCATCAACTTAGAGCAAATGCTCCGCCCGATCTCGGGGTTAAATGAAATCACTCTCAAATGAGCCTTTATGAAAATGCATGGGAAAGAATTTAAATATTTTGATGCCGTTAGAATTACATTGTCATTTTAAAGCAAGCATACATACTTTTGTTTAGTTTATATTCTAATCTACCAAAAAGTAATCAATACAAGGGAGAAGAGCTACAAATCTGAACAGAGAATGTACCTTCTCAATCTTCTACAAGAGGGTACAGCACCTAGCGTACAACTAATCATGATGTCTTGGAAACAGTATAAACACCAACAAAAATGACAGCTTCGAAATCCAACGCAGAATGACTCTTTCCAATAGGTGCTATTTCGGACTGAGTAGGCAATTGAGAAGTAAAGTCCTCTCTCGACGAACGAAAACCAATCGCTATAAGTCACTCATCATCTCCGTTATTGTTGTTGTTTTAGCGGGTACCTAGTCCACGTTGGGATGGTAAGCATTAACCAAGTTGTCCTCGACGTCTTCTAATGGCCCAAAAAACGTAATGTTTTGACGCGGTCGGTCCAAAGGGAGAGGGGTGTCCGATGAGTGGGGTTGGTGGAGCATACAAAGAGGTGGTCAGTATAATGAGGAGACTAATTGCAAGTAGGACATATTTTGGATATGACGGAGTCTATTCTGTATATGTCGAAGTTTAACTTGCTACAGTATCCAGAACGAAACTGCTCAAGGGTCACTCTCGTTTCTCGTGGCAACTCGACCTCTTCGTCTGCAGGACATGACGGAGTCTATTCTGTATATGTCGAAGTTTAACTTGCTACAGTATCCAGAACGAAACTGCTCAAGGGTCACTCTCGTTTCTCGTGGCAACTCGACCTCTTCGTCTGCAGCTCAATCCACACAATAGCCGGTGACCCGGATTTTATCCGGCCAAGGACTTACCACGTTTAGATCGGTAAGTCTCATCATCCCCGTCCTGCTATACGCTGCAGAGGCATGGACGATAACATCGTCTGATGAGTCAACGTTACGAGTTTTCGAGAAAGGTTTTGCGGAAGGTTTGTTGTCTATCGCGTATTGGCAGCGGCGAATACTGCAGTCGATACAACGATGTACGAGATATATAGTACATATGGCAACATTGATATAGTTAAGAGATGTTGTCTTGGATCAAAACAGAGATTGGTCTTGTTGTCCAATTGGATCAAAACACTCCAACTATGAGAGTATTCGACGAAGTACCCGCCGAGGAAAGTAGAGGAAGAGGAAGAGCTGCACTCCGTTAGGAAGACCAGGGGGAAAAGGACCTGGCGCCAATAAAGAAGAAGACAAGGGAGAATACGGTGAGAACCTATTAAAAGTAGTATAACTACACTCAATTCTAAATATCTCAATTTATGCCAGTTGATTGTTCGATTCGCCACTTTCCAAATTGAGGGAAAGCCAAAAACAGCTAACGCATTAGTAAACGTTTTAAAAAAGTTTTTTTGGTCTTGAATAATGGTCTTTTTCAGGTTTTAACACGGTTACTTACTTTCAGTTTCGGTAATCAAGAGTTTTAAAAAGAGTAGCTGAATGGCATTCTGCATCCGAATCTAATTCCAGGGCTGCCGGTATTGCATCCATGCTGGCAGGGACATAAAAGTTTCCTCCTCGCTGATGATAAGACAAAGCCTTGTCCGTTGTGATCAGGAGGTAGCAGGAAGCGGGAAGGTGAAGTTTGACGTTAGACGGTGGGATAGGCCAAGCTTAGGCATCACTGACACTATTTGCTGCTTATTGTTGTTAACTAATGAGGCCTATGTTTCATCTACGCACTATGTGAAAATATGTACCTCCCTTGTACTAGTCTAAACCCAACCTAAAACATTATTTCTCAACCAGGAGGTAGCAGGAAGCGGGAAGGTGAAGTTTGACATTAGACGGTGGGATAGGCCAAGTTTACGCATCAATAACACTATTTGCTCCTTATAGTTGTTAACTAATGAGGCCTATGTTTCATCTACGCACTATGTGAAAATATGTACCTCCCTTGTACTAGTCTAAACCCAACCTAAAACATTATTTCTCAACCATTTCTGACTCTGTGTTATATGGGTTCGGAGAAGTGAAGTCTCCCTTGTTTTGCATTATCTGTCAATGCAAATCATTAATCCCTTTCATTTCATTTACCAAATACCGCAAATTTTCACACCATGTGCTGAGCCACTAATCTCCATATTCGAATGAAAATAGGTGAGGATAGAGTGCTCGAAGTGCAAAAAACTAGATACCGAAGACTTGCACACAAATTGTAAAACCATTAACTAAAAGACTGACTCAACAAAAAACTCGAACGTCAATAGTGACACAACCACAGCCACATGCCATCCACCACCACCGACATGACATAAAGAGCCATCAAGCATCAACAGTTGAAAGCGATGTCTTCATCATTAGAGTCAAGCGAGAACATTTCGTATAAATTGGTGTGTATGTGAGTGTGTCTCGCGTCGGTAGCTCATCATGCAACACGTCAGCGCATCACCACCAAATGCTTGCAACAAAACGCTGCGGCGAGCACACCAAAGCAAGATCCTTGCAGCCGCGGCAGCGATAGCCCTGCATATATGTATGTAAATATGTGTGTGAGTACCACCGGTACCTTCAACACCATCGCCACCGCTGTGCACGGCATTTCAATCAATTAATCTAATTTAAATTTCTTTATCCCCGTGCAGCGCATTTATCACCAACATCTATTACATAATTTTTTTCGATTATGTAATTTTGTTGTAGCTTTTTGTGCGCTCATCATGACGCTTATTCTCGGTCACGAATGCAACAACTGTTCCGTTTTTTCCGCCGGCAAGCGCCGAGCGAAAAAAGTCTGAAAAGCTTAAGCTCATCAGATTTACACCGGCGGCCAGTCGCCACCGTGTTCCTTTTTGTTGCACATTGCGCCGTGTGGCACAATGGCACAAGTGGCAACGATTATGCATAATCACTTTTTTCCAGGTTGATCAAGCGAGTTGAGTTGTTTGTATGTTTGCTGGGTGAGGCGAGCGGTAATAACCGAATCAGTGGCAAGGAAAGTTGCACGTGAAAGGGCTGCAACACACAATGGTGGAGTGAATGTTGCTTTTGTATTCTCGTTTTTCTTTATTTTCAGGTTTCTCAGCGCTTCGGTTGCGCGCGTGCAAAGTGTTAAGCCAAATCCGGTTTACTTACTACGCTTACCTTTCGTCCTTGAAAAAAGTGTAGCCGTGTGTACGGTGTGGCAGTTGCACGGTGATGTTGTGAGCAACCCTCGATGTTGCAAGCACAACTGTGCAACTTTCAGTGCCGTTTGCAGTGGCACTTGAAATCTGATTAAATTGAGTCATTCGGCAAGCGAGGCTTCTGCTGTTGCGCCGCTATTATCCTGTTAGAGCCCGTAAGGGCTGTTGCTGCTGCGATTGAACAGATGTCTACATCTTTGACTAGCTCTCACCTGATTTTTATCCATATACATTACATGTACATATGTATGTGCAGGTACTTGCTTTGCATTTATATTCTTTTTCAACTTGTTTCTTTTTGTCCATGAAACCCCGTCCAACAAATCACTCAAACTGTAACTAAACTTCAGGCGATCTTTGAAAATCGTGCTTAAATGGCTTTTTGTGTAGCCAATGTACATTGAGCCGGATGCCTGTGAGAAAAACAAAAATTTTTAGATAGATTCGAAATCCTCTTGTACCCAACAGGCTATGCGTGAAGACATCACATTTAATAGAGCAGAACTGTAAAAGTTAGAGTATATTATTAGATCATCTTAACTTAAAAAATTGTTTGGTCGATAAGTTAGGTTAGGTTAATCGGTAGGCCAATAAGCCACACATAGACCAGTTTGGTCCTTTGTGATACCAGATGGAGTTCAGTTGCTATGTAAGTCCAAGAGAAGTAGTCATCTTTTGGAATGCCTGCCCTTGACACGAATTTTAACAGAGTGAGCCGTCACTATCGATACCTTCTCCAGTGTATCTTACCGTGAGAACCCCAGATGCGTAGAGCGCAGTCTTGCCAATGTGGGACAAGTGCACAAGAGATGCTTCATTTTTTCCCTGGCTCCTTGCTCTAGACGTTTCCTACATATCCCGTTTTGTTAGCCTCATCCTGTCGCCATACCAATTAGTATTCTCATTATGTTCTTACGGTATTTTCTATCTAATGCCAATAGAAATTTTGTTTATGTACTTCCGATCCGTGGTCCGCTTTGCACATGACTTTTGCAGTTTTGCACCCAGGTAGCTCGTTCCATCGGGTTTTGATTTTCTTTACCATGCTTCTGTCGAGATCGTCGTATTGATAATGCATGGGTTTCCTTGTTGATCACGTTTTCGGATGTTAGCCGTACACCATTCTTGACAATCCACTATTTCATTGCTCTCGAGCCCTTAATCGCCTGGCACCCAGTAGAAGTGAAATTGATTGCTTCTGGCAATACTTTCCACTGCCACCCTGCTTCCTAAGACACTTCTGGTTACTGCCTTGATTGCTGCTTGACTATCTACGTAGATGTAGTTTCTGGATTACCTGAAGGAGCATTAGAGGTCAGATCCACTGCTTTCGCAAAGATCAAATGCTACTACTTTTGAAGCGCCTGAGGAACCCCCAAGTTATATTGTGAACTCGAACTGAGCCTTATCAACGAATAATTATATGTATGAGAGAAAATATAACAAAGAAAACTTTGGCTATAAATTCCTCACCAGCAAGTCCTCGGAAAATAGCCTTATCAAAATTCAGTACTACTATTATACTTGTAGCTAAAACTCTTCAATGCCACAACCAGCCATTCCAGAGCAGATGAGCAACAAAACACGATTTACCTTCGCAATGAAATTCTATGCGCTGGAAGTGAGCAATTTTCCGTAATATTCCTGTTGCCAACACTTTTTTCTACCGCGATGTTAACACATACATACATACATCGCCACAAATGCGGAAAGGCACTGATCAAACACAGTATTCAGTCAGAAAGCAGTTTTCCGGAAAATAAATGCCCTCAAAATGCTTGTCGCAGCCAAAAGGTAGAGCAAAAAGTTAAATAAAAACTGGCTATGCATCCTTCTGCATGACAGAGATGACAAAAAACGAGTAAGAAACAGAAGCAAACAAATTTGATACCCCATATGCCACGCAACCCCATACAAGAATCAACGAAAACAGCAGCATTGCACTCGCAAATAAAATAAATGCAACTTCCACATTCGACGCCGTGCGTGCAACGTGTGCCGCAGGAGCAGCCGTGTCAGTCACTGTGGCAATGCCAGTTTTTGCTGTTGTAGGAATACTCGAGCGCAGATTTTTTCAAGTTCAACCCGCGAGACAAGCCACACCGCCTAAGCCAAGTCCAAACCATCTGTCCAATTCGAAATTGCCAACAGCCGAAAAATGGAAAAGGAAATGGATATGTTAGAATTCGCCGATAAACTCGTTTTCTTTTGTGCTATTTTATTGCTCGTATGAAGGGGTTGCGCGGGATCATCTCACCAACTGCTCGTCTGACTGACGTGTGCATTTGATAGCAAAAATATCAAAATACATACAACCATACACACTTCCATATGCACATACATATGTATGTAGGTATATACTTAAGTACTTATGTAGGTGTGAGGTTTTGCAGTCGTATCAGCTGACAATTGATGTTAGCGTTTAGAATCGTTCGTTTTCAGTAAAACAGCTTTACTGTTTTGCCGAAAATGCTTATGAAAATATTACGAATATCGGATCTTATAGTACCTCGATTTTGATTTTCTTCTTCAGCACTTTTCCTCAGCCTATCTTCCTAAGCAACAATCCGTGCACGTCGGACTATTCTTTCCGAAACCCAAACTTCTCACTTTAGCTCGCCTCAAACGGATGTTTTTTGGGCAGCCAGAGGACATTTGGTCTAAGACCCGAAGACGTGAACTGCTTGAGCCATATGTAAAAGAATCGTTTGTGGCAACTCCCATGTGAATGGCGCGCAGAGAACTTTTCCCACTTTCATGAACTTCTACACATGGCTTCATCCTCCTGTTATTTACTCTGAAGATTTTTCATCTTCATTATTCATATGTACATACATACTTATATCATATAGCTCGTTCCATCGAATGTGATATTTACCGTAGCCAATGCGCAAAGGACTACAAACCTTCCGCAGAACCTTTCTCTCGGAAACTCGTAAGGTCGACTGTTCAAATGACAACATTAACATCCATGCCTCTGCACCATTTATTAGAACGGGAATCATGATTGGCTTAGTTGGTTTTTGTTCGTCGAGAGAGGACTTTTCTTCTCAATTGCCCACTCAGTCCGAAGTAGCACATGTAGGCAAGAGTTATTCTGCGTTGGATTTCGAGGGTGACGTTGTTATGTCGAAGTTATGACTGTCAGCGGTCTTGCCTTCGTTCACTACCAGACCCATTTGCTTCGCTTTCTTATCCATTCTGAAGAAAGCAGGACTAAAGGCACGGTTGTTGAGGTCATACTAAATTGTGGGGATACTAAATTTAGACATATCGGCATAAAGGCAGCTCCTTTTCGAGTTGTTAAAAGCAGCTTTGAAATCAACAAAGAGGTGGTGTGTGAATCCTCTTTTCCAAGATTTGTCTCATGGTTAATATTTGGTCAGTAGGTCTTCCATCCACCTCTATAATATGGTAAACTCGAAACAGTGCTTGGAAATCGTTGTTTTCATTACTGAGATCTTCTGCTATGATCTCAAAATTTTTTATGGATCGACCCAACCATTTTAGTTAATGTTTTAGGTATGGAGCAGAAACGACGTCAAATAAGGAAAGAGATACTTGATAATGGAACTGAGGACCCTGTTCACCACAGGCTCAAGAGGGAATACTAAATTTTGAAACGTCTACGAAAATTAATATGTCGTAAACGAATGAATTTCTGGGCAAAAGGCAAGCTCGAAACGGAGGCCATCGCTAGGTCACTGTAAAATAGGTTGTACTATACATCAACTCTCTATCGTTAAGAATCACGCCACCACCAAACTTTAAAATCTTGTTCCTGCTGCATGTAGTACTAACCATTAATTTTCAATACATAAAGGTGACATCTCCCTATAACTCTATTAAGCCAGTATTAAATACAGATATGTATGTATTTGTAAATAAGATTCTAAAATCATTATAAAAAATAACAACAACATACGGATGCAAGAAAAAAATGTAGATATGAACACATGCATATTTCTACTATATAACTCGATATACATACATACATACATAAGTATGTACATATGTATGTATGTATGTGCATGTGGGTAAAATACTACTCACCCCAACAACACGGTGCCCACCTTAATGTGTTTTTACATACACTCACAGACATATTGGTATTATAATGAATGAGTAAATGCACTGTAAATCAAATGTAGGTATATACCGTTATGCGTTCATACATACATACATATGTATGTATGTACATATGCGTAGTGTATAAAGATTTAGTGATTATTGCCGCAAAAACAAACACCAAAAATGCAGCAGCCAGAAATCAAAAGCAGAATTCATGGCGCCATTAGGTAACGGTACGGGAAAGTGGTCGACAGAGAAGCCGACGGCTGGTTGACGCTCGCATCGCAGTGGCAGAAGTTAGCGTGTGCTGATGATCGCTTTCGTTTAGGGGAGGTTAGACAGCTTCCAGCTTACCAACAGATGAAAGGTAAGTCGGTTCAGAGAGCAACCGCGCGCATAACACGAGCCAAACAGGAATTAAAATTATTGTTCTCTTCTTGCTGAAATTCAAATGAGCATACAAATGTAGATATGTATTCAAGTAACGGTGAGTTAAAGTTGCACGTGCAAAGGTAACAGCGCTTCGCTGCCGACGTTCAGACCAAGCCACTGCTGCAGAATACGAACAACTGATGCTCGTTTCAACGTTGCCGTCGCCTTATATAAGTACATATGTACATATGTATGTATGTGTATGTAGGTATGTACATATGTATGTATATAATTTGACTTTCTGACAAGCTTCCGTTATAATTGTGTTGTGGTGAGTGTCAGACTTGGCCAGGGATTAGTTATGCTAATGCATGTACATACATACATGTGTATGTACAGACTTTTTTTTTATTCTCTGCTGATCTGATCTTAGAAAAAAATTGGTCACTGAATTCTTTTTCAAGGTCAGTGCAAAACAATGGTAGTCCTCATAACTGGACACCCCACATCGCAGTGTTTCTACCAATTATGGGACCTGTTCATATACATACATATGTACATACATAAGTATGGCAAGGCAATAACGTGTGCTTGAAATTTATACTTAGAATCTGAAGCTACAACACAGAACTACTTCTGTTTCCACTGAACTATAATAACAAATTCGAGCCTATGCCAGCCAGAAGAGAAAGAATGACGGTTATCCTATAAGTTTCCGTTGAGCCACTGCGAACCAGCCAGCTCCAGCTCAAATTAATTGGCTAGCAGGGATCATTTTTGGCATTGTTCTTAAAAAAACTGTCACAAAACACCAAAAATGAATAAGAATTTCAGAAACCGGGAACTACAGTAATGGTACACAGTTTTCTTGGCACATTTTCTGAAATTTTGCCCACTTTTCAGAGATAATTTGAACAAAATATACGAAAATAGTGACCGTGTCCAGTCATTACAATGTCCTCGTGTCCGGTTAAAGGAATTGGTTTTGTATGGAAATATTAACCCTGGACGGTCATCCTTTTTTTTTGTACATTAACGTCATCCTTCGTCAATATGACGACGACTTATTTCAAATCCATTTTCAGTAGGGTGTGAGTCGAAATAATGAAAGCGTTTTATTTTTTTTATTTATTTATTTCATTATTAATAAATACAAGTCAAAAATAAAAAGGAAAACTTATATCGCTGTACGAAAGCGGAGATCAACACCAACAATTAAAAACATATTTACAATGAAAATAAAATAGTTCGTAGTCATTTTGACGAAGGATGACCGTCTAGGGTTAAAGAAAACGTTGTGGATAAAATTTGTTAGGAGCTGTCCGGTTATGTTGACTGTCCGTAACTGGGAATTTCACTGTACTCCAGTATTCATTTCAGGTTTTATAAGGAGCTTATCTTTAATTTTCTAACGATTTTTATTTATTATTATTTTTTAATTTAAATATGCAGAGATCGTAGCAATGGCAATATGCAAATGAAAATAGCAGCACATGAAACGAGAAAAAACTGGCGTATTAGCATTAGAGAGAACTGGAAAATATCGAGTAAACTCATGGTTATGAATCGTGTTCCTTGAACAAACCCATACTAAATGATCTCAATTTCGCACAAAAATGTGATAGAGAAGTCCCAATGAATCGATCAAGGAGCGATCCCTGAGTCATCCTTTCCTGTTGTCGAAACCCAATATTCAGAAAACGAGCCAAGAATTCTTTGAGATCTTAGCAAAGAATCACTGACGTAAGACTACATTCAATATTTTGCACGATTGCAATGACTCAGGAAGACTTTTTATTAAGAATCAGTAGGGGTCGAACCATAACGAGAGGGGTGTCAGATGTGTAGGCTTAGCAGGGCATGCAAAGAGGCGTTGCACGCTGGACATACTCGTATATTTGATATGTCAGAATCGATTCTGTATATGTATGTAGGAGGTTACCCTGTTACAGTATCCAGAATGAAGCTGCACAAAGGTCACTCGCGATTCTGGCGACAAGTCGACTTCGTCGGCTGCAATAGGTGTTGATTTGACTCCAAGTACGCCATTTATTGAGAGGGAGTCGGCAAGGTGTTAATGGCCCCGGACCGGCCGACCGATTGCCTTGTCTGTTGGCAACAACGTTCTCATGTGCTGCCGGCTAGCGATTTGATGATTTTGTTGCGGCTTTGTTCTTTGGTAATAATCGCGGTCGTGTGAGGATGGAAGGAGCAAATGTCACACCTAAAATCTTAAGGTTATTGAAAGGCGGAATTTTAACGCCATCAACTGCAATATTAAGTTCAAGTCTGTACTCCTTCGTTCAGTTAGTGAATATGGTCGCTTTGGATTTAATGGGGGAAATTTTTGGCTTCCGTGCAGCGAGGTTAGTTATGGAAGACAGGCAGTGCCGGACAGTGAACTTAGAGTTATAATAAAAGGTCTGCGGAGCCAACAGCGGAATATAAAACGTAAAGAACATACCCACTATATTAAGACGAGAATCCGCTACCCTAATTCGCTGTAATAAAATGCAAAGCAAACATAGTTTTCTCACCAGATTTATGAGGAATTCACAATTCTAAATTTCCAGCATCTAAACTCACCTTTCAATCAACAGGCAACAACAAAAATGCGAACAACGATGGTTTCATTCAGTTTCACTTTCCACTACGTCACACGAAGTAACTGTGATTATGATTTCGCTGATTCCTTCCACCGGCACGGCGGTCCAACGAACTCTTCACACAATGGCAAAATAATTCAGTTTTAATTTCAGGAATCCCGCATGCAACGCAGTGACGTGAAACCAATATGTGACGGCAGTGGCTTGCAACAGGGTTGCTGCCCTTGAGTGTAATATAAAATAGAGGCTGCTATAAGACTGCACTTAGCATACATACATATATACATATATACATATGTATGTATGTATGTATGTATGTACCGAATGGTGATGCTAAGTACAAAATTGAGGTGAGCTCCGGCAAGCGGGCTGTCAAGGCTGATGGCACTGATGTTGCTGCAGATATACCATTGCGGCTGTGACAGTCGATGGCTATCGATGGATTCTAGCTGCCGTTACGCTGATGATTATGATGCTGCCACTGATTTTGCTGCTGCTGCCGCGGCTGCTGTTGATGATGATGAAGGTGATTACAGACTGCAAAAGTGCTCGAAAGGTGGTAGACAAAGGCTCGAAATAAATGAAACAATCAGACCCACCCCATAAAAGCCTTCATTAAAGGGCTGTTAGCAGCGCATAGAAGGATGCACACAGCCTAAGGGTACAGGACAACGAACTACCGGCATGAATTTTCCTGTTTTTGCTCAGCAAGGTGAAATAAAAATCTGAAATTACCACGGCACAACACCGGTAAGGTGTACAAGAATAGTGTAATTGAGTCCGGTGCAGTAAGGCTGCTGCCATTGAAGCCACCCCTAACTAGATTTTAGCCAGCTACCTTTGCACACATGCGACGCGTATTAATATCGTCAGCGAAATCATCATTCATCCAACAACCCGCTGCCGCTTCGCTTTGTGGCGAAAAATCAACGCTTTCGCTGCCAGAAAGGTGTCGTTGTCCTCCTGGATTAGTCTCCGGGTTTTGCTCAACGCACCCCTTTGTCCTTTTCAGGCGATTTGCCTTACAAATATTTTCATTTCACAATTTCGTAGTTTTTTGTTTGCTGATCGGTGACAATACTCTGGCTCCGTGCATCTCTCACAGTCGAAAATCCCTTTTTCAGTTTCCACTACCTTCTTTAACTCTGCCGCATTGCTGGAAGCGGGCTTTATTTGTCTAAATGCCGTTAGGCATGAGGTAGGTCGTGTGCCGTGAGTTTTTATAGTATTAAAATAAAAAATCAAAAACAACTACAAAGCCCCTATATGTAAATGCAACAATAACAGCAATAATAATATTTACATATTCCTGCTTGCTCGTTCAGAAAATGGAATCAAAAAAGTGATCACTGTGCAACAAATAATTGTAATCAGAAATCATTGCTGTCTTTTTCATCCTCATAAATCATTCGCCGCGGCTACAGTGGCTGTTGATGTCATCCAAGTTTCCCTACTAAAAGCGTGTTATTAGTGTTTACTACTAGGATTTAGAAAGTATATTTTAAAACAAATAAAGGGTGACCCATTTCGAATTTCCCTAAATTTTTAAAGAAAAATCACATAAACTTCAAATTTACTGGGGAATTTTTATTATCATTTGAAAGAACATTATTTGGCATTTAGTTTTTTAAGATTCTCTGTTTCAAATGTTGGCCGCGGCTACTTCTCAGATGAACCATACGTTGAGTCCAATTTTCGATGACTCGTTCGAGCATTTCGACTGGTAACTGGCAAATGACACGCCATTTTTTGCTCCAAGACCTGAATCGAAGCGGGATTGCCCGCAAAGATTTTAGACTTTACATATCCCCACAGAAAAATGTCTAACGACGTGATATCACACAATCTTGGTGGCCAATCGACCGGCCCAAAACGTCTGCTCACCGAAGTGTTCTATCAATAAATCCATTGATTGATGCTATATGTGGGAAATGGCGCCGTATTGTTGAAACCAAATATCGACGGAATCACGAGTTTCAATTTCAGGCATCAAATAGTTGGTTATCATGGTGCGATATCGGTCGTCATTGACGGTTACGTTGCAACGGCCCACAAACCACACCAAACCGTTGTTTTTTTTCTGAATGAAATATCATCTCTTGAATCTCTTCAGGTTGCTCTTCGTCGAAATTTACTTGTTCACATGCCAATTGAGCCAGAAATGGGCCTCATTGTTGAACAAAATTTGGCTCAAAAACGTCGAATCTTATTGGAACTTTTCAAGAGACCTTTGAACGTATCGATGTCGATTGAAATGCCAAACATTACAGCCTGTCAAAAGAGTGCTATTGTTAAATGTACTTCTACTTGGACCACCCGTTACAAGAATTTATGGAAGAACATGAATTTAAAATAGATTTGCAAAGGCCAAATAAAAATTGGAGTATTGTTCGAGTTCCGCGTTGACTCTTAAATATAATTAAAATGGCTTACTTTGATCCGAGAACCATCAATCTGGCATTGGAGCTAAGATTATGTTTGTTGGATAAATTGGATCACCATTACGAAACATTTTTTAGGAACCTACTTAATGAAAATAATATAAAATCGAGAATAATAAGTCATTGATCACTACTTCTATCTTAGCTAGAAGGTTCTAATGCAACCAAGGAGATGTTCGACATCATTTGGAATGTGTTTTTCAAAGCTTTTTAACCTAAACCTGACAGAAGCAACTTATGAGATAATCTCGTAAAACGAAATTAGTGTTTGCAGTCTTAATTGATATTTATACAATTTTATTAGAGATACTAAATGGTCATCGAGTGATAAGAACTCAAAGAATAGATCTACGGCAATATGTATATACATACTATGTACAGTCTGAGGATCTTGAGTTCTCTCCTCAAATCCTTATTTCAGTTTATTTGGAACATTTGGAAGTATAATCGCAGAACTCATGTGCATTACAGTTGAAAGAATCGTTTTCTTTGTGGATCCTTATGACGTTCGGACCTAAAGTACGTACTATTAAGAACTCCATTCCGGACCCAAGCATTCTCGAGGCTTCCAATTGAAGTCCCCAGTTTCAAGGACCTAAAAATAAGAGTTAATATTTACTTTTGTTGGATGGCCATTCATTTGCATGAAGCTTTGATTTTTATAAAAATTAAAAAAAAAATAAATAAAATATTTTCCCAGTCTTTTAAGTCATGAAGTTCGTTTTAAATGGCCAATAATAAAAAAGATGTTTCATTATTGCTTCGCTTTCTTCACATCCACTTTCATGAGCTGTGTTAACTTTTTCAAAATCTCTCTTCCTTTCTTTCTTTATTTACCTATTCGGGTTTTTTCTATATAACAGTTAGCACACAGCCGTTTTTTCCAACACTGAAACGGATTGTCCTGTGAGTTGAGAGCGCGCAATAAATAATAACAGTATCAAGGTAAATTTGCCTTTGACAACCTCAGACGGAGTGTTTGACTGTCAGTTGCACCACTTCATTGGAGCTGTTGTTGTTGTTATAAGCGTGGTTAGTGATTTTTACGGTTTAATTTTTTTGTTTTGCCCGCCAGCAAGTTACGTTTTACTTTTCCGACCACCACAAATATACCGTTTCTTACAGTTGTGCAATTGTATGTTGGTGGGTATGGAAAAACGGTACATTTATTTGAGGTTGTTTGCTTTAAAAGCATTGCGTGGGTATACAGGAGGTCGTGTGCCTTAAGAAAACAATCGTCACATTGAGAGATAAGAACAATATTTATTTACAAATCTGTGTTAGGCAGTTAGGAATGAGCCCTAACAGATTTATTTCTAAAAAAAATTGGAATTTTGAAATCATTTCCGAAGATACATACATATGTACATACATATGAATGTATTGAAAATAAAAACTCCTATTTTATAGAATTCAGAGAGACTGATTGAGGAACTATCGTAGCAGTTATAAATTGAGCAAAACTAGGACTATATGGAGTATGTTGCAATAAGCGCAGCCAACTTCGCTCACAATACTTTCAGGCGGTAACCACTTAACCTATGGCTTTCATAACTCTTCATTTTTTAGTTATTATCTATGACGCATTGCTAACTTCTATGATAATTACCACCCCCACAGATATCACATGACCTTTACTAGAATTATGGTGTTCTGCAAGCCGCTGCATTCAAATTCATGCAAGTTTATCAGCTGCCCGCGAACGTGCCATACTTTTGCTGCAAAAAATTCGCTCGGTTTAATGTACCCAGCTGGATGGCCAAATAAATAAACATACATACATATGTATATACATACATACATACACACAGACATAATTATGTTGCATGAAACGGTATCGCAGTTTACAACTTTTTCCACTATCTCCGCTATTTTCACGATTTTTCAAGTGTTTCAACAATTTTCACCGCTAAATAAATGTTTACTTTCCGTTTTCCCCCTTCGCATCAGCACTCACTTCAAAATAAGTATCCCATTACAAAACTATTTAGCAATAATGCAATCTAGCCGCGTGTATTATTTACCCGAGCTTATTCGTATGTGTGTTTGTGTGTATGCATTTGGTGTTTTGAGCAGTGAAGTGGCTCGAGCCCGCCTCTGTCGACAAAATCTGATCAGTTTACATGCCTCGAAGGACGAGCCAGCGAGACTATCATCTGGAGAGCGAGGCATTGTTGCGTCATAAGTAAATATCTATTAAAATGCAATTTGAGTGCAGAAAAAGGATATTATAACCAAAGATGATTGGTCCAGCGTTGCCACGTATTAAGGCAGCTTTCGTGTTAAAAATATCTAATTTAGAAATATACGAGTATGTAAGTACATATTTCAACATTTTAATGTTAAATAAAATTCTTGCTTAATTGTAGTTTTTTTTTAATTTTCAGTCACAGACATATTTGGATTATTTCAAAGGCGTTCACTTAAATATTTCTTTTTTTCTTTAAGGAAGACTGCGGTATTAGCCGTTGCCAATGCGCAAAGGACCATAAATCTTCCGCACAACCTTTCTCTCGAATACTCCTAAGATCGACTCATCAAGTGGAGTCATTGTCTAGAGGCATGGACCCATATAGCAGGACGGGTTGATAAGTGACTTGTAGAATTTGGTCTTTGTTCGTCGAGAAAAGACTTTACTTTCCATTGCCTAGTCAGTCCGAAATAGCAGTTATTGTCAAGAGTTATTCTGCGTTGGATTTCGAGGTTGACGTTGTTGTTGGTCTTAATGCTGTTTCCAAGATAGACGAAATTATCTACGACGTCGAAGTTATGACTGTCAGCAGTAACGTGGGAGCCAAGTCGCGAGTGCGGTGACTGTTTGTTTTAAGACGGGAGATATTTCGTCTTACCCTCGTTCACTACCAGACCCATTTGCTTGCTTTCTTATCCAGCCTGGAGAAAGCAGAACTAACGGCGCGGATGTTGAGGCCAATGATATCGATGTTATCGGCGTACTCTTGTAGAAGATTGTACATTCTCTATTCAGATATACAGCTCGAATTATTTTCTCCAGCAGTAGATTGAAGAAAACGCAGATACAGATGTATTCCCCAAAAACGTATAAGCCGAAAGGTTTGTGCTTTAAATTATAACGGTATCGTGGTCCAACTAAAGTTCTTGAAAAGTTCATCTGAAAATCGACTTACATTGTCACAAGTCGAACATTGATACATTTAGATCGCATAAAACATTTTGAAATAATTATACATATGTTTTCTTTGATCATATGGCAACGCTGTCATTAAGTAGTAATAAATACACCCTTCCAGACTCGTGTGCTGCTCATTTCATTCAAAAATATCCTTTTCTGTGAAGTGACAGCTCAAATGCTTGTCAGAAACATATGCACATTGAATTGGTACAGTGTGTGTACGTTTGAATAAATGGCAACCCGCGCATAACGGACTACCTTGGCAAACATGTTTAGCGCACGCCAAAGTCACATGAAATCGAATAAATGCACATTTCCTTCCAATCTGAATATTTATGTCTACAAATGAATATTCAAATGTATTTCATATGTATATAAGTATGTAAGTATGTAAGTTGTGTGATTCCGCGTGCACGCGCCTCCTTAGAGTCTTACGTTTCAGGTAGATTTCAATATTTTTGCACACGGCGTTTTATTGTTGCAGTTGCAGCTGATGCTGACACATATTCTCTGCGGCAGCAGCCAAAGCAACAACAGCAATAGTTACATGTATGTTGAACGCATTTCCCCTGAGCCCGATTGAGGTTATGTCGTGCGCGCTCCGCCGTTGAATGAATCTTGTGAATATGCATAAGGATATCGGTAAGGACATCGACTGCTGGATTTCGGCGGTGAAGCCACCGAGTTGTGTGGCCGTTATGCGTGTTGTGAGTTGATGAAGGATACGGCACAGCCAGGCGTTTGTTGTTTGAATGGGCAAATGTCGGTGGCATTGACAGATCAATTGACATTTGTGGCACTATTTGCGGAAGATGATGCCTTTTTATTGTCATGCTTTTTGGCAAGGATACCGTTACGCACAAACACACTCTTCAGTTTTTGAGTGGCAGAAAAAGGATTGCAGATTAGGTTTTTTGTTGTAGTCAAGGCCTGGGGGATTATCAAATGTGAATATGGAGTATTTAGTGTTCACTTAGAATGTAATAATGGAAACAATGCAGCGAACGATGGGCGCGTGATGGAAAATTGTCACGAGCCAGAAACTCATGTGCTCTTTTCATTGAGACCATTCGGGTAAGCAGATGATTCCGTTGCCTTATATTTTTGTTTCGACATTTGGGCGATTGCTTCTTTTGGTCGAAGATGATGGATGATCTCATTATTGCATTTAATTGTTTGTAAGCGCCTGCGCCAATATAATTTACAGCTTTATTGAATGGCCTACAGCCCTATAAATTTTTAATAGAAATTGGAAGGAGAAATTAAAGATTTTTTTCACAGGAAAAACTGCATATGTATATGTGTTTACATTTGAATATATTTGTATGTACACCAGAGGATATTTCATTGGTTCTTAGTTCATCATTTTCATGAAGGAGTTTTTTTTTTTTTTTTAATTGGCGGATCCCAAACCCAATACACAACCCTGGGGAGGGATGTTTCGCCTTCTCACTTTACCTCGCCTTCAAACGGATGTTTTTTTGGCTAACCAGAGGATATTGGTCTATATGTAAAAGAATCGTTTCTAGCTACTACCAAGTGACAACGATGCCATGTCGCCCGAATGGATGAAAACACTCCAGCCCTGAAAGAATTCGCCGCAGTACCCACCGGGAGAAGCAGAGGAAGACCTCCGTTGCCAAGACAGTTGGAGAAGGACCTGGCTACACATGGAATCTCCAATTGGCGCCAAACAGAGAAAAGGAAAAACGACTTTCGCGCTGTTGTAAAGATATTTTAAAATGGGCTGGCGAAAATTTTGTTAGGTTAGACGGCTGATCCCCCAAGATGTCGAAGGAATCAAACTTAGACTTCTGAAAACTCATTTAGTTATTAACTCTCGACAAAGCCCATTGAAGATATCACAAAACTACCTAGGCGCTTTATTTACATTTCCGATAAGTCACCTAGATCCGTAATATTTTAAGGCGTTAACATAGTCTGGAAATAAAAAAAATCGATTTTTTTATAATTTCAAAGATTAACTTTTCGAGAATATGCAAATTTGAATTTATCCAGGGAAGGACGTTGCGACTGCACAGTTGCTAGTAGCTGACCAGCGCTTGTCGAGCTCGCTTCAGGCCCAACCATTGAACAGTGAACACAAGAAGTCTGTGGAGCTCTTAACCGTTCCCATTTTCCTTACAGTGAGACTGAAGTCCTGACCTAACAAGCTCATCAGTCAGCAATTTCCTGAAATTCTACTCAGTCAAGAGCTAACTCGTTGCCTGAAATAAGAAGTCTAACATCCCTTCGCTAGTCTCCAAGTGCCGCGGCCAGTCACCACACTGAAGCAGGCTATGCTCCGGAGCAGTAGAGAGAGAGAGAGAGAGAGAATAAACTGGGAAAGCCGTTTCCACGAAAGTCATGCCTATGAAACCGGAACGGACAACCATTTTAATCCGGCCATTGGCTGTCAACTCGACACCATTTCTCGAAACTACTACAGGATTGTTCTCTGCGTCTACAATAACAACAGTAGATGCCAAATTAAATACACCAAACTTTCCCCAAAGCGGTATTCTAAATTGTGTACAGTAACATTTTCATATATCGACAATTATTATATCGCATTACCTCAGGAAAATTTAATATATGTATGTATGTACATATGTACATAAGTCTAAATGTTTAGTAAATGAGTTTCTCTTGAAATAATAGCTCATACGCTCATACAAGCATTTAAAGAATAATGTGAAAACCGGGAATGTAAACCTTTTAAAAATACTTCAATTGAACAATATTAAATACTTTATTGCGGTAAAGAGATTTAAGAACTCAAAACATACAAGCTTAATCTGTACAACGTTCAAATTTCCAATACAAAAAATAATAAAATGAAATTGATTGAATACCAAAGTCGCCGCAAACTCATGTGACGAAAATCCGTTGTAATCTAATTCAAAAAATACAATAATTTAGAAAAATAAAAAATATTGCACTCCGACAGTCACACGATACTTATCTGCAATACAAGGGTCCCTCATCAATTAAGGTTCAATGTTTAGGCATTTCAATATAATTGTACACCAATACATACAAACATTTGGCACACAATGCGATGCTTATGTCATTTCCTCATTAACTTCATTTAATCCAATATTCAAAACTGATTTGCTCACACTGCGTTTCTCACACTCCCACCGACATTTTTAATCAATACACACAGACACACGCCAGACTTACATATACACATGCACAATCCTCTAAAACCGCCCCGTAAGACTCGAAACACCAATGTAGAGCACTTAGAACCACCACCAACAACAAAAACAACATGCCAATATTGACGCACACAGACGCACAGCGGTTGGTGATCATTCAATTGATCCTCGACGTGACGCGGCGATCGTGTGCTAACTCTCGAACTGCGGGCACCTCAAAATACGCAGCCGCATATCCTCTCATTAACGGTTTGTAACAAATCTGAAATGAGGAAACCTTTCAACACTTTAACTGTCTAGCGCAAACTTTGAAATTCACATTTGATTTTTTTTGGTTTCTGAAAAACAATTTATTTCACTTAAGAATTCGATGAGTGTGTCGTATTCACCCCCCATAAAAGTGTTATGTGCCGCGTGTGTATGTGTGTGTGTGTCTGCGCCTGATATCTAAGCGCACGAATCGCGCTCGGTCGCTGGCTCACACTTGGGCGCCAGCAGAGGATCGAACGCGGTTTCTGAGGAACGTGAGAACGGCGCACACCCCTTTCCACCAATTTTCGCCACATTATTCGACTTTGAGTATGTAATCGTTGTAACGGCCACTTCACAATTAGCTACAACTCGGCAACAAATATACTTATAAACATCTTAATATCCAAATTAAGCCGCAATTGCCGTGAAGATCCTTTGTGTTCAAATCAAAATATTCACCCTTTTTCTTACGTGCTCCTAATATTTCTCACAGATTCAGAATGGAATCCAATCGGAGTTTTGCAATAGAATCCTGATGACACTGACTGAAAACTTGCATTGCTCTCTTGTCTGGGGAATTACGCCACTTTGGTTGTGCCTTGCCTTCTTCAACTGAGCCTTTTCAGCAATCGTTCGAAAGTGTGTCGGTTGCATATCTTTTGGGTAGCAAATAGTGGAGTTGACATATAGTTTTCCAGGGCTACTTAAAGTTTAACCGAAAGCTCTCACACCTCCGAAAAGATGTTTTATTAATTTTTTTGTTTCGTTTGAGGGATTTTGGCTTCGTACATTTGTAGATTTCGTTCGCAACAAATTGTTTGGTCTTGTAAAATTAGTTCAATAAAATACTTTAATTTTCTTATCGAAATCAGAAAAATAGCCGAATTTGTGTTGAGGCTTTAAAGAAACTGTTTAGTGAGTGTTCTTTTGCCTTTCGTTTCATTGAGAGCGGGCTTTTAAGCTATTAATCATAATGCGGTTGCTTAATAACTATTCTGCACATTTTTTCGGTTTGTTATACGAAAGTCACACGTTAAATAATTCATAAATGTTTGATACCCGAGCTCATACACTTACACTTAAGTATGTTTATTATCATTTGAAAGAACATTCTTTACCAATTAGTTTTTAAAGATTATCTTTCATCAAATCAAATGTTGGTCGCAGCTACGCCTCAGATGGTCTATCCGTTGAGTTCAATTTTCGATGACTTGGTCGTGCATTTCGACTGGAAACTGGCGAATGACACGCGTAATGTTTCCAAGACCTAAATCGAAGCGGTATTGTTCGCATAAACTTTAGACTTTATATATCCCCACAGGAAAAAGTCTAACGGTGTGAAATCGTACGATCTTGGTGTCTTATCGACCGGCCAAAAACGTGAAATTATCTGCTCACCGAAGTGTTCTCTCAATAAATCCGTTGATTGATGCGATGTATGGAAAGATCATGAGCTTCAATTCCAGGTATCAAAGAGTAGAAACCGTCACGTTCTCAACGGCATCATTCTTTAAGAAATATAGACCGATGATTCCACCGGCCCGCAAACCACACAATAGCGTTGATTTTTGAAAATGCAATTCTTGAATCTCTTCAAGTAGCTCTTTGTCTCGAATGTGGCACTTTTGCTTGTTTACATACCTGTGTACGTACCTATTGAGGGTCGAAAACGTCGGATATTCTTGGAACTTTTCAAGAGCTCGAAAAAGAAGCGATGTCGCTTGGGAAGTTCGAGCGGCTTCAGTTTTGTACAAGCTATATTTTGTTGTCCTTAAATTTAAGATCTCAACAATGCGCCAAGTCGTTCCATAAGCCAGTCCGAGTTGCTGCCGAATCGATTCTCTGCGGTCTTCGTGAAAACTCTCAGCTACGGCTGCTATATTTTCTTCACTGCTTGCTGGACGTGGTCTATTCGGTCGAATATTATCCAATAATGAGAGCTGAGTCTCAATATGGGCGATAGTGTTGCAAATAATACGCTCAGTAGGCCGATTATGTTGGACATGAGTTGAGCGAAACGCGCGAACGTAAATTTTTGTTATGAAGTTGAAAGATTCGTAAACGTTGTTCAAGCGTAAGTCTTTCCATGATGAAATGCCATACAATAGTGAAATAGATTTGTCAAAAAGAGGCCTCTACTTGGATCACCCGTTAGAACTACTTGCAGCTTTACCAAAATACATATGTGTGTGGATAAACATAGGAATTGCGGACCTAACCTTTCTCAGTTATTTTTGCTTTCTTTTCAGGACAACTGCCCATAAAATCAGTTACTCACACACATTTCACTCACATGTATTAGTCAGCGTTTTGATACTCGGTTATTTCAAAATAAGAAATATAAAAAAATGTTAATTCGAAACCGCCAAGCATGTTGTTGTGGCTATTTTTAGTCGAAAATATTTACCCTTTCTTCTACATATGTACATACATACCATATGTTTCTATGTATGTATGTGGATGTGGGTTTGCATATGTTTTTACGTAAAACCCTATTCACACATAAATTTCAGCCGTTGAATGCGGTTTAAATGCGCTTGTTGCGGTTCCACCCGCACCAGTGCCGATTCACTGCTTTGCAGGCTAATCGAAAGACGTGGTCACGAATTTACGACGCATTTTTCCGAATGTTATTTCCCAGATGCCAGTGCTGGGGAAAGCCGAGGTCTCACACGACTCACAACGCCCAATTAAAAGAAAATGCGGCGATTGGTGAACCCCGCTTGTCCAGTTTCGAAATTTCAAGAGACACTGTTACATACATACTTATGTACATACATATATATATATTTAATTATGTACATTAATACATCCATACATACATATGAAAGTTAAAGTGTAAGTGCATAGGAAAACATAGAAAGAAAAGTATTAAATTGCGCATGTTTTGTTCAAATTTTTAATTAGCAGTAAACTTTTGTTGTCATTAGTCGCAGTTCCAGTGCATAACACTTACAACATAAAAGAAACACATGCACACACACTCTTGCATACAGCGAGGTCCACTTTGAAGTCGGATGGGGATGTCGCTTGCCGGTTTGATTGCTTCAAAGTGTTAAAAGGGGGCAATGCCCCGATTGTACTCTACATAAACATACATATACACACATACATAAGTATATATGAAAGTATGTACTTATGTTTGTATATGGATATAGCGGTGAGTGCGGTCGCATATTGGAACTTCAAGTGTTTGTTGAAACATTGGCAAACCACAATTGAATTTCGAAATTCTCCCAACCACACAGATTTCACACTTTATGTGACAATATAATATTCAGAGCATTTTTAAGCACATACATACATATGTACAAATATACATATGTACATATATGTCGGTATGGATGCTTGTCACTTGAATGCATCCTAAGTGAATCCGAAACGAATTATTTTGCATGGGAAAAAACAATATGGATGGGAATAAGTGGAGACACATATGTACATATGTATGTATGTATGTTAGTATCTCTCTTTGATTGATTTCATATTGATGAATGGTCTATAAATAATTGAAGTTTCAAATTATTATAATTATGTTTCCTTTTATACTCTTGCAACTTCTTACTACAAAGTATCACAGTTTTGTTCACCTAACGGTTATACGTATCACCTAAAACTAAGCGAGATAGATTCAAGGTCTATATAAGTATACATACATATGTGCATGCATATAAATGATCAGGGTGACGAAAAAAGTTGAGGTCCGAGTGACTGTCTGTCTGTTCGTCCCTCCGTGCAAGCTGTAACTTCAGTAAAAACTTAGATAAAACTTAGTATACGGGTTCCTTAGTACAGAACAAAAATTACGAGGCCATAGATGGGCATAATCGGACCACTGCCACGCCCGTAAAACGCCACTCGACCTTCCCAAGGGGCATCGCTTCGCTCTATGGGCTCTTGAAAAGTTCCAAGCTGGTCCGACATTTTCGAACCAAGTTTTTTTCAGCGATAAGGCCCATTATGGACGAGAGAGTAACCTGAAAATATTCCAGAGCTACTGATATCTAAGATACCACACCGTTAGACTGGCCTAGGAGCAAAACATTACGCGTGTCATTCGCCAGTTATCAGTTGAAATACCCAAATCAGTCATCGGAAATTGGGTGTAACGTGTGCACTATCTGACACGTAACCTCGCCCAACAATTGAAAGAGATAAACTTCAAAAAATAAATGCCAAAGAAATGCAAGTAACAAGAGTATGAAATGTTCGGTTATATCCGAATTTAGCGCTTCCCTACTTATTTTCCCTATTTTATTTATTCACACATGTTTTTTGTAATCACTTAACGATGGATTACCGAAGAACTTCCTTTGCATTGAAAACTCAGAAAGTTGTTTTTTTACTATTTTCCCTTCTGTTCTAGTTAAAAAATGTTACAAAAAATAGAAAAATAAAATTTAATTGTTTCCTAATATAGAATATTCGATCGTTCTTTTGCAAAATAAAATATTCTTCTAATGCATCTATGCAAAAAGTTATGACGGAATGTGTATGAGTACATACACTGAAAAAATCCCCTCAACCCCTTTTAACAACAATTCGACATATTTTTTTACAGTGTACCAGCGATCCACCTCAAATCAGGTGCGCATTAATTATTCCACTTTTTACACTTCGCACAAGCAATTACTGCATGTATGTGTGTGCGCCTCATGGCTCCCCCTACCATAATATTGTATGAATACTGAATACCTCAAACAACAATAATATTTTCTCACACACACCACAAACGCGACGAGCGCGAGAATGAGCATCGATGAATCGTAAGCTCCACCCCTAACCCCAATGTGGGCAAGATACACAAACAAACACAATGCACACATACATAAGTATGTACATATGGGCAACGCACGAACTTTTGTGAGGCAGACGACTGAATAATGGAGTGTTACATTAGTGATTTCGAAATATTTTTTTTTTAATTGCGTACGGTACATTTTTTTGTGTTAGCGGCTGCTGATATTTAGAGCAGAAGTAGTGCAGTAGTTGTTGCTTTGTTATCTTAATTTTTACCCAATGTTTAATCGGTTATGGATTGTTGTTTTCGTTTGTCGCCGGTGATATGACGCACATTTTATTTTCATTGTAAAAAAAATTGTGAAGTCTTTTCTTGTACGTAAGCACATATGTATGTAAATAAAAACATTTTTGTTGTTGTTGTTTTTGTTGATTTTCAATAGCTACGAAGTTTTATTGGAGTTACAAAAAACTTTTAAGCAATGCCTTATAGGTCTTATTTGTATGTGTGTGCACATTTTAATTAGTTGTATGCATATACATATGTATGTACATATATATGTTTTTAAATACATCATACACAGAGACCCATTTGACTCTGAATTTCTTGTCAAGTAGGTGCATTGTTTTGTTGCACTGTTGCATTTCGATTATTTCTCTCTTTCTTGATACATAAATATACATATGTACATATGCATGTATATGTATGTATGTACATATCTATATCTTTTTATATACATACATACATACACTTATGCTTAAGAAGTATAAAAAATGGACCTCGGCATTTTCACTGATAAGCAACACCGTCGCTTGGCAAGGAAAGGCAAAGTGGTTGAGGAAAAGAGCAGCGTAGAAATTTTATTTTTTTAACGGGTGAAAAGAGTAGGTGCATGCATATGGTACCTACATATGTATGTAAGTATGTATGTGTGCGTATGTACTGATATTATATATATATACGTATGTAATAATATAGACATAAATACATAGATAATATGTTTGCCGGTGTGTGTATGCATAAATGGTCCACTACTTTAGAACGTGCCAGCGCGGTACAAAGGTTGCATTTTATCGAATTTAAAGTCATTTTTATTCAGAAATTACGGTGGCAATGTATTGGTAAACCCCAATGAGTTCTCGGAAATTTTTCTGCAATGAAAAATAATATTTATAAAGCGGTAGCGGTAAATACTCATGAATATGTAATCAAAACTGTTTTCACACTTGCTTGATTGCCGATAAAGAATCTTCGATGCCAAATTGGAATGAATATTTCTATTGTGGAATTTGATATACACATGTACATATGTAAGTATGTAATGCATACAATGGAAAATAGAAATTAACGCTAATTTGGCAATATAAGTATGTACATACGTACATAATTTTTTTGTCACGACCATTAACGAATATGCAAATAAACGTATAACAAATTGTGGGGTTACATGTTTCCTCAGGTAAAAACATTTTTTTCAAATGAAATATTTTATTAGAATTTTTTATTGTTACAAACATACACTATTAAAAAAGAAGTTTTGAAATTTTTGGAAACAAATATTTTAAACACGACCTTTGCCAGTAACCCCACGGAAAAAATATGCACCCATGTTGGCAAGATAACTTCTTACAGGATCATTTAAAGTGAAATAATACTTTTTTTGGTAAAAACCTAAACTTAACGAACAAAAAAGTTAAAATTGGGGTTTTGGCACACATTTTTCAAAAAAAAATTATATATACTTTTTTTTTAAATAGTTGTAATCCTTAGCCTAAGTCTTTTAGAATTGTATCTCAAATACCTACAACCATTTTCATGAAGATCGGTTGTGTAGTTCTCGAGAAATCATACCAACCGACTTCGAAAATACACGTTCCAAAAAACGCGCGTTTAAATAACGAAAAACAATTCAACTTCAATTTTCTAGAAATCAAATTTTTCTAAAATCACATTAAAAACATGGGAATGAAACATTGCGGCATTTTACATACATGAGTATGTTTTTTGAAATAAAATTAAAACTTTCGCGTTTTTATTTGAAGTCTACAAATTTTTATTCTAAGAAAAACTCATACATACTTATGTATTTATGTACATACTTTTAATTGAGAAATATAAATGTACATACATACATATGTATGTATGTATGTATACGCTTATATCCATATGGCGTGTGCAGAACCTTTCCTCGTGCATGCACCTACAGGCAAATAAGCTACATACTTATGCACATACATATTTATTAAAAGTAGTTTTTGGAAAGCAATGTATGCAAATATGCTACTACTATATTGTATGTGTGCATATATTACATACACATATGTACATACACACATACATATATGTATAAGTACATTTGTCACTTTAGTTAGTAGTGGTTGTCAATGAAATCCCAAATATTGCACCATATGGTAAAATAGAAATTAAGCCAATAATTTTAGTTACCATTACGTGAAATAATGACGTAACGTTAACATGACGGCTAAAAACGTAATGGTAGAGAATTTCTCATTAACATCCTCTGCTCTGGTAACATTATGCTGCTAACAGGCGCTAAGAGAGAAGTTTTAACAGAGCCAAGTTCGGATTTTACGATAACGTAATTAGGTAATGTTTTTTTCCTTTGTAATTGTATAGAAATAATAAAAATTCCGAAAATTTGTTTTGAAATGGATTAGTGTTAGAAATAAAATTTCATTTTCAAATTAATTTTACCTTGCATTTTAGAATAATTATAAATTTGAAGTCAAAATGCTCTTAATGAACCCAACAAGTATATACATACATACATACATATGTACAGTAGAAACTCGTTTATCCGGCCCTCAGTTATACGGATTCGCGATTATCCGGACTACCAATCGCGACCAATTTATATGTACCTACGTACAAATTATGGAATCATGAACGTGTCGGAACGACGTTATATGTCTTTATGTAAAATGTCAGCTAAAACAGGGTTGCAATTATATTTTTCCATGACATTGCACGCAAATATACATGGTTTTTGGTCTGACATATTTTACAGCCATTGCAAATAATTTTCTGCGAGTGTTTGTTGTTGTGCCGGTGCACCGAGAGGAAATATATGCAATTTTCGCACCGTGCAAGGGTTTTGCAAGAGCAAGAGAATACCCCTAGAGTGATACTGTGAGTCTACTACAACTGAAACGAATTCGTGATATAGCAGCAATGAAGAGAAAAAGTTGCTTACGTCAAATGACAATGACCAAATATTTTAAACCAAATTAAACTTATTACCTACGTACTTATTTCATGATTACCAAATGCAAATTACCAAACACATATTGTACACAAATTATTCGTACATACGTACCTAAATATTTTATTGTATTTCCTGATTAATGCTGCAGTTTAGTATTACGTATGTAATGTAATCTAAGAAAATATGTCCATACATAAATAAGTAAGTGTTCATTTCTTAATAAACATTGATTTTCGTTGCAGGATATGAATATCTATTTGTTTTTCTTCATACATTCGATTATCCGGATTTTCGATTATCCGAATGCCTATCGACTACTATTAGTCCGGTTAATCGAGTTTCTACTGTATATAATTATATCTTCATAAAAATATTGAGTATAATTGTGTAACTTCATATTCTATAATAGACGGATAACTGGTCGTTAGTTCTTATGAAGGAAGAGTCTTATTGAACCCAAACCGGTAATGTACATATGAATGTATATTAGAATATTAATCAATAATTGATAATTTTAGTTATATATTGGATTGTCAAAAAGTCTTCCGGTATTTTCGCTAGTTGGCGCTGAAAGCGCGTAGTTCTAGTTTTATTCGTCGCATCGGGTGTGCTATACCTTTTTGGAAAGGTCATTTCACGCGCTAACACGTGTTTGATTGATTGCCGTTTCTTTTAAGTCGTTCGTGCACAGGGAGCAAAATAAAGAGAAAATACGGCATATTTTACAGTACTACTACGATAAAGGAAAAAATGCATCTCAAGCCGCCAATAAAATTTGTGCAGTTTATGGACCCCATACAGTTTCTATTTCCACCGCACAACGATGGTTTCAAATAAAAAATAAAAATACCGCAAGACTTTTTTGACAATCCAATACATATGTACATACGTATACATACATACATACATACTTATGTTATTATTTACAACAGCGTGTCAGACTACTTTCTGGCTGTTTGGCGCCAATTGAAGATTCCAAGTGTAGCCTGATCCTTCTCCACCAGGTTTTTCTAACGGATTGGATGTCTTCCTCTTCCTCTGCTTCTCCCGGCGGGTACTGCGTTCTGTCTACACCAACAAAGAAGAAGATATTGTTATTATTTATTTAGTATTAGCAATAGTAGCTTGCTAGAAACAAGTCTAACATTTTAATGAACGTGTCCTCACAGACCATTTTGGGTTGTATCCAACAATCTCGTCCATTTTACGTTTTGTGACGTCCAATACAGCTGGAAAATACTAAGAAAATCTCATCACTTTACAAAATTTTATCAACGGTGGGCCCAGATCTTATATTTGTCTTGAGCTAACTCTCGAAATTTATTTTACCATTGACACCATTTTTAAAAAACGAACACTTGTTGCTCGCTTACTTCTCCAAATTTCACTTAATTTATTTAATAATCATTTTGACTTAGGAGGTACACACTTACGTCTTACTTTCTGTGGGTTTTACTTTAGAAAAATATTTTTTTTTTAACATAAGCATTTAGTAAGCTCAAAACTTACATCAAAATTCTAAATAAAAAAAAACGTGAAATATGCCCTGTAACGACTATGTTAATTCCAACAGTTCGTGTCTGAACATGTTCTCCCTCACTGTAACATAGACGAGTGGCTAGAATTGAACGAATGTGAGATGTCAGAGAGCCGCACACCAACAAAATTACGTTTTTAGTTTCTCTGTACAAGCAGAGAATAAGCAAAAAAGCAACACAAATTTATATGGCAAACGTACCGCTATCGCAAGCAGCAAAAACAACACCGCAAACGCCAACACAACTACCACCACAACTAACCCCAACACCAGCACCTTTCCACCACCACACCAAACACAGAGAATATTACACACCTTGTGGCAGAAGAGCGCCGCCGCCCTCTCGCAAGGACTGAAGTAAAAAAACGAAAAGCATCATAAAATGAAGCCAGCAGCGCAGCCAACGGCACAATCAACAAAAACACACAGCAACGCTACGAATTGGATTTGTACGAGAGTATTTGTGTATTTATGTGTGCACCACATATAACGCACTACGGTGACAGCAAAGGTAGCCGAAGATTTTGTGTTCTGCAGAGTGTACGCCCGTGTTTTCTTTTTTTTTCATTGCTGAGCAAATAGAAAGAGCACAGGGTAAATTTGTTCTTATTTGCTGATCGGACACTGAGCACACGGCAGCCGAAACTTAACAGAGCGGCGCATGATGCTGTTGTTTGGTGGTTGTTGTTGGATTGGTGGGTAATTCTTATGTGCGCTATCGCTACTGTTAGAACCCATCCCTCCTGATTCCAATTTGGCACAGCTCTGCGACTCGCACACATTCACACACAAGCATGGCAAGCGGTGGTAGCGTCTTCGCCAACGCCGCTGCCAACTGGGACGAAGCCGTTGACGGCACACACAGGCCGAGTGCCGACTGCGGCCGCCAGCAGCCACGCAGCACGGCAGAACGGCAACATGCTTGCGGAACAGCCACACAAAAGTCATCACAAAATATTGTAGTAGCGACCAGAACGTCGCGCGGTCAACACACACGTTGTTCCCAAAAAATAATTTAATTCAAATTCAGTTGAAAGCAAATTGAAACCTTGGATTTCACTATTTGCCAGATAAAGTGTTGAAATAATAAGAAAGCCGAATCGGAAAATATTGTATACCCTACACATATGGCTATACGAAAAAATCGTTCAGTAAGAATAAACAGTGAATACAACAGTAAATAAGTGCCCAAGGTGTATATTACTGAAAGTTCGTAAAAATACAAAAAAACGTTGACAAAAGCAAACTGGAAACGCGTATTTAAAGAATTTAAAAATCGTATTTTCTTTCGTGAAAAAGTTAAAGTGCCACCACAGTAGCTGCACTAAACAACCGGTTGCTTTGCCGCTGCAAAATAATGAAAACATTGATGTGAGCCTCAGAAATTACTAACTAGAAGTGTTATAAGTAAATTAATTAGCAAAAGCAAGTGCAAACATTATTTAGATCTAAGTGTGAGCAACAAAATTAGTAGTTGGTTTATCTGCTTAGCACACCGCCATTTTCCAATGAAAATCGAGACATCAACCAGCAGCAAACTTCCAAGCGTAAAATTTACAAAATCGAAATTCTCATTGGTAAATTAAAATAATAACTAAATAAATATTACTAAGTGCAATAATGCTCTAACACGCTCAAAAGAAAAGTGTCATTGCCGCCGCTCTTGCTAATACAACTTAGCAAGGAATAAGCACAAAAGTCCGCGTGCAAACAAAGAAATCTCATTCCAATGTTGTCTTGTCTGGTGCCGTCGTCATCACGTTTTGGCCAAGAGGATAATATAATAAACCAAAGTATGCCATCATCACCAGCGTTCGCCGTGCAATGTAAGTAGAGAAATTTGCTTACACATCTATTTACTAACTATTGTAATTGTTAAGCGAGAACTTGCTATTAGATTTTGGATTATTTGGAGTTTAATGAGTAAACTGCCATCAACAATTTGTTCTTATAACAAAACGGGTATACAAGAAAAGCAAATTTCTGACTTAGTTAGAAGGATAAGCCATTTTGTCAATCTGTTTCCCTTTATATAAAAATATTGTGGCTGTTTTTTTTACAAGAAAAGGTTGTCAAATTACATATATTATTGTTTAATTTTCATTATTATTATTTTTTTTTTTTTTTACTAATTTGCTTTCCATTTGTGGCTTCTAATTAACCAGTAAACCTAAATAACTCACTTGACTTCGTAACCCCACATTGTTCTTCAGTTTTCGTACCAAAACTTTATTCATAAAAGTCAAATACGCTAAATTCATGCATTATTCACTCCATATTATTAGATAACTATTTCTTATTTGCTGCGGTGAATTTTCCTGTTTTCTTTCGGTTATTTTCACTGAGTAATAAATATTATTGTCAAGATTTTGCAAAATATGCACATTTTCAAATTATTTTCTTAACTTTTACTTATTTTTCTAAACCCTGTTATCAACCGACCTTTTAGAATTTTTATTGAACTTTATATAACCCAAGCTGCAGCGCTACATTTGCGCCGACAATCAAATGGTCTATCACTTTTAGTAGTGATTTTTTCTTCGCTAATTTAGACGTAAACATTCATTAGCATTTGCCGACAGCCGATTCATTCATGATTCTCAAGAACCATTAAATCAATTTTATACATCCATACATACATGTGTATGTACTAAATATTTATTACTATTTATTTATTTCTAATGCATTTTATTGCAAATATTTTATCAGCTATTACTTATATATTTTATATATTGTTTTTGTTGGTGTGTTTGTGTTGCTTATGAAAATTCCCCCTACTGCTTATCAGATTTACTTACTCAGCTTAAGTAAGGTACAAAGTGTGAGTACTTCTGCAGTATAACCCATTTCCTGTCAACAAAGCTAATCAAATTATTCACTGGTGAATTTCTTACAACACTAAAACGTTATATCAACAGTTTCATTCAATAACTGAATAATAAGAATTTTGTAAAAGCAGGAATTTAGCACAATTCAGTCTTCATTGAAAAAGGCAAGTTAGCCAGTTGCATTCAAGAGACTGCTTGTTCGTTTCATCACTATATGAAGTATCAGATTGAAAGTTTTCCGAAGGAAGTCTCCCAAATTCAAACATATAAAAGATTTCAGATTTAATACTTACTTAAATATAAATCTTCTGTATTTTTCTCTTCTTTTGTTACAGTAACCACTGTCAAATATAAAATAGAAAATACATTATGCAACTAATTTTATTTCTCAAGTAAATTAATCTGTTCCTTAATCTTTTGTATAATTTTTTTTTTTTTCATTGTAAAACCAACACCTAAGCTTATTTATATAATTGCATATAAACAAATATATTTATGTACTTTGTAAACTTATGAGCTCAGCGCCCAAATAGTTAGCACTGTAGGCATTAGTCATCAGTGATTCCTAATAATTCGGCCAATCGCTGGCGGCTCAAATTAACAAAAATTTTTTATTTTAATTATATAGATACTCATATGCATATTATATGTATACATACGCATGTACGTACGTATGTTTTTCACGATTACGACTACCCGATGTGTGGTCCTTAAAGCCAGCGCTAAGCCTCAAATATACAAAGAATCCAAGGGACCTATCAGCATACTACATTTAAAGCATACACAACCGTACATTACATACAATATAACCAAAATCATACTCAGCGTACATACATATGTAAGCATGTATGTATGTGCTTGATTGCTTATACGAAAAATTCACCTTAAACCGTAGGAGAAACGTAGCACAAACACACAAATTCACCGTCTGATCAGCAGGCATCAAATTACCGTTCGCAAAAAGACGCGCTGTTCCGTACGTTGAGGTAAACAACAACAAAAAACCAGGAACAACAATGGAAAGAGTTTGAGTTTGAGCCAAGCACGCTTTTGTCAACACCGCCTGCACATAAAAGCGAGTACTCTAAAGTGCTCCGCACAAACACACAGTCCCATGTGAAGAAGTTCGTATCTTTAGGTGGCATACAATGTTACCTCAATGCGATAACTCTCGAAAAAAGTAGAAATAATAATAATAAACACCTTAAATGCTGCTTCAACAAAATTATCAGCCGAGTAAGGGCACATCTCACCATGAGCAGCCCCGAAAACAATAATTGGAAAACACTTTATTTGTAAACAAAAGATCATTGAATTTATAAACAATTATTTTTTGTTCTGCATAGTTGTTGGTTGTTGTTGGCGGGTCTTTCAACTCGTTCTCGGTAACGTAAAATATACCCCTTGCAAGCAGATTTGTTTACACTGCAGCCAAGTATGATACGGATGTTTGTTTGTAGGCGAAACTGTCGTTTTCTTTATTGGAAAACACAAAGATTTCTTATGTGAATTTGAATGATCAACACAAGGTGGTAATCACAGCTGAATGGGGGTGTTGAGATGTGCTGAAAAGTGTTGAAAAAGGTGTTGTTCAATGAAAGTATAATAGAAACTTAATTTTAAGTTTTAAGTTAAGTTTAATAAAGTGGCTACAATTTCGTACAATTTAATTTTATTTTTCTTTATATTAGTAAAAATTTTTTTATTAAAAATTTATTTTAAAAAATTTTGTTTACTAATTTGTGTTTTTTTTTTGTTAAAAATTCTATTATTTATAATTCTGCTCCTTGTTTTTGCATTCGGCGGACTTTTAAACAATATTTAGGGAAATATTTCTGAATTTTCCAAAACACAGTTCATATAATACTGGGGTTTAGCTGAAAAATTTCACAATTCAATTTCAATTTATTATAAATACAGAATTATTGTTTAGAAAATTATTTTTAGTATATGTTCATACGTTTTACATCCAGTAACAAACATACAGACATATGTACATATGTATATTTCATAACAAAATTTTCAAAAAGTCGTAATAAAAAATACTGGATAAATACTTTTTTTTATATTTTACATTGAGAAATTTTTTTATAACATTTATATTTTTGGAAAATATTTTTTTATTTTTTTTTATCATTTTGCAATTATGACCTGACCATTTTTAACAACTATAGTTTTGGTTCCAAAAATAATTAGACATATATTTTTAATTTTTGTTATGTTTCTTAGAGTTTATGTAAATATTAAAAAATATATTTATAACAAAATACTATTATATACAATACTATACAACTTGTTATTATGCTATATTTTCGACACTTAGGAGAGGAAATTTTTTCCATGATTGTAGTATATTTCAAAACTAAATTTTAGAATAGTTGTAGTTAAAAAATAATTATATACATTTTCTTAATATTTATTTTGATTTTTTTTATTTTTTTAATATTTATTTAGTATTTTTTTAATATTTTTTTGATATTTTTTTTTTAATATTTGTTTAGTATTTTTTTTTAATATTTTCTATCGTGATTTTTTTTTAATTTCTATAACAAAATTCTATCATTTTAGCAAACTGCTATTATATATTTTCTGCAATTATGATAAGTTTATTTTTTCATATCTAGCTAATTTTTTGAAAAGCGTATAAATCAAAAATTAAAAAATGCTTTTAATTTTTTCGGCCAAATTTCGTGTGAAACTGCTTGTAGTCTTTTAATGAAAAAATATATTTTCAAGTAAAACGCATTTGTATGTTTTTTTTTTGTTTTGAGCATTTAAACGCATACTCATAACGGCACAAATGAATGTTTGAATATTTTATGGCACTTGCGCTTGTATTCCTTCGCATTGTTTGAGTGTGTGTGTGCTTTTGGGCTGCACCTCATAGAAACTGGCCAATTGAATGCCATTCATTCACACACATGCGCCAGCAGTGCGTTTGTGTGCGCTGCTTTTGGCAGCCATGTGGCTAATTTCATTTAATGCCTTCTCACTTTTTTCTTACCCGCCACAAACGTTGACAAAGCGCGGCCAATGCAAAAACAACGCTTGTCGGCGCCGAAAAAAGCGAAGCAAATTGCCTGCAAATTGTTAATTTTAATTGTTATTGTCACAAAATATGCATTATTTTTTCAACAGTGACAATTTGCGACATTAACGCACATACGTGTATGTATGTATGTAAGTGTGTTGTAAAAAAGCATTTTGTTATTTAAATTATCCGCACCTTAGCGGCGTTTAACCATTTAAGCAGCCATTAATGGCACCATCATTCAAGGCGCCATTGCCGACATGCCACGACAACCTGTTAAACCGTATAATTTGTTACATTACCAAACAAGCGTATAGGCCGCACACACACCCGTGTCTGTATATGGCCAAGTCACACATACACAGTGTTGCCTTTGTATTGGCATTGGCAGCACCTCCTACCAATTACGAAGCCAAACGGCAGCCACACAAGTCAAACCACAAGCAAAGAGACACTCACACACACACATACTCAAGTAGAACCAGACAGAGCGCACCTGCGTCGGCAACCTTCCGCACCCACTGCAAGTGGACGGAGCGCCGCAAACACTGGCTTGCAGACAGGTAGCCTGCCAGCCAACAGGTTTTAACCCTCATTGTGCTCAAACAACAACAACACACACATACATAAGTATGGCGCACAGACAATATATAGTCGCACCTTTGCGTGTATTACGGCTTGCGGAGGGTTTTGACATGCGCACGCGAACAGGTACAAACCGGCAAGGTCTTGTGGCAAGAACACATGCTACCTTTGCATTGTGTCACGTGACAAGTGCCGCGCACACCTGTGTGCGTAGAGTCAATAGCAGGACTGCCTACAGTGTTTCCATTTGAAATGTGTGAATGGAGTTGTTGGCAGACGGTGGAAGACAACCGTAAAGGTAAATAAACCGAAATGCGGGGAATCCTAAATTTATGACCAGACAGCGGTCAGACAGCAAGTCCGTTAAAAAGTCAGAGCAAACACAACAAGAAACATGGCTCATCCGGGTTTGGCAAACAAGTGTGTGTTGTTGCTTTTCGTGTTTGTGCTCCTGTTGTAATCTATGCATATTTGTGCCTCGTTGGTAATGTCCGCTCATCCTCGCTTTTGTGTTTCCACAAGCAGTTGAGTTGTTGTTTGCATACTACCTTTACTTTCACCTCTGTTTGCTTTTGTTTTTGTGCTTGTTTTGGTAACACTTGTCATAATCTGTTTGTTGTGTCCTCGCTGCGGTGATTACTCGTGTCGCCGGTAAATAGGTGAGCGATTTATTGTTTTATCTCTCTGTCGTTTTTCTTTCAAACTCGTTTGCATTCGCGTAACAATTGATTTATTAGGGCTTATCTATTCACAGTTAGTGACATTTCTGAGCCATTGATATTTCTACACATTCCAGGAATTTTATGATAAATTGCTGGATTCTATGATTGGTGATAACATTTAGTCGAACATTTTTATTCATATTAAATATGACATAAAAATTACCTATTTAAGACTTATCAGAAAAATCTTGAAAATAAAAAATTAAGTTCAAGTACGAATTACTCCATATACATACATATGTACATACATATACCAGTTATTCCCAAAAAATTTTCTTTGCAGAAATTGAAAATTGTCAAGATGCTGTTTTGAAACTGTAGCCCTGCTATAGTGATCCGATATCGGCGATTCCGACAAATAGCCAAATATTGTATGTGAATGTTAAATTATTTAATTAATGATCCAATACTTCCTGAAATTTTAAACTAAACATTCATTTTCCTCGAATTATTTTTTTATTAAATAAAATTGCAAATAAATTGGCGCTTGAGAGTCGATGACTCAAAGTCTGATTTAGTTTAACACAGCTGCAAGATTTCTCACGTTTTTGCCAAAACAGTTGAACTTATGAATCCTTCCAAAATTCCGTCAGCCTCGTATAACCTCGAACGCGTAGACAATGAAAACTTGTTTCAAAGATCATTTGCGCCTAAGAAAAGTGAAATTACGATTGCCTCCAAAATCTCTCAATTTTTTTTTATCAAAAACAATGATTTCTGATTACCAGGAAGACATGAAACGTGTTATTACTGGCTATGAGTCTTGGTTCTATGCTTACAACTCAGAAACAGACGATCATCGGCAGAATATCGTGGCAAAGGTAAGCCGAGAAAAAAAAAAAAACACGTCAAACAGGTCAAAAAGTAAAGTTATGTTGACAGTTTTCTTTGATTATCGGTGTGGTGCTCTCCAAATACTTTCCGACCAGCTTAACTGTCATCGGGGAATACTATTTGAGTGTTATGCGTCAAATGCGCGAAGTTTTTCATAAAAAGAGTTCGGATTATGGACGGAAAACTCTTGGTTTTTGCGCTTTCGCATACTGCATAGATTCTTCGTGAGTTCTCGCCAAATTTTCAATCAATATCTTGTGACAACCGTCGTATTCGCCTGTGCCAACTTTTAGTGTCTTTTGGCTATTCAGCAATCTCAAAAGACCGCTCCGGGGAAACTGTTTTTGAGCCATTTGAAGACATTAAACTTGAATCGCTACGCACATTGAAGGCCAATCCTTTAACAATTGTTTTGAGGATTGAAAAAAAAACGTTGGCACAAGTGTATTGGGGGCGAGGGAAACGACATAGATTTTGAAGAACAAATAAGGAATTTTAAAATTAATAGCAAAGTCTTACCATTTTTTGCTCATAGTAATATGTATACTAAATATGTTTTTGTATAATAAATTTAGATTTCAAAAATGAAATAATTCCCATTTACTACATCATGCAACACATAATCAGACACGCTAACCTTCACAACATTATGAAAATCTTTGGAACCACAACTTAATATTTCTTAGCAATGAACTTAATAGAATTATTTTTCGTATTTCTCTTTTTGAAAAGCCGCACACGTGGCGCCAGATGATTGATATATTCCACTCAGTCTACACTGTTTGCCAATATGTTTTTTCTATAAAAACTAAAACTTAGACAAAATACATCAACGACAGCATAAATTCGCCGCCCATTTGTTTCGCTTTGCAAAAAAATAGTTATTTTGAATATTTTATTTTAAATAAATAAATAGCTTATGTGGAAGCGCTGGAGCACATGCAAAGCATAAAAATTAGATGTGAGAGCAGATAATGGTGATCAAAGCAATAAATTGAAAAATATTGCTGCTCGAGAGCCAGCAAGTGGATGGAAGCACGGCACGAAGCGGTGAAAGGCAAGCAATCAGAGCAAATAACGCTTAACAAGATGTATGAGTGCGTTTCGAGCGTATTTGTTTATAATATTTCTTTATGTATATACTTAATGTGTACAAACAGATGTATGCATGTGTGTGTGTGTGGTTTTAATAGCAACGGTAAGTGCTCTCACGCAGCGCTCAGATGGTTTTGTAATTATTGAAAATTTAATACGATTTTCCATTAAGCCAAACAAGTGCTGCAAACACACGACTTACACACACGCATACTAATAAATAACAAATAAAACTTGTACATTTGTATGTATGTGTGCCTAGGTATTATTGGTGTTATTATTGCTATGTGCGACTGACTAACTGACAAACGCAAGCACCGGCGGGGCGAGTGAAGGTGGCACACACTCGCAGCCGTTTAAATATATGCATGTATGTGTGTGTGTGCGCTGATGGCTATGTCGAAGTTGAGCGTAAACAAAACATAAACCTGTCAATGCGATAAACTCATTCCAACAAATTGAAGGTGCGAACTAAATGCGCTGCAACAATGCACGAACACACACACACACATAGTTACTAAGCAAGCATATAAATAATGAGAAATGCATTCAAACATATAAGCAAAGGTGCGAAGGAGGTGCACTGCTCGGGCGCTTTGCAACTCCAATTCGTTCGGCACGAATGGCAACGAATGGAAATTCACACAGTTAATTGAATTCGACGCTGCAGCGCCGCCAGCGTAATTATCATTCGGAGGGAATTTATGAAATGCATGCATAAAGGTGTAGCTGTGATGCTTATTGGTCGGGAAAATAGAAAGAATAATAGGCGCTGAAGTCAGTGCTGAAGTGCATAGAGATAAGAAGGCATAAAAATCTATAAAAATAGATGAAATGTGGTGAAAAAATTTTAAAAGCATAAAAAAATAAAAATTAACAAATTATTTATTTTTTATTTTTATTTATTTTTATAAGTTTCAGTTCACTTTTTACATCAAATATTTTTTTAAATTTTTTTATTATTTTTTTTTATTATTATTTAATTGTATATTTTTTTTTTATTTTTGCTAATTTTTTTTTATATTTACCTCTTTTAAGTTACACAATTTTCTTGCCACTATCCGCCACTTGTTTTATGCCATTATTATTTTCTCTAAATTTTCTACACCATGAATTTAAAAAATATATAAAAACTTGCTACAAACACCTTAATCCAGCGCAATTAATTTTGCTCAAACGCCAGCAGATTAATTGCACACGTCCACACGCTGCCTTCAGCACTACGCAACAGCAGCAGTCAACCTCAGTGCGCTAACTCGGACGGACGCTTGTATCCTTCGCTAATTCTTTAGTTGTTGTGGCACTTTTTCAAATGCCTCTTGAGCTGGCAGCTGAGGACAGAAGACAAAAATGGCTGCAGGTTGCCCACAACCAACACACACATACACCCATACACATGTATACATACATATATTTATATGTGTGTGTGCATGATCACCTCTCATACGTAAAAATATAATTTATTAGTAGTGTTGTTGCTTGGCATTGTGCTGGTTAGGCGATTTAGCAGGCGACGCGCTGCCCGCAAGGCGCGAACGCACTTAGCCGCTGTTGACGTTGTAATCGATCAAATGTGTAACCGTAAAATCGGCTAAATGCTGAGCCGTTTTCAATTTGTTAAACAGGTCAAAATCAGTGACGGGCCATATTTTTGGACGGATCGGCCGCAAGAGCGGTGTGTGGGTGGCGGCACACAGTGGAGCAAAATGTGCAAAAACCACGTTGATATAATAAGTGTAGTTAAATATATTTTGTAGATGAAATTATAATTTTTTTTTATTATTTCCCAGATATACCGCTCCGATAATTTTATTTGCAGTCGTGAAACGCGCAAAAACCTATATACATATAGTTCAAGTTAGCCAGCGCCCACTGTAGCCGCATGTTAATTTCGTTTCTGTGTTCATTTTAATTGTTGTTGACGCCAAGATATTTCGCGACTAAATATTTCATTATTAAGTGACAAGTTAACTTGCGTTGAGTTAATTTAATTTTGACGGCGTTAAACAGCTGAGAACGCAGGCGAACGCGACGCACCTTACGAAAACAAAATGAATTGATGGAACATTGAAATGTTGCATGTTTTCGCTTTCGCCGTTTATTTTGAAGCAAGATAATTAATTGCGCTTGTCGAACTGGTTACAAATTTATAAAAGTTTTCAGTGCATATTTTCTCTTGTTTGTTTGTATGTATGTATATTGTTGTTGTTTGATTTGAAAAATGGTGCCCGCAAGCACACACGAAAACAGGTAATGCGCATCTATATGTATGTATGTATGTAAGTAAGCACTTACAAGAACGCATGTACACACACACACACACACCTTTGTGTCGCAAAAAACTACGAGACAGCAACAATAAATCAGAATTTTGTGATTCAAGGGGGTTACCCAGTGGCGTCTATGCAAGCTTATTTATATACGAGCGTGTTTATAGAAACATGTTCGCCAAAAGCCAGAGGTATTTCGTGGTTTAGATTTGTGGCGTCCATAATGCGGAGGGGCTCTTAAGTGGGCACATGTTTTGGGCACACACAGTCGCACATGCGAGTATAGCAGACACATGCACTCGCGTGTTCAAGTTTAGCGTCGCCATATATTAAAAATTGTTTGCTTATTTGTAGAGAGTTTAGTAACACAGGCAAAGTAACTCAAAAGAATGAATAATTTATTTACTACTTTTATGAATGAAATTATTTAAAAGAATTCAAAAACTTCAAATATTAAAAATATTTATTTTTTATTGTATAAAATATTTTTTAAATGTATTTTTCGTATTTTCTAAAATCAAAAATATTTTTAAAATATATTTTTTGCATTCCCAAAAATCAAAAATCGAAATTCTCGTCCTTTTAATTTTTTTTTAAATCTGGCCACACCCTGCGCTCTGTTCATTTTCCGTTGGTCACCATGTACCCTATTTCAATTCACATAAATCAAGCTTAACACGTTAGCTTATTGTCATCACTTTTTCGCTTATGAACTAAAAAGCAAGTAGCCGTGCTCTCGTTTCGATGTTTGTGCGCCATTTTCCGCTTCAGTATTTTTATCTCGCATTTTGTTGACTTGTTAATACTTTTGTTAATGAAAATATTATTAAGCTGCAAGTTTTCATAACTTTTCAAAAATAAATTTTTCATAATTTTGACGCGGTTGGCATTGAGCACACAGCACACATGTGAACATGGCGGTAAAAATTCCGAAGCTCTAGAAGCCGCGGGACAGCTGAATTAGCGACGGCGGCTGTAAGAAGTTGGTGCTCAACCAAATATACCTAAATATTGAGGAAATAGAATACAAATAAGAATTTTGAATTTTCAAAAAAAATATTTATATTTTTTGAAATATACCTAGCATTAAATCTTTTTAACTGACATTCAATAACTCTCTTTTGAGAGAAGCTCCCGGAGATCAACTGTAGTTCCTTTTCAATAAATATTTTTACTAATACTAAGTCTTAAAATACAGTTAAAGGATATCATAATCATACAAATTTTTGGATCAATACGTTCTGGAAAATGCTCTTTTTTCGGCCTTCTAACTCTGTATATAACACCTTAACTGACAAAATTCTAACTCAAATAACTGTGGTCGCCTTTTATGGTCTCATGGATAACTTAATGATTATGCCAAAACACCACAAACTCGTTATACATACATTTGGTTTCCGTTTTTCGTAGAAATTTCATAAATATGCTTCGAAACCTAACCACTTAGCTTCAGGCATCATTTTCTGCAAATTCCAACTAACTTTGTTTCAATATGTTTTAAAGGCGCGTTAAGAACACACCACCTTAAAGAGTCGTTACGCCCAACACAGCCCAACATCTTTTAATTTCTGAAGATTCTCCTTCACAGTTTTTTTTTCTAGTGGCAGTCCTTAAAGCTGGCTCAGTGCCTTCGCTCCTGACGGCTGCAAGTCGGTAATTAATCATTTGTAGTGTTTGTCGGCTAGTTGACGTTGACTGTCAGTTTAATAACCGTTGTTGTTATAAGAGCAGCATTATGTCCTACTATTGTTGTTGCTGCTGTCACTTCCCTCACGAGGCATGAGTCTTAAACAACAAAATGGTGCCGAATATTTACTCTTTGAGAAGCAATGTGCATCTCTTATCTGTGCTTATATATCTGCATATATAAATAAGAAACGCAAAAACAACAATAATGTATATATAACTATAGTTCCTACTTCGCAAGCGGTTTTAACCATTTACTGAATAGTCAAATATAGTTTTATCTTAAACCAATCTTTCTTGCTGCTAATTAATTTACCTACCCCCACTCCTCATGCCTTGATTTTAGTTCGCCTTAAGCTTGTGGCTCGTTCTCTTTAAAGGTAAACTGCTTTTCTTCAGTTTTCCGTTCATTCATGTTTAAGTAGGCAAAGGCAAACATCGAAATTATGCTAACAAGTTTGAACTTTTCATTGATAGTAAAAGGTTTTCGGTTCTTATGTTGTTGTTCTTGTTGTCCTTCTGCAGCTGCAGCGTCCAGCGACTGCCAAGTGGAAGCTTGCTTGAAATTTTGCCAATTTCGTCTGCCGCCTGCTGGTTTGCTATTTTAGTTCTTCGTTTGTTGTTTTTGCTTTTTTTCGAAGGAAGCTTGCGCCGCGTTGTTTCTTGGCTATTCTCTTTGGGACAGCGAGCGACGCGCATTTTAATAGATGTGCATTTTCGATTTCACCGATTTGCGCCATCGATTTCAAGTACACAGGCACACATACTATACATACATATACTATACACATGTACATATATAATATATTTTCTTAATATGAATGAAAAACGGAAAGTATTGCAAAATATAAGACGGATGTGCCTGTTAAATTTTACGAATTTTTAAATGCCTTGTATTTAATAGAAAATATGGAAATTCGCTACAAAATATATGGTTCATTTGAGCTGCTTAGAATTCTCTCAATTTTACTGAAATTAAATGCGCATTTTATATCCATACATTTCTCAATATAAAATTACTATACTCACATACAAAATTTCTGGTGTCCATAACCCCTTCCACATAACACTGAGTTTGTCAGTTCGCCGCAAAGGTAGGCCGGTTGATGTGGAATCAGTCACATATGAGGATGGATTTCGACATACTCATGGTTTTTAGTACCGTCACACCCTTTAGGTGCGGTTTCCATTCCTGACTGACTGAAAAAATTCTTTGGTTCTCCCACTATTATTGGCGATACACTCTTTTAACTTGGCTGGAGCAAGACCCTGTAATCAAATTGATTCTTCTTCTTTCTTGTTTATAACAGCATGCCAGTCATTCTTCCTTTTCACTGTTTGGCTCCAAATGGAGATTCCAAGTGTAGTGAAGGTTTTCCTCTTCCTCTGCTTCTCCCGGCGAGTAGTGCGTCGGATACTCCCAGAATCGGAATGTTTTCATCCATTCGGACGACATGATCTAGCCAACGTAGCCCCACTGTCTCTTAATTCGCTGAACTATGTCAATGTCTACAGCTCATTCCACGAGAGAAGACTTTACTTCTCAATTGTCTACTCAGTTCGTAGTAGCATTTGCTGGCAAGAGTTATTCTGCTTTGTATTTCGAGGCTGACATTGTTGTTTGGGTCAATGCTGGTTCCAAGATAAGATGAAATACTGAGTGATCATGTCAACGTGTAACCTTAGCAACGTTTTTAATCTTCCTCATCTTTCCTGCACGGCAACATGGCGTATCTGCTTGGACGCTTCCTGTAGCCTATCGCAAAGCTTTGGCCAACCGCCGAAAGAAAAGCGATTAATAAATCAATGTAACTCACAGAAAGACTATCGCGTAGCCAAAACCTGTTTCCTTTTTTATATGAAAACTCTTTTTATTATTTAAATTTTATTTTTTCCAATGCGAGCACAATCCGAAAATGAATTTGGTGTAAATTTTGTGCTGCCGTTGGACACATACATACATATAACCAAAGGTAGCTTTTGCTTCAGCGCAACCGCGCAGCAGGGTAACCGCAGCACCTACACGCATACGCATGCACACAACTGCGGATACTTGCTGCCACCACCACCCCACTCTTTTTACTGCCCACCGCCCAGCTACAACGTGGCCGCGCACACTGGCCTGGCTGCCGGCGTGTCAATTTCTTTGTGCAAATTATTTTTGTTTACTTTTCTTACTGTGGTTGCCGCCATCGGTTTGGTTCGTCGGTTGGCTGTTGCGTTTTCGCTGAAGGTAAATTGTTTGCCAATATTTCTTTTGTTGTAATTACTTTAATTTTATTTTATTTGGCTTCAGCCGTTATTTTGCGCCGGAGTTGTTAAATAAAATGCGGCCTTTGTACAATTGGCGCATATGCTCGCACACAGAAACACACATATAGCTGTGTATATGTACGTGTATTCGGTTGCATGGAATTATCTTTGAAACCATTGTGCAGTGGAAATTGCTTGAAATTTGTTATGTTGTTGTGTTTTATTAATTTCTTGTTTATTTTCGGCTATCGTAGGCACACAGCATATGCATGCAGGCAGTGGTAACGGTGATAAAGTACAACAAAAACACGCACACACATTTATATGTATATAAATAGAGGTATGCAGTTGAATTTATTTAAAAAGCGCATTTTTTGGAAATTGCTCCGTTCGCTCAAAGGCAGAACAGAGCCATTTCATTTTACATACCAATTGCTTTTTTGGCATTGTTGTTCTTGTTTTTATTTTCGCTTTTATTTGACGTGTTTTTCGGCACTCACTCAAAGCCGAAATCCTTTGTAGGCACATTGCTGCTGGCGGCTGCCGAAAAAATTTTACCCAAAGGGTATTTATAATTGCAGCCGAAACAGTTAAACACGCACACACACACATAAATGTGACTGCAGCAACACATATGCACATTCACGTGCATATTTACACATGTTTGGCAGCTGGGCGGCCCAAGTCCAAAATAGTGACTTTTTAACACTTAACAAATGTGGCGAAAATGGTTCGCTTGCGCCTTTCGTTTGTGCACTTTTTTGCTTTTGTTATTTTATTTATTTGTATTTGTTTGATTTGACTTATTCTGTTTGCTATTGAGCAAGTTTATTTTATTTGAATTCTTTCATTTCTGATTCTGCACATAATTTCCATTGTGCACGGCGTTGCTTTTGCGCAAAGCCGAATTAACATGTAAACAATTTCCATTGCTCCAGCACACGAACTCACTCGACCAATAAGAAGGGGTAAACGTGGTGCCGTTGCTGGACTTTTTGCACACACTGTGTGGGGTTTGCTTGCCGGCTCGCTTCGTTTGGCTCGTTTCGGCTCAGTTGCAATAAATTTCATGCGATTGCACTGTAATTGTGACTGAAAATGCCAAAATAAATACCGCTTTGGTAACCGTTACTATTTGCCAAATAGAGTTTTTACACAGTTAACGGTATTGGAGCTTTTAAAGAAGTAATTTCCCCCCTCACAAAAGCTTCCTACTTGCGCTTTCAAAATTTTTACACAGTTCTTAAAGGTAATAATTAAATTATTATTAATTTTAACAGTAACAATAAAGTTGGGAGGAGTTGTTCCCTCGCAATTAAGATATTTTTATTGAAAATTTGGCGTATATAATGTGTATGGGTAGCAGCGTTGCAAGTAATGTACCTTAATAACAAATAATTTGAAAATTTCTAATCAAAGATTTCGGATTGAAAAACAAAAAATTAAATATAATTAATTTATTAGTAGTAATTATAATTAATTTTTTTTTATTAATTTTTTAACCAAAATAATATGTGGATCACAAAGTAAGCAAACTCAATATATTTAAAAAAATGTTTTTTTCACTTTTAAATATAATTAATTTTTTAATTATAATTAAAATTATAATTATTTTTTTTTAATTAATTTTTTTTAATTATTTTTTTTTTTGATTAATTTTTTAAATATAAATAAATTTTTTAAATAACTTTGAGTTTACTTAAAAAAATTAATAAAGAAAATTAATTATCATTAAAAATGCAAAAAAGAAACTATTTTGAGTTTGCTTACTTTATTATTGGGGTTATCTTCTGAAAAAGAAAGTATATTTTTTATAAAATATCAATATATTTTAGCGCTTTTTGTTTTATTTTTTATTTAATTACTCTTAATTATAGCTTGTTTCAATTATAAATATGTAAAAATGCAAATGGTTTTGAGTTTTACTCCATTTTTTAAATAAAAAAATGTATATCAATTTATAGTAGAGATTTTAAAATTAAAAATTAAATTTACGATTTTCGGATTAAATAATTGTTTTTCCGATTTTTAATTAAATAATAAATTTTTGGCAGTATAAATTAAATTTTTAATTAAATTTTAAACTTTAATCCACATTTTTCAATAAAAAAAATTCGCAACCTCCGTAGGTGCTAATGCCTGCAAATACATATGTATGTATGAAGAAACATTGCGCATGAATGTGAATTTGTTTGCACCTAACCTTCATTAGCCACAGCAGTCAATTGCGAAAAATCCTTCCACTTCAATAACTTTCTTACTGTCTCCGAAGATCGTGGTTCGCCATTACCTAGGCGCACACATTAACCGATTATCTCATTTTACATTTGTGCAGCAACAAAGCCACTTCAAACACAGAAATTACACTCCCACGAGCGTGCGAACACATGAGTCGCATATGTGCACACATACACGCACAAACATGCATATGGTAATACATATGAAAGGCCACTAATGTGCGTAGGTACGATTTACCTAGTATTTGGACATTCCAATAGCACAATCATAGGTAGGAGGTAATTGAGGGTTTCCAAAGGCCCACATGTGAGTCCACACAAACACACATACAGACGCATTTGTCTTAAGTGTTGCTGCTGTTTTTATGAAGGCGAATGCCAATAAAAACAAATACTCGTACATTGTGGCAAATCGCAGTCAAAGCCGAGCATTAGTTGTGTATTTACTCATGCCTCGCTGCTGCCTACGCGCTATATTTAGACACAATAGCACCGCTTGAGATTACATACGCACACGAACTCACCTACAAATGTGCCTCTAAGTACGCATGGCCCAACCGCTTGCTGTACATGGCGGCACTCAAGTGGCACCGCAATCCACCTTTACAATGGGCAACGGAAAGGTGACTTAGGTAAGCGATCGCTGTGCGCCGCTTGAGAAATCTTAAAGGCATCACTGAAAAGTCAATTATCGTCAGCGCACATGTGTGGCATATATATACACTTATACATATACATATGTATGATTATGTACATAATTTCAAGCACATACATATGTAGAGACGCATGTATATAGATATGTATTCTCAACATTGTATTCCAATTTCACCACGCTGACACATATAACGGGTGATTTTTTTGAGGTTAGGATTTTTCATACATTAGTATTTGACAGATCACGTGGGATTTCAGACATGGTGTCAAAGAGAAAGATGCTCAGTATGCTTTGACATTTCATCATGAATAGACTTACTAACGAGCAACGCTTGCAAATCATTGAATTTTATTACCAAAATCAGTGTTCGGTTCGAAATGTGTTTTTGCGCTTTATTTTGTTCAGCGATGAGGCTCATTTCTGGTTGAATGGCTACGTAAATAAGCAAAATTGCCGCATTTGGGGTGAAGAGCAACCAGAAGCCGTTCAAGAACTGACCATGCATCCCGAAAAATGCACTGTTTGGTGTGGTTTGTACGCTGGTGGAATCATTGGACCGTATTTTTTCAAAGATGCTGTTGGACGCAACGTTACGGTGAATGGCGATCGCTATCGTTCGATGCTAACAAACTTTTTGTTGCCAAAAATGGAAGAACTGAACTTGGTTGACATGTGGTTTCAACAAGATGGCGCTACATGCCACACAGCTCGCGATTCTATGGCCATTTTGAGGGAAAACTTCGGACAACAATTCATCTCAAGAAATGGACCCGTAAGTTGGCCACCAAGATCATGCGATTTAACGCCTTTAGACTATTTTTTGTGGGGCTACGTCAAGTCTAAAGTCTACAGAAATAAGCCAGCAACTATTCCAGCTTTGGAAGACAACATTTCCGAAGAAATTCGGGCTATTCCGGCCGAAATGCTCGAAAAAGTTGCCCCTAAATTGGACTTTCCGAATGGACCACCTAAGACGCAGCCGCGGTCAACATTTAAATGAAATTATCTTCAAAAAGTAAATGTCATGAACCAATCTAACGTTTCAAATAAAGAACCGATGAGATTTTGCAAATTTTATGCGTTTTTTTTTTTAAAAAAGTTATCAAGCTCTTAAAAAATCACCCTTTATAAACATATAAATATAAGTGTATGTCGTATATTTGTTGCATGCACTTTGCCTCGGCGCACAAATGCCTTTAGTTAGGCACTAGCACTCCTTGACGCAGTCCCCTTGACCGCGTTTTTCGCCTGTCTCCTCGCTCACGTTGTTCAGCCGCAGTCATTCTGCAGTCTGTCCATTCCCTGCATACACACACATACACACTTATATGTTGGTGCATGCATGCTTGAATTACATGCAACATATTTGCTCATTTACTTTAGGTAGCCACATTGCGTCCGCCAGCGGCTCCATTTTCAAAAGGTGCATCACGCAGTCAATCTGACGCTGGTGCTCAGCCGTTCGCTTGCTAAATATAGAAATCTGCATCCATGACGTTCTGCATGAAAAATGCACATTTCTGTGCCCTTTGCGGTGCAGCTGAGTGTCGGCGGCTGAGGCAGCGTCTCGAGTTGTACCAGTTGGCGCTGTTGCCGACTGTCTTGCTGCTTTCCCATTGCAAGCGTGATTTTTTCATTACATTTTTGCATGTTTTTAGTCGCTTTCCTCTATTTAGTGCTTGGTTTAGTTGTTGCTCTTGTGAGCATGGCATTTACACGGTTCGGCGTTTTCTGCTTCCTTTTGCGCCGTGACTTTGTGTGAACAGTTTTTCTGCGCCACCAGAAATGGCTGCGTGCATTTTAATAGTCTCCGGGAGTTCTCTGCTAAATAAGGCGAATAGCTGCAAGAGCCGCGTGTGTGTGTGCGCGCTGCGTTTGGCCTGCATTCCAGCGTATTTGTGTCGCCGCAGTGACATGTTAAGCGCAGCATTACCGGAGGAAAACCGTAAAAGCGTTATGATAAATCATCCAAATCACCTTGAACAATAAATTCACGCTTCTTCGCTTCGTGCAACACATTTTACAACATATGTCGCCACCGCTGCCGCTGCACCACCTTAAACTCATCAAAAATAAATTTCAATGTCACCTTTGGCAGAGTTGCCCATCAAAGAAAAAAAATAGCGTAAAACAACAACAATGACAATAAAAAAATCCATAAATATACTTTATTGTGTGCAACAATTAATTTTTGTTGCCTTTCACCTGTTCGAAGGCGCATAATCGTAAATAATAACACGCTCTCGTTTATTTTATTTGAATTTATCGCCGCCGGCCGACTTGACGTGCAGGCGAATATGAGTGAAACAGCCGCGCGTCAGCACCGCCAGCGCCATCACCCGCCCACCTACGCCACATCACATTTCTTCACGCACACCTTTATTGGCTCGTAAAAGCTATTATAATAAATTCGTTAAGAATTATAGCATGGCTTAAGTCTAACAATACAAAGTCTGCGAAATATTCAGCATTTTCATCCGTCGGCGAAAAACTTAAGGAATTAATGAGGGGGAAACATCACGTAATGAGGAGAAGCTCTCTTTTGTTAGAATTCTTAAAAAGCGAAATCAAAGCAAAAATTTAAGCAAAGAAAATTTATGCATTCTCAAAAGACGCGCCAATTTATAAAGGCCACAACAACAACTTTACTAAATTATTGCGCTGAAATACGAGCAACGCTGCTGCCTGCTGCAATAACTATAAATATACATACAGTTTTCCCATGCCATCAACTAGTTGTCAAAGCAGAATTTGTGTGAGTGTGTGTGTGTATAGGCGAAAGATTCGCGTAGGCGCACAGTGTGTCGATTTAACAGTGATTGCTAAGAAATATTGTACATATTGCTTAGAGTCTCATATTGCTTGCTTATTCAAGTTATTTTAGGCGTATTTTAAATAAAAAATAATAATTTTTATTTAAAAATTTTTGAAATATTATTTTTAAATTTAAAAAAATTATGAAATTTTTTTTTTCATTTCATTAATTCTTGAAATTATTTTTTTAATTTTATGCATTTTTTAAATTTGGGTTAGTTGTATAAATTTATGAAAGTTTTTTTTTTAATTTTACAATTTTTTTTATTATATAAATTTTTGATTTTTATATTTACATGTATAAATATTCGAAATAATTTTTTTTTTTTCGTTGCATCAATTTCATTGACATTTTGCGCAGCCCAACCCACTGTGCTCACCTTATTTCGTCGCCGACAGTGTCGCTTTCATCTCCGCAGCACACATTTTGTTTTTGTATTTAAGTACTAATGCTTTTCAAAATATCAATTCGCACCTTATTGGTGAATTATGTGCGACAATTTCCGACAACGCTAATGCCCAACGCGTGAACTAAAAAACTACAGAAAACAGCGAAAAAACACCAGCAACAACAAGAACTAAGGAAGCTCCAAACGGTTTGATGTCTTGTGGCACCTTCCCATTAGAAGCGCGCGAACGTGCAATATCGTGTTCTAATACTGCTCACTACACATGCAACGTGCCACATGTACTTACAAACCTGTACAGGCGCGTTGTTTATTTTGATTGACCCCCCTCTGCCGCTGGTGGCGTTCTCACACCCGCCGCCCAGATGTGCGCACGCCGTCATTTCTCCCACTGGAAGTTCTTGTGCATATTGAGCTGAGCGCTTGTTTATCTACACATGTTTGTTGTTTGTTGTTGGTGCTTTTGTAGTAATAAAAGCGTAGGCCTACCTAGCAATTCGCATTTTTCTCACAGGTATTGCAATTTCCGCTTTGTTTATGGCCCCGAGCGTATAAATAATAAACAAATAAACACAAAGGTGGAGCTCAATGAATTATGCGCCAATAAATCAAACCACTGCACCGCTCACACACACACACACAGCTATCAATGAATATTTGTATATGCGTGTGTGTGTTTGTGTGCTTAAAGCGCCTGGCAATCAGTTGTAATAATTCAAGCGTTGCTGCTGTTCCATTAGTTTTTAACAAATTACGCCTTTCAAATGAATATTCTGAAAATGCATTGCTGCTTTCCGCACACACACACACATATGTATATATGCGTCGGCGCTCTTGTGTGGCGCGCACTTTGTTTATTTGCTTTTATTTTATGTAATTTTTGCAAATGTACTCTTTGCGCAAAACTACTAATAGTTTCGCATGAATTTCGCCCGCTTGTTGTTGTTGTTGGCGGTGTTGTGCGATGTGTTGGCTTTGCTGCTGCTTTGGCGGCGTGCGCCACTTTTCATTTCTGCACCAAATGCGAGCGATCGTGCAAATGCAACGAAAAAAAGGCATAATCATTATTATTTGATTATTTATGCAAATGCTTTAATTTTCAATAGTAATGTCGGTAATTAAGTCCTTTAATTTATGGCTTAATTTCACATGCACTTGAATATTGATGCAAATGCGTTTTTGTGCTGCCATTTAATGTGTTTCGCCAGTAATTGTGCTTGTAATATGGTCTTGTGTTGTTTTTGTTGTTGTAATTGTAGTTAATGTACACAATATTCGATTTTTGACTAAAGTACTTAGCAGGTAAATAAATATCACTCGAACATTACTTTGTAATTATTGAGTATTTGTAATTAATTATCGCGGTACCGTTATATACATATTTAGAAAAATTCAATATTTGTGAGAAAGGAAATAAATCTGATTTTTCTTATTTACTTTTGTAATTATGGGTAATGTTGAGGTTAGTTTTACAACTTCCGATAAAAAATAAATAAATAATTAAAAATGTAATAATTATATTGTATAAAGTAATTTTATTTTGTAATTAATTAATCCAATTAGAAATATTGTTAGAGTGACACAGTGATTTTTTTTGCTTTTTATTTAATTTTTTTATTTTAATTTTATTTATTTATTTAAATTTTATTTTTTTATTTAAATTTTATTTTTTTATTTTAATTTTTTTTTTAATTTTAATTTTTTTTTTTTAATTTAATTTAATTTTTTTTTTTTTTTAATTTAATTTTAATTTTGCTTTAATTTTTTTAAATTTTTTTTATGAATTTTATTTTATTTATTTTATTTTTTTAATTTCATTATTATTTTTTTTTTCATAAAATGAAATTGAAATAATGAAAGGCGGAGAGCGCATCTCAGCTTAGTCACCTTTAAATCTTTTTTTTTTCTTTTTTAAGCATTTTGCTCAAGCTCAATGCTTCCCATAAATTATGGCATCCACTACAGGCAATTTGTGCGTTATTGAGAAAGCACATGAGACCTGACTTGCGAAAACAGCGAATCATGGAAATAAATTTATGCGCTTACCGCTGAATGGAGAATGCCACACTTAACACACACATACACACCAACAATACACCACGTTAGACGTTAATGTTGTCACACGGTGATCATGTGATAATAACATTTTTGCACGTCGTGCAATCACTTACGGAAGTGGCAAAATATAGTGACAGCTAATACAGGGTGACACCGAACACACTAAATTCCATTAAAATTTGCATACTTTTTTCCACAGCAAATATGGACTTGTGGACTTCCCTAGTCATCTCGCTGAACTCACCTATGTGCCATGATTATTGCTGTTGTGCAACACGTGTCGCCTGACGGCTGCGGTCAGTAGACCACATCGAAGCAATGTGTGCGGTGCTTTTAATTGCATAATCAGGTTAATTGCTGCCGGCACATTGCGCTTTATGACATTTTCTCGTACGCTATAAACAATTTTCTTCAATCAAATGAAAACACACGCGTAAATAAAGTCGTATATATCTACATGCATATATGTATATACATATGTATAAAAACACTTAGAATATTCATACATAAGCACATAAATACAAATATTTGTAAGCAATGCATGTAGTACATATGTATGAGTGTATGTAGTTCCCCAACTAGCACTTTGGCTGGCATTCTTCAAAGGCGAACTGAAAGTGGCTTTGTATTGATATGCCTATAAAGTGCCGTTATAATAATATCCGACACACGTACACGTTTTTCTCGTGTCATCATTTAACAAAATGCTTTAATGAATATTTCATTTGATGATTTACCTATTTTGTTGTTTACAGCCCTGCCTTCGCCCACCACGCTCCCGCTTCACACAGCACAACAAGTGTGGTGACTTCTGCTTTTTAATATTTTTTTTTTCATCAATTCACATCCAAGCGTATACGAGTATTCCGAGTATGTTGTTGTTTTTTTAGTTAACTGTTCATTTTTTCTTTAATTTGTCGCGGCGAAGTGTAAGTGTGTCAGCTGTTCATTTAGCTCAATCAATTTGAAATAAAAAGTGTTGTTGCCTAAATGAAAAAGTTATATAACTATTATACGAACATTTTGTTTGTGTAATTCGTTGTTGCAACAAATTTACAAATATGCATATGTAGATAACGGGTGATTTTTTTGAGGTTAGGATTTTCATGCATTAGTATTTGACAGATCACGTGGGATTTCAGACATGGTGTCAAAGAGAAAGATGCTCAGTATGCTTTGACATTTCATCATGAATAGACTTACTAACGAGCAACGCTTGCAAATCATTGAATTTTATTACCAAAATCAGTGTTCGGTTCGAAATGTGTTTCGCGCTTTAATTTTGTTCAGCGATGAGGCTCATTTCTGGTTGAATGGCTACGTAAATAAGCAAAATTGCCGCATTTGGGGTGAAGAGCAACCAGAAGCCGTTCAAGAACTGCCCATGCATCCCGAAAAATGCACTGTTTGGTGTGGTTTGTACGCTGGTGGAATCATTGGACCGTATTTTTTCAAAGATGCTGTTGGACGCAACGTTACGGTGAATGGCGATCGCTATCGTTCGATGCTAACAAACTTTTTGTTGCCAAAAATGGAAGAACTGAACTTGGTTGACATGTGGTTTCAACAAGATGGCGCTACATGCCACACAGCTCGCGATTCTATGGCCATTTTGAGGGAAAACTTCGGACAACAATTCATCTCAAGAAATGGACCCGTAAGTTGGCCACCAAGATCATGCGATTTAACGCCTTTAGACTATTTTTTGTGGGGCTACGTCAAGTCTAAAGTCTACAGAAATAAGCCAGCAACTATTCCAGCTTTGGAAGACAACATTTCCGAAGAAATTCGGGCTATTCCGGCCGAAATGCTCGAAAAAGTTGCCCAAAATTGGACTTTCCGAATGGACCACCTAAGACGCAGCCGCGGTCAACATTTAAATGAAATTATCTTCAAAAAGTAAATGTCATGAACCAATCTAACGTTTCAAATAAAGAACCGATGAGATTTTGCAAATTTTATGCGTTTTTTTTTTTTTTAAAAAGTTATCAAGCTCTTAAAAAATCTCCCTTTACATACAAACATACTGTCAAATGAGCTAATAAAAGTGTAATTGAAAATTAAAGGAAGAGAGAAGATGAAATTTCGGAAAGAAATAATTATTTAAAAAAATAAAAAATAAAAATGAAATAAAAGTTAAACAATTTATAAAAACAAAATTTTTATAAAATATTACATTTGATATTGTCACAGCTCTCAGTACCTCTCAGCTCTCTATTCGTTCTTTCGTGTGACGTTTCTTCAAATTCCTTGCATTCACACATATGTACTTATTTTTGTGATACATATCAATTGAGTATGATTGATAAGTCTTGGAATATTTGGACGTACATAATTGAAATTTATGATCCAATGAAAAATGCACATACAGTTGTGTATGCTCTTGTGACCGGAGTATACTGAAGAATGTTGAAGAATACCATTTATACCAAAATGTGCCATAGAAAGTGCAAAAATTTTGCACACTCTTGACTTTAGCGATTTCATATCAATAATGTAAACAATTAAAAAGCCATCAAGCTTCTGGAGACGATAGAGGAGCTTTTACTATTGAGTATTTCATTCTAACATGTGGGAAGAGTTGGAAATAAATCTTCTGTAAAACCAAAATAAAAATTTAAAAATTTTTTTGAGTTACAGCTTTCTAAAGCCGCCGTTACTTGGGTTTCATGGGTAAAAAACAGCCTTTTTCAACAAGTTTTTTCTCATATAAAAAATTAAATATTATATTAGAGTTGTTTATTGTCATAAACATACACTATTTACAAAGAAGTTCTGAAATTTTTGGAAAAAATTTTTTGAACACGGCCATTGCGATGCCATTTCCGGTGTCCTCTTAGAAAAAAGATGCGGCCCGCGTTGGCAATAAACTCCTTACAGGATCATTTAAAGTGAAAAAATACGTGTTTTAGTTAAAACCTTAACTTAGAACTTGGACGAAGGAAAAAAGAAACTGAAAATTAGATTTTTGTCAGATATTTCTTACAAAAAAAATTAAAATTTCAGTGAAAATTTCGCGATATTTTTTTTTTCAAATAAAAGTTATCGAAAAAAAATTGTTCGTTCCAGTCTTTAAGAATTGTATCCCAAAGGCCTGTGTAAAATTTCATGACGATCTGTTGAGTAGTTATCGATAAATCTTGACAAACGACTTCAAAAACGCAGTTTCGAGAAAAAGGCACAGGTTCTCAAGGCTGCATCTCCGAAACTATTACTCGGAACAACTTGAAAATGTAGTAATGTAATATTCTAGAGGTGTTGTAGAATTTCAGAAAGATCCGATCAAAATTCAATTTTTTGAAACCCGTAAACACATCACATTTTTCAAGCCATCACTCTAGCTGTGCCACTTAAAATAATTTCATTAATCTTCCCATTCATTAAAATGGCCAATTCGTTCCAATTCTTTTTGGAAATTTTCACAGCCATTAAGGCTAACACAGTTATTTATTATTTATTAGTTTGGGACCACGTTGTGCTAGTTTTTTGTTTACAAACTACACTTTCTTCGCACCAATTATATGCACGTCAAACTCAATCATCGTTTTTGTCATTTTCATTTGGTGAAAAACCGCAAATGCAAAAACAAAACCAGCAAAGCCAAAACATATTTAAACTTTTAATGTTTTTGTTGTGCTACTCGTACTTGTACAACAACAGCAATAAATGAGCGCAGCAAATACAAAATCAGGACATAAACAACTTGTTTATTTAAAAGTTCGCTTGCTTTTTAATTGTTTAAACATATATTTTATACTTTTATGCCTTTGCATTGTTTAATAATTTTATTTCGCTCATAATTTTCCTAAATACCGTCGCTTGTCGAACATGGCCACAAGAGATTTGGCGGCGGACGTGCGCTAAACCGCCCAGACGGGCAACGCATGTTCTCCTCCACACGCTTCGCGCGCGCAGCTGTCTTGGAGACACTTGTTCATTACGCCCACAGTACGAGCATGTCGTTGTTGGTGTTGCTTTCAGCGCCCATCGCCTTCACAGCTCATTGCTGAAGTCGTTTTTCTCCGTGTGGCCAATAAACTGGCACCTTTACGAGCGCTTTTAATGTTAACCTGCACCAATAAAATATATGGCAAACGAGCGGAATGTGGCCGGAACGTAGAGATGGAACTGCTGCTAGTACGTTTGTCTGGCCGAGCGGATTTGCCTAAACTCTAACCAAAAAAAACAAAAAACCAAAGTAAATAAGAAACTATGACAACTGAAGATACGGAACATTTGCAACGTCAGCGTCAAATTATAACGGCATAAAAACGTCGCATGAAACGAAACAAAACAATGAGATTAAAAAAAAACCATCCTTATTCTTGCCCAACTTTATGCTGATGAGCTTATCATGTCGCCGCTCGTGTGTGCGCACGCACTCACCTGTGACGGTGTTCAGGCGAGAGCGCATATGTGGCTGCTTTTGAATTAATATACTCTTTTCTTGTGTTTGATTTACCCGATTTCATGAGCGTTTGCAACAGACCATTTCAGCGTAATTGCTTTGATAACGGTATTAGACACCGCCTCCACAAGTCTGGCTGTGCATTTTGGCCCAGTCGGCGCGATGTCGTGATTTACAGGCACATTCACCAGTTTTACTACTTTGCCCACTTGACGCTAGTAAATTAGCGACCACGCCAAAGTTCGGTCATCTCATAATAATATTAATTTATTTACTTCACACTTAGAATTTGACAAATTGCAGCGGCATTTTATTGGCATTTAAAAATGTTATGATCCTCTATGCAGTAAAATCCACACACGACGAGGTTAATAAAACAAAAAATACAAAAGAAAATTGGAAAATAATGTATTTTAAAAGCGCTCGAAGGTGAGCAAGTATCATTTCGCAAGCGTTTCCGCTCGACTGGCGGCGCTTTCGTCATTTTTAACTAAATTTTGGAAACATCATTTTTGTTTTCTCCGTCGCTGGCGAAATGTTTAAATTTAGCGATTTCCTGCATAGCTGGCCATTACTTGGCACATACCTGTTGAAAAGACGGTAATTTTTAAGTGTCAGCACCTAAATTGTGTGAGCATTTTTTAATGACAGCAGCCTGTCAAACGGTTGGCATTTCTTTTTTTTGCCAACGCCGCTGATTTTGACACAAAGTTGGCTGAAATTTTGGTTTCCATTTCACATTTCCCTGCAATTAGCTAACGAAAATTATACCACGTGCAAGCTTTGAGTTTTCAAGGTCGCCTCATGACAAATAGCGTGTCACTGAAGCTCTTGTTGAAATAATGACAGATTTTTTGGAAATTGAAAACCAAAAGATTTTTAAGAAATGTGGTGTATTTGTAGAAACATAGATACTATGTAGGAATTCGAAGTGTTCTAAATAATACCCGGCACGAACTATCTTCAGGAAGCTCCAAAAATTTACTACCGGAAACATTAAGTTTGCCACGATATTTGTAACACACAAAAGGAAACGTCAGAAACCCTGTAAAGTAAATGACCACCTGTACAAGCTAAGTCGATTTAGCCACATTCGTCCGTCCGTATGTCCGTATATATGCAAGCTAGTCCCTCAGTTCTTTAGATTTCGCTCCAAATTTTCGCACGCGCCCTTTTCTTCCCAAGAAACTGATCATTTGTAGGCATCACCCTCATCGGATAACTATATCGTAAAACTGTCATACAAACTGAACATTCAAAATCAAGTTCTTGTATGGAAACTTTTTTATTTGACAAGATATCTTTACGAAATTTGGCAGAGATTATTGTTCAAGGCCAAGCTAAACGCTGCGGAGCGGAAATTGTTCAGATCGGATCACCATTTCATATGGCTACCATACAAACTGACCGATCAAAATCAAGATCAAGACCTTTTTATAGCCTTTTATGCAACTGTGAAGGGTATATAGCTTCAGTGTAGCCGAAGTTAACATTTTGTCTTAATTATTTATTAATTAATTTAACATAAAATTCTTTATATTTTCTTTATACAAAAGTCTTTCGATGTATTTTTCCACAGTAAACCGCAAGCACATATGTATGGATGTATGTATATGTACATGTGTACATAAATAAATATGTAATTGCACAAATTCCATCATTTTGTAAAGAAAGTGAAAATAATTTCTTCCCTGTGGTACAACGAACTCTTGATGACGCCAAGCGCTCACACACTCACACATACAAGCATGTTGCCACAACAAACAGTTGCATTCATTCACTCAACGTTCAAAGCTTAAACGGCTGCTCCAATCATAAATACAATAACAACGACAACAACAACAACAATGTGCGCACAATTGCCACAACCATAATAACGATTGTAATTGTAAACGTTGCACTTCAAATGCAATCAACGACCCAGCAGCAATCGCAACAACAACAACAACCCATATAAAAATGGAAACGAACACAAAACAACAAAAAAGCGTATTATAGTAAACTGTCCAAGCTTGGGATAGCGCTACAGCAACAACATTGCGCTTATCACGGTTGCATGGAGGTTGAAGAAGAAAGCGCCGACAGCAAACACACACACACAAATGTGCGGCATGACAACACACGCAATTAACAACACAAGCTCTGCATGCTTGCGCCCAAAAGGTATCAACATGTTTTTTGCCTCGACATTGTTGATTGCTGAACATTTTGATTTCTTATTTTTTGATGATTATTGCTGCTGTCGTGAAAATATTCCACACACACACACTTGCACAAGCGTTGGGCGCAACAAAATGTGCCATTGAACAGTGTTGTCTGTGACTATTGCAACAACATCAACAACACTAATAAATAAAAGCCTCTACTATGAGTTATTATGTGTGTGCGTGTGTTGTTGTTGTTGTGGCCAGCAGTCATCAGCCTCCGCTACGCACGTTGATCAATAAATTGTGGCTGCGGTTGTTGTTGCTGCCTGTCTGCCAGCCTGCCTACGGTTAATTGAGGTAAATTAAGGTAAACTATCAAATGACAATACCAACAACTAACAAAAACACACACGAGTGGGAATGGAACATATTACGAAGACTTGCAGCAGAGATGTGGCACAATGGCGTGTGTCTGTATGATTGTATGAGGCACCGCAAGTTACAAGAAAACACGCAAATTGTTTGTGTCACTTGGGAGAGTGGCAATTGCTTGAAGAAACGCATTCGTTAGTGTCCCGGCAGTCAACAAAACACACACACACACATGTAGCAGCGAGGACACAATTGCCCTCCATCGCACTTTTAATAAAACTTTAACGAAATTAATTTCTTTTAATAGTCACAAAGCAGCATCTTAATGAGATCGAAGTGATAAGAGCTCGTAAAAAATAACACAAGCTGTACAAATATTACTCTCGCAGCTGCATTGCGTCAAGCGCACTTGCAAGTTGCAACAAAATTCCGCTCAGCGTTACCTACTTGGCGGCGACACTACAGCTCGTTACGTGAAGTATTTGCTTTAATTGAAATTAATGCAACATACCTACTCAGCTGCGCACACACATGCCCAAGTTGCTCCGCTTGAATACTCGCGCTTTATTCGTGGGATTCAAGCTCCATTTCTAGCGCTCGAAACTCCATTTTGTGCACCATTTTGACTTTTACTACTTTTTACGGATATCTTGCTCTCCGTTTTATTTGTTATCGTTCTGTTTTGTTGTTGTTGTTGTCATCTGATTGTTGGTGCCACTTTAACCAGTTAACCGTCATTGTGTGGCGTTTCGCTGCTGGTTTCTTTGTGCTCACTCACTCACACCTATACGAGCGCAATTGGTCACGCACACATCCACTGTTGCTCTGCATCTCTCTCTCTCTCACTCGCCCTAGCCCCAAAGCCGCGCTGCTCTGCTCTTTACCAATTCGCTTACCTACGCTCAAGCAAACAACAAAAGGTACACTGACTCACCGTGATTTGTAGCCTTCTGTTCGGCGCTAACAGTGTTGGAGAATAATGTAAAAAATTTACAAAATTTAGCTTATTTGCCTAGAAAGCGTAGAAAATGAGTAATTTGATACTTATGTATATTTTATTTTATATTTTTTTTTATATCAGTCAATAAACATTTTTTGTTTCTAAATTGAATAATATTTTCGAAAAAATTTGGTATTTTTTCTGAGGACTGACGACCATGTAGTTCTTATATCAGGAACACTGCTTCAATTAATAGAAACAGTTACAAGAATTCTCTCCTGAACAATTTAACTTTAGCTTTGTACCTGAAACTAAATATCCCAACACCGAAGCTCAATACCCGAACATGAATATTCCACAACCTGCTTTTGCCTCTGCTATTAGCATTGCCTTCAAAAGCCATACTTTTTTATCGTTTAATTTTTTTTCGTTTAAATTTTTCCTCTCTTAAATTCGCCCTGTTCGAAGACGAGTTCCCAGCTCACGTTTGCTTTGGCAGCAAGCAAGAATTTCTTGCCTTTAAGTACCTTGTCTGTCTATCGCAGTGTCTTGTCTGATTGTTGGTGGTTGTTATTCACATGCTTGTTGTTGTTTGTGTGCTTGTCTTACTTGGTGTGTAGCTTGAGACCTGAAACGGAGACCTGACGATGAGATCATCATCATGCTTATATGCCAGCGTAAAAAACAAGTGTTATGTGAACCTTTCATATAACATACAGCCTTTCAGAAACACACTAATGCACAAGTGTTAATATACATACATATATGTAGATACATACATATGTATTTGTGCGTATTTATGTATGGACTCTCATATAATGGCTTGCTTGGCTATATAATTATGGCTTCGTGCAACAGTTGGGCTATAGGCACATCACTGATATATACATACATACATACATACTTACTATATGTACGTGCGTGCACTTTGCGCATGAAGATTCACTTGGAATCCAAGCATGAAATACAGAAAGAGTTGATCTCGCAGCCATCCCTGACTTTTGTGCGCATAAAACTGATAAGTTTCGCTTGAAGCGAAGTGCAAAGTGCGTTGTCGCCGCTGTTTGTTGTTGCGCTAAGAATGCGCGCATTTATGTAGCACACATGTGAGAGTTTATACTCTTGACTTTTGCTTTATTTTCATGGAAAATTTGCGAAGAATCAAATGAAAGCGATAAAAACAAAGGTCAAATTCTGTGGTTTGCAAGAATCTTTAAACGAGAACTTGCTTATTTATAAACTTATTTTTTTCAATAATCTGCCCGCACTTAGGTAAAACCGCTGAAATTCCAGTTAAACGTCTGCACGCACACACTCACATATTTTTTATTCCAAAATCCAACAACTTTTTAACTCGTTGCCAAGCGTTTGTGTGGCTTTTTCGTTTCAACGTTCCAATCTCATTGGCCGCTTATCTGCTGGTACAAACCCGCTACAACACACCACACACTCATGCACCGGTACATTCAACGAGCGTCGGCCACAAATTCGTTTAATGACTTATCGCTTGAAAAATATCTTTTACACTTAATTTTTTTTTATTAATTATTTTTTCGTTTAGCTCTGAAGTTTTTGTAGTTGTTTCCAAGTCGCACAGACCTTCGCAGTTCATTCGTGTGTTTTTTTGTTTACCACTTTTTGTATGTTACTCACTTCTCTTGGTTCGCTAACGGCCGCTTAATTGGTGGTGGCACAAAATGAGGTACGAGCTCACCGAACAACCGCACGAAGAAGGTAAACGAAACAAAAACACGATACATGGGAATTAAAATGGCGTTTGGTTGAATTTTTGGCTTGAATGTCTTGAATAAGTTCTTTGGTTGGAATTTTTTTTATTAATATATGGTATATGAGAATGTAAATTTCTAAAGAATGAGTCAATGCTGATTATAACAGCTACAAAATACATAAAAAAATATAAACTCGTATTAAAAAAAAATATGAAAACGAAAATGTGTTGAATTACTAATAACTTTAACAATTTCTTATGTAACGACTTATCGTTTCTGTTGCCTTCATATTTCTTTATTAAATTATTTCTTTTTTCATTGCAGTTCCCTCATTGGCATCCAGTTTACACCATCCACTCCACCAAAACAGTTCGAAAAGCAGCAGTAACGCTGAGGAGGAGAACACCTCCATGCCGGGTCCGATTTCACCACACACAGATTTTATGGTGAAATGCCCACAATGCCCCAAGCGACTAGGATTTCAGGTAAGTAATTTCATCGAAAAGAACTTTAGCAAGTTTAGGATGTCAAAATGACAAAAAAGGCTATATTTACGGAAATTGTTCCAATATTCATATATTTACATTTACATATTATCCACCTAACTAATTAGCATCTTCAATATCTTCCCTACTTGCAGTCTCTGAGCGAGCACATCGCCTGCGAACATCCACATGAGACACTTAATTCAGAACATGTTCCATCCAGTCTTGCCTACCATCACCGCAACCACCACCATCAGCTACACAACCACCAACAACACCTTCACCAACTCCAACAATCCTACGCACAAGATAGCATCGTCGATATTGACGACGATAACGAGGATAACGACGACAACAGCAGTAACAGCAATAGCAATAGCAGCAATATAAAGTTTACAAGTTCACCAAACCAATATAGTAATAACAACAACGATAGCAATATAAAAAACAATAACAATAGTATTACAAATATTGAATACGAGCGTCGTTCACCGGCAACACCGGGCGCTACCAACCACAGCTCCAACAACACCGCGCTCAACAGCGCCAACTCACCCAATACCAAGCCAAGCAAACAACAACAACAGCAAACAAATATGATACCAAACGTCACGCCCACCGTCTCGCCCACACCACCGAACGATCTCAGTGCTGCCACATCGCCATTCGCCGCAGCGGCGGCCGCGGCAGCAGCAGCAGCAGCCGCTGCACAACACCAACTACCGCCTTTACCGCCACATCTCACACATTCACATGGCATGCATCCTCATCTGCCGGCTGCGGCGCAACTAATGGCCGCCATGGCCGCTATGCAAGCGCAACAGCAAAATGGTGCGAACAACGGCATGCATAATGGCAGTATAGGAGCTGGTGGAGGTGGCGTCGGTGTGGCCTCCAATCCAACTGCACACACCTCACCCACCAGCCAATTGCTAGCCTTGGCCAACAACGGTCATCATGCGGCGGCGCATGCGCTGGCGGGCAGCCACAACGGCGGCGGTGGCGGCAGCGTCTACGACATGGACGCGGCGCGCTCAACCTCAAGTCCCGGTTCGATCGGCGGCAGCGAAATGGGCGCCTACCACTGCGTACAATGCCCGGCGACATTCCAGACGCGCGAACAGCTGGAGAAGCACGAGGTGCTGCATTCGCCCAGTGCGCAGACGCAAACGTCAAACCAAGTGAGTACAAACTAATTTTATATATGGACTTAGGTATGTAAACCAGTAAGACTTGAACTTTCAAAGCCGCCATTTTAACTTTATTTTGGCGTGGAAGCAATGTTTCACAAAAAGGCATGACAAGTGAAACAAAGAAGCGCCTTTGTCTCTCACATGCAATCATTGCTACCTAACTAATGAGTAACGGGAAGAAGAATACATATGCATATAATATATGTGTAAGATACTTCCAAGTAAATCTTAACAACGTAGGCATAAATTGCCACTTGAAGAAGGCAATGTGAAAGAATGATTTTGATTGAAGTTGTGCTTGATGGCGAAGTATAATGCCATTCGGCACAGTTGGTGGAGATGAAGCAAAGCAGAATACAGTAAAACATCTCAGAAGGAACAGACTCTGGGAATAATATGCTATATACATATGTATACACAGACTTTTATATATTTTTAGATAAATTTCTTTGTATATGTATATGTACATACGATTTTTTTTTCTTTTAACCTTAAAAGATAAGGACTTTACCATATCTTACCCAAATAAAAAGTAACGAAAGAAACCTTCTAAAGAGATTACAACACCGTTCGAGTAAATAATCTTACATATCCATGCAAACCCTTCACTACAGTGTATATGCTCTACTAGATACATATGCACATACATACATCAATACGAAGTCTAAAAGATAGGCGTAAACAAATACGCAATAAAAAATAATATATTACAAAAACAAAAAAAAAACTACAGTAAAATACTAAAATACACACCGACTCCCCTATCTACACACACACACCAATGCACGCTGAATGATGCTTGTTAGTTGGTACCTACAGTCAGGTCACCATTTCGCCAGCACCGTACAAAGTCTAAAGCGGTGATTGGAGCTGTGCGCCTCATGTTGTAGTTATAGTTGTGATTGGAAACTGCGTACGAGTATCATACCGCGAGTAATCTCCACTTGTGCCGCTCGCTACTTCGAGCCTATCAGCAATTGTCTTACCGTCGGATGCCTGCTGGCTGTCCCACTAGTTGTGTGCTCTGAGCACACTATTGTTATTGTAGATATTGTAGTTGTTTTTTACTTCTTATCTAACACTCAGACACAGTCATAACTCTCGATTGTTTATTGTGCGATACAATGCGTAGCAATAGTTGGCGATAAGCGCACGGCAGCGGCAAGGGAAATTATGAAATATAAGTTGCTTGTGTCACACACATGCACCCGTATTCGTTTTATGTATGGCCGACGATAAGGAATGAAATGGTTGTTTTTCAACATAATGATAAGCGAATTAATGAAAAAACATACAGGAAAGATACGCCCACTGTGGCTGGCCATAAAAGTGAGCAGCACAGTGGAAAAACAAATACATATCTGTAGAAGAGATACGGGTACATGTACTCCGTGAAGACATGCACATGTACGCACCTAGCAATCGCCCCTGTGCTGCTGATAAGTAAGGTGGCACAGGCGTTTTCCTTGCGGGGTTGATGCTGCGCTCTTATCATAAACTCGGAACTTTTCTACGAACTAAGCCTACTTGGCCTCGAGTTATTACGTTTTACCGCCACTCACAGACATTATCGCCTGCTATGATCATAAATTATGATTTGATGTTTTGGCTTACCAAGTTTTTTCTTTTAATAAAACCTGTCTAAAAGTGCTGTAAGCAGTAAAAAAAAGCATATAAAGTGGGAAAAATGTACATGTGTGCTGCGTGTGGCATGTGTGACGCACAGCCCACAAAGTACACCCTCACGAAAGCGCCAGCAACGCCTGCCGCTCGAACCACAACCCTCGCGACCCTCACGAAATTGGTCATTTTTTCTCATTACGCCGCGCCGTGTGCTCGGCAAAGCTTGAGGTGAGCATTTGCTAAACAAACTAATATGCAATTCTATGCGCAAAGGCAGCAAAACACGTCCGAGCGCAACGACCGTATCTTTAATAACCGTTTTTTGTCGGTGATTTTACCTTCAGCTGCTTATTCGAACTCGATTTTTTTTCATTTTTTATATAAACAGTATTTTTTCGCCGCTACTTTGTGGCGATCCATCTCTTTTGGCACACCCCACTCCCTGGAGCATACTCGCACATTTGACGTTTGACCAATAACGTCATCTGTAACGGCATTCGGTCGGACATACATATTTGCAGTTATGCTGTACTGCTGCCGGGATAGTGCGCCCGAAAGCAAACTAATATGCCGTGCGCATAAGCGTGAAAAATGCTCATATTGCTTTAAGTATCCTCCTCATGCTGCACACACACACCCACGCATACAATTGCATGTGAGGTTCCTTGTTTTTGTTTTCGGCATTTTTATTTGCACGAAACCTAATACCTTTCGCAGCTAAGCTGAGTTTTGCTGAATATTGCGGTCATTCATAAACACCTCCGGTGTTGCCATACAAACACACACACATAAATGTATGATAACTATATTTTTTCATTGGCAAACGAGTTTTTTTTTCCTTATCGTTATTCTAATATGTCAGTGTTCGTGAAAACTAATATCGCAACAGTTGCCAGCAACTTTCGTTCCTCAACCACAGCTGTGTGCATATCCCTCAAACGTGGCACCACTCACTCGCCCCCTTTGGTCTTAACCCCTTAAGCGTTAACTAAACTCTTAAAAAAACTTAAAATGAATGGCAAAAGTACAAATTTTGAAATGAAAACAAAAAATAATCTTCAAACCTTTTGCCGGAAGTGTGGCATCTCGAAATTTGTTATGCATGAAACTTGTTTGAAGTGTTCATAAAAAAGTTTTTGCATGACTACCTTTTGAAAGTGTGCGTTGTATGCTTTTTATGCGCTGTACAACTACGCGTTGTTACTTTTACAGTTATGTTGCACTTCGGAAACATTGCGCAAATCGGCAGCTTAGCTTTAAAGATAGTCGCTGGCAGCAAAAGCAGTTGAATTGAAATAGATTTTGCACTAAAATGAAATCTTTAGAAAAATGTTGAAATTCCTGAAGAAGAAGAAGAGAATACTTTAGACACCGCTTTCGCATCTTTTTTTCTTTGCGGTTATAGTAAATTCACATTAACTGTAAATATCTGCCACTACTACATATATCGCACATAAATTTGCAACAATTTTAATTTGCGCTTTAATTGCGCTGTTGTTGTTTATTTGCTACGACAAATTACAAAAGCACTGCAATGAGCGCGACTAAAGTTTTCATTTGCTTTAACTTACTCGTACGTTGTGCTCTCCTGCCTGATTTTCGCGCCATCTTCAGCTTCATGTATGTTATGTACATACATACATATATTATTTAAAATAAATTGCTATTAATTTCTTACACTCGTAAACGCGAATTGTTAAAAAACAACAACAGCAGCAATGGCAATTGCACAGACACATGTGACCTTTTGACTACCAGCCCTGACTAGAGCTGATGCTCTGTGGAGTTGATGGTCAGCACATTTATTTTACAGACTTTCGTCAGCAATAAATACCTTTACCTATACATTCAGGCATACATATGTACATATGTACATATATATATATACATCGTATGTATGTCAATTATTGCATACAAACGGTGAGTAATAGCTCGTGAGCAGCTCAGTAGTCAATATAAATGAAAGGTGCATAAGGAAATAAAAGAATATTTGTTTCATGTTTTTTTGTTGTAAAAAAACGGGGTGACCGCGAACCATTAACAACAAACAACTGGAGAAAATGTCCGCTCATTATGGTATACCTTATGGAGGTCCGTTTGTTTATAAGCGAGTTTCTAAAAAATGCTCAGACTTTGCCGCTCGTTTGAGGGGTTTTATGCAGTTAGTGAGCCGAAAAAAGCGATTTCCACAATTTTTTTCCGAGAAAACTTTTAAGTATTTTTAAGACTTGGTATTAATAAAGGAAAGAAGCTACTGCTGATCTCCGGGAAATCCTCTCAAATCAGACGTTTTGCGGTGATCACTATATCTCTGAACTGGATCCTCCGAAATTCAAAAAAAAATCGTTGAAGTATTGTTAAATCTAGTAAAACAAATAGAAGAAATGGCAAAATAAATTTTTTTGACAAAATGGGGGTTCTAAAAAAAATAGATTTTTTACCTAAATTTCGGCCTTAAATTGTTTATAAAAAAATATTTATTGGTGAGAACAATGTTCGTTTAATTATTAAAAAATATCTTTAAGAAGCTGGTGTTACAATTTGAGACTTTAAAAAATAACATTTTGAGAAAACCACCAGACTAATCGGTAACGAGCAAATAGAGCAAATAGAATTTTAATTGAAATAAGTAAAAATAAAAAATAAATTATAATATTAAATGAATCCATCCAAATACTAAGTATTTCAAGCACAGTCGCAATGGCTCACTGGACAACAACTTAAGTGATAACCGTTTGAATATGCCACTGTGTGTGTGTAGCACACGCCAACTCAACTTTGCACTGCATATAAGCATGTACATACATACATATGTATGTACATATGTAAGGCAACATTCAGTGAAGCAGTCAAACAATTGCACGCCTCTCCGTCGTTTTCATTTGCGGCAGATATTTTCACCTAAAGTGCATGCAATTTTTCAATTTGATGCCATTCGGCAGTAACCGTTCTGCTCACTTCACACACTCGTAAGCGCTCAGCGCGCCAATGAGTAAATAACAGTGCCGTAACTTGCATGCAAATATTGCCACAAGAGCGCCAATGTACATATGTACATATGTGTGTGTGTGCGTGCGAGTGGCTGGAGGTGCATGCAAATGAAATGTGGGCAAAAGTTGTTTACAACAACAATTCACACACATAGTGGCGCTCATTTAAACGGCAGGCATTTAAACTGGCGAAAAAAATTTAATTGTTTCAGTTTTTAAACTTTTTCCCCAACACTAGATTAAATTTTCTGATAAATGCGCGTGTGTACGGGAGTTTCACTTGAGCAACAATGTTGACCAATAATTTATGGCTGGCCATTTGGTCGGCAATTATGTGCGCGTTGCAAGCGTGTGCATGTGTGTGTGACCTTTGCGCAGCGCCAACAACCTGAAAGGATGCGAAGAGTGGGCTTAAAGTGATGCTGGGGCAAGAGCAGAAATCAAACAGCAAGAACTTTGTTGGCACATACCTTCACATAACATATAAACATACATATGTACACTTGTTAATGATTATGATGAAACCGTGTTGCGTCTGGCAGCAGCAGGAGCAGCAAAAAGTAACAACGAAGCTCTTTTATTAAAAGTGCACGAGTAAAAGCAACAACAAAAACAACATAAGCCTAATCGTGTTTTTTACAGTGACCATTTGTGAACTCAGCGCGTCTAACTGCGTCGCCGACCGACGCCGCCATTGCCAAGCATTAAAGCCACATTCTGACCGATTTTATTTGCCACTTGAGCTTTTGTTGACGCCACTCGCAGAGGTAGTGCAACAGTGTATGTGTGTGTGTGTGTGAGAGTAAGTGTGGGTGTTTGCGTTTATGCGCTCGCGGTTGGCGCGCGGTTAACGCAAATGCTTTTTAAATGTTGCATGCCACGCATGAACGTCATGGACTAGGTGCTTAAATGTCACCGCACTGACCACTGACGGCCACACGGCTGCACTGAGACAGCCGGAAAACAAACAGACGCACACTTGCATTTAAGTGTGTCTCATTGGGGGAAAAAAGTTGCTGTTTGCCGCGCGACTGCCGCTTGCTGGCAGCTGTTTGCACTTATCGCAAGTGGAGCAGTCATGAGACCAACAGGCGTACATACTTATGCCTATATACATACTATATGTGTCTGGGGTAACTAGGTTAACCGCTCTTAGCCTCAAAGCGTGCAAATCAGCTGAGCGCCGAACAAGCTACACTTTAAGCTTTAAATTTAAATAAATAATCGTTAAAGCTCACATCAGCTCATACATATTTACATGTAGATGAGAGTACATAACACAGTAGCCTCTTATTTATGGCCGCATGTTGCTGTTCTACTCGCGTTTAATTGAGCGTATACGCCGTGTTGCACTGGCGCGCCATACTGCCTACGTACTACTGCCTTGCCTCCTCTGCCTTCTTATTCTTCCTGCGCTATTTTGCAGCGATTTCTGCATGAAAATCGCATAATGCGCAATTAATCTGTGCAAATTGGAATTTTCACTTCGCCGCGCTGCAGCTGGCTCACGCACGACCTGCAGTCCAAACGTTTGGTGCGGCCAACGCTGCGACTACACATAACACTCGCATATGTATGCATGTATGTGTGTATATGTTTTTGTTGTACTATAATTAATTGTTTTCACACATAATAATTTAATTGTGCACATGCATATATTTAAATTTGTTGCTGTTGTTGTTTTTTGGCAATTTAATAATCGTGCATTTGTAGTTGTAGTTGTTATTATTGTTGCGCAGACACTCAATAATCGCGCATTTTTACATATGTTGCTACATATGTTCATTTGTTTGCGCCCGCCGCCGCCGTCCGCGCCACGCATGCAACAGCGTCCCGTGCGACCAAAAAATATACATACATATGTATGTATATAACAACTACAACAAACATTCGCAACAATAATTCGCAAATAATAGTTGCAAATTAATTGTCTTTATTGTTGTCACTGTGCGCGCGCAAAAATATGCTTATGCCCACATGCATGTGTATGTATGTTTGTATGAGGAGTGTGCATGCAGTTGTGCGTGCGCGAGCTTAATGCGACACAAATAAAACAATGTCATACAGGAAATGGTGACAAGGTGTTTAAATGTCATTAACAAAGTTATAAATTATCTTAATGAAAAATAAATAGTAATAATTTAAAAGTGGCGAAAGTCACAGGTGCCCAAACGCCATTAATTATGCAACGCAACTGCAGCTGCACAGCTTCGTCGTCGGGTTCATTTACCAATCCCAGCAGCGAGGCGGTTTGGCGGTGAATAATGTTCGCAGCGTTCTTCAAAATTACAATATGTTTTCCGCTAAAATCATATATTTTCAGTTTTTTATTTTGAATTGTTGAGTTGATAAGCCAGCTTTGCAATTTTTTCTAATTTTTTTATTTCTTTATTTATTATTTTCATATTTATTTTTTTAATTTTTAGATTTTATATTTTCTATTTTAATATTCAGTATTATTTTATTTGTTTTTCCGGCTATATCTGAATATACTAACTGCATATAGAGAGCTTCTAATTTTTTTTCAACTATTTACCTTACAAATCTAGGCAACGAATTAGCAGGCATAAAAGTCTTTTGCATTTTTTATAAACATATAAATAATGTGGAATAATTCAAATATCCAACATGCCACAATATCAAAAATAAACCACAAAATTGCCGTTTTGAATATTTCTATTGTCTACATTTTATTACACACTTGAGATTTGCTTCAAAATTTTCACCAATATACATAAATAATTTCCAACTGAAAAAGAGCTTTCAAGTTGCTGCTGTTCGCCTATATATGTATGTACATATATATGTATATATGTATATCTATATAAATAAGTATGTGTATATATAACAAGTGGATTTGGAATTAAGAAAACATCTGAAAGTTATAAAAAATTTAATTCAGATTTATAGAATTTTTTATCGAATTAATAAATAAATAATAAAATCCTTAATATACACACATACATAGTTACACAAATTAAACATATATGTACATGTATATCAACTATTTTTTATATAAATTGTGATTTTACAAAAACAAAGTTTCAAGAAATGCAATAAAAAAAATCAAAAATAGAGACAGAAAAGGTAAATCTCTTACTACTAGAGCATATGAAACTAGTTTGGGACTAGTTACGTTAATACTAGTGCACATTTAACTGGTTTGCGACTAGTTAGTATAAAGTGTACTAGATATGTCAATAATAAAATCTTCAATATACATATGTACATACATGCATACATAAATCAAACACAGCAACTATTTTTTATATAAATTGTGATTTTACAAAAACAAACCTGCAAAAAATGCAATAAATAGTTGAAAAATGAAAGCAAAACATTTTTATGGCATTAAAGGTAAATTTCATTCTAGTGGTAAATATGAAACTAGTTTGCGACTAGTTAAGTTATCACTAGTACATATATAACTAGTTTGCGACTAGTTAGTAAAACATGTGTATTAGATATGCAAATGATTTTTCCACATACACATATTATGTACGAATTTAATTTCTAAAAATTTCTAGCTGCAAAATGCTGCACCAAAACCTTTAAAGCAAATTTTGTATATAAATTAAATTAATTTACTTTTTATGCATGGAATTTTGACTAAAAAATTTATATACAATTAAATTTGATTTCTCGCTCAAAGGAGTTTTGTGTTTTCCGCACAATTTGCTGCCGTTGTCAGCGCCAAGCGGAGTGCATTAAAAAAGTTTATACAAAATACAAAAAACATACAACAAAAATAAGAAATATTTAAAGGGAAAGCATTTTATGAATATGTATAAGAGAAATTAAAAAGATTTATGCCGGAAAAATAAGAAATCAAAGTATCCAAAATTTAGTAGCCTTCCACGGCGTGGCGTTAATGTGAAAAATGTGCACGCCCCACCGGAATTTCCATTAATTTCAGACAACAGCATAAACGCATTAAAAGTTAATAAATTTTATTTATTATAAACGACTCGTTTGAGTGTATATCAAATTAGGTGTTATATAATACACAATACATATGTATATATACATATGTATATATATCGTATATAAAAATGCATCCAAAAATAATTATTTTAGTATTCTACGTTACATACAAATACCTTATATTAGAAATAAGTCGATTTAAATAATAATTTGCCAATTTTTTTAATTTTTGACTTAAAAAATATATTTTAAATTTTTTATAATTATTTATATATATATGTATTTAAATTATAAAATTGAAAATTTTAGTTTTAATTGCAAAAACAAAATAAAAAGTTTTCGAAAAAAATTCCAAATGCAGAACTGAAACTGAAGGCTCTATTTTGAATTAAGATTTTCGAGTTACAAAATATTTATTTTTATAGTTATATTCAATAATTATTTTTCATGAATTATTTACTTTTACTACTATACTAATATTACTTTTTATAAGTCATAGCCTTCGACCATTTAATGCCGTCTACAATAATTTATGTTTGCACCTTGAAACAGATTCTATGAATATTATTTTCAATTCCTCAATACGATTACATGTGTAATGCGATCTTTCCTTAATTAAAGGTGTATATGTAAGCAATATACATATACGAAAATACATATGTATGTACATAAAGTGTAAGAGTGGCGTGTTATTGACCCTGTTAAATACAATTTCTCGCTTACTGATTATGGAAAAATGTTGCATTAACAAATTTACGTGTAAATGAAACGCAAAGTAACTGAATTTTCTAACTTATCCTCCTCAGTGATAACCTTTACTTCACGTTTCTCACCTCTGTTACCACTTTCTTGTTTTTGTCACCGTAAACTAAAGGTATTTGTTTACAAAACTCACGGGCGTGCTAAAAATGTTGTTGTTTGACATAAATTTTCAGTTCCTAAGCAAAAGCAGCTGCTTAGGAGCGCATGGCGAATGTGTAGATTAAGAACCTTTGCGAAATATGCTTTTACGTAAGTTCTAACACGTTGCTGATAACGTCAAATACAAACCGCTAATCTGGGTCGCTCACATAGCGTACGGAACGGAAAGTGCCCGTCATTCCCCGCCAGCACACGAGCAATTGATTGCCGCTGTCGCTGGCCGCCCAGAATAAATGCGCGTCCACGACTAAGTGCGTTAATCGTTGCTTGCGCGTCACCACAGGTTGTTTGGCTGCTCGAGCATTTGCACAAACCTACATGCACACACAAGAACGTGCGTGTTTGCTAAAATAAATATTATTTTTATTTATTTATTTACTTTCCTTTTTGCACCCTAAAAAGTGTCCAGCGCACTTAAATGATCGCAATTTCTAAATAATTACGCTGAGTGCTGCTCTTGCGATTTTGCACTTTGTCGCTTTTGACTGCGCCAACGAACGTTTTTTCGCTGCCGCAAACACATTTTTCGCATATTTGTATAATTGAAAATTTATCGTTCCTCCAAAGCCAGAAAAGAAAAGAAAACGAAGACTAACCCAAAAACAACCACAAAGATCAGTGTTCAACGAAGCGTAGAAAAGCTAAACTTTTTTTTTGTACAATTTTTCAACGCCGCTTAATTTAAAACAACAGGTGCGCCAAGTTTTTTCGCAGCAAATTTGAGTGCTATTTTTTGTCAAACAACGCATGTCAACTCACTTCAACGCATATCATAGAAACTACAGTTGTGTGTGCGTCTGTGTATGTGAACGTGTGTTGGCTGCGTGCAGTCTCGCCTTGAAGTACGAGCAGACTTGTCGGCCGATTGTGTGGCGACACATTAAGCGCATTAAGCCAACAGAAAACACAAAGTACAAAAACAAGCGATACTGGCAAATTAGTTGAACTAGCGATAGCCGGGGGATGGAGCGTGCATGCGGGCGGTGAGATTTGTGAAACAAAAACGAAATTCAAATTTGAATGAGACTGACTGACTGACAATCCATCGTCGAATGTGGCCGCCCCTTTTGAGTGATGTCAGGCTGATGGTGGTGGCGGTGAATGGCGGAGGGGAGGTCGTTAGACGGTGGCATACCAGTGCGCCGGCGGTAAGCCTGTTCATTGACACGAGCTTTTAATGCAAAGACAACGAGTCGCATGTTGTGTGGCTGTTCGAGTGGCTTGCATTATAGAGCCAATTATTAGGCGCTTTGCTGTACGTCACTCATACGCCATGTTGACAAGCGAGTGAAAGTACGAAAGGCAAGCAGCGCAAATCCGATGTAGCCGTACAACATTTTGCGCACAAAATTGGCGCAATTGAAAGTGCGCAAAAAAGCACAATTACTACATAGCAAATAAGTAGGTAAAATATAAGCACATTTTGGAAGTCAAAGAAAATTTGCGAAAATTGATTTCTTGTTTTTCATTTAGCTTTTGAATTCGAAAACAGATTTTTTTTATTTTAATTTTGCTTTTCATTTCGAAAACAGATTTATAAATGCGCCTTCAAATTAAATACTTTCTTACAGTTTAATCAGCGACTATGAAACATATGTATGTATGTAGATTATACAGACAATCATTACAATTTTGGGACTACATTTTAGATTTTTTCTTTTATTTGCACAATCCAAATAAAAAAATTAAATTGAAAATAATATTAACATATTTTAACAATAAGAAAATAATAATAAAATATTTTAACAATAAGAAAATAATATTAACATATTTTAACAATAAGAAAATAATAATAAAATAAAAAAACGCTTACTTATTCTGCACCGATGCTATAATACAGAAATACATTTGATCGGCCCGTTTGTATGGCAGCTATTTGCTATAGTGGTCCGATATCGGCAGTTCCAACAAATGAATAGCTTCTTGGAGAAATTTCAGTTCGACAACTCAAAAACTTGGGGACAATTTCTCGTTGTTGTTGTAGCGGCAGAATTCTGCCAAGTTGACTGTCCATGACCGGATAAAAATCCGGGTCCGTTGCAGTTAGGTAAACGCGATTGTCGTTGCAACTATTTCTCGTCTGTATAGACTGTACTCAGCTCGTCACAGTTATCATATATAAAGTATATACATACATATATTATAGGGTATCCGACGTTTCCTTTTGGAACTTACAAACTTCATGGCAAACTTAATATGTCCCGTACAGGGTACGAGTATAACAACCAGTTCCACGAAAGTAAAAGACGAACGTATTGCTTACTATGACGCAGTAAATAAAGTAGGGGTGCTTGTGTTAGTTTACAGCAAAATGGTACCAGTCGCGACCGATACCAACACCTTAGTTCACTTTAAGCGCGCAACAACAACAAATATTAATGAGCACAAAGCGATAAAGACGAACCAATGTATAAAACATATTTATGTTTATTGTATTTGCATGTATTTACTAAGCGTTGCTGATAAGCAAATTTATAAAAATGGGTTTTTACAATTGAATAATGCATAAACGAGGAAGACTGGAGGTTTCGAGCTGATTTTGCCGCCATTGATGAAACTCATAATATTATAGTAACAGATTGCCAAGCTGTGCCATTTTCGATTAATATATAATTGTATATATGTACATACATACATACATATGTATGTGTATATGTACATATATAGCGGTGCGAAGGTGAGCGAACCGCCATAACCTCCACCAGCGGCAACACCAAGCCGTACCAAGCTGTGTTCGCCCGTACCCGAAGTTATCAGGAAATTTTTAATAATTAATATTCCGCTTAATTTGCGTTCCAAGTATAAATTTATATAAATCAACGACCAGAGACCATACACATGGGTGGGTGCTCGCTGAACGAAGAGGTCAGACCGCGTAACCTGAGATGCCATACAGAGCGGTTCACAGTCGCTGACACGGGAAGCGTATATGTTTGAAGGCAAGAATAATAATACTTTGGAAATAAATTAATAAACAAACAATTGAATTAATTGCGGAGCGACTAATTAATTCACCACATGTTGCTGGTGGTTGCTGCGCGGTGCGTGATTGGGCTGGTCGCTAATAAATTTGATGAAGTAGAAAGAGAAAGCCTTATTTCTTGGAAAGTATGTGTGTAACTTTTTGGTTGCAGCACAGCAGTTGTGGTTTGTTTTTGTACATAAAATTGTTGATATATGTACATTTTCCCCTTTTATATAGTTTTTTGTTTCTATTTGTTTTCGTGTTTGCCGATTGCTCCTTCATATCGCTTCATTGCAATGTATTGTACTCTCTGCCATCCAGTCATCAAGGTGGTTACACAATTGATCACATCCGGTCGTTGACTGAGCGTTTTCGGTGCCCTGCAGTCACCATCATGCGATCGTGCAGCGGCAGGGCTTGACTCATGCATACCTTGCTGATTATGAATGCTGATTGCAGTAAAATCAAATGAAGTTCATGAACTCCCCACTTAAATACATTTCTACATACATATGTACATATATACATACACGTGTATCAGCCTAACAATTCCATTTACTTCATTTTGCTTAAATTTTGCATGCTTCGCACCATATACTTATGCACATACATACATATGTACATATGTATATATATTCAAAGATGTATGTACCAAAGCAAAAAGTATCGCGGTGCTCACGTCATTTCGAACGGGTGCATACTTATTTTGAATCGATAAGAGTTAATTTAAGAATTTATTTACTATAATTATACATGGCCCTCTACAAATATTTAAACATACACATATGTACATATTAGTATATGTGTAGGCGATTTCATGATTAACTTTGTTTGCATCGTCATTCCGCCGCCTTCGTATATTAAGTAAATAAGTAACGCTGTAATGGCGGCAAAGGTAGGCGTAATTCCCTATCTAAATGCATGTGTTTGCATGCATGTACATGTCCGCACTCACCTACCAATGAGCTCAGATATTGCTCGCTTCAGTGACTTGCATAGTCGTAACGAGCAATCGCCAATAGTTGAAGAGTAAACAGGTGTAGCAAATGGTACGAACGAGTACATATGTACATATGTGCGAAAGTGTATGTGAGCTCGTGTTGATAGTCGTAACAAGCGACGTTATTTGTTAGTTTTGAGTGCGCTTTGTAAGAGTGAGAAGCCGCAGCCAGGTAAAGTAGTTGGAGAGTAAACAGGTGGAAAACAAATACATACTTTTTCTAGTATCTAACGTGTTTTGGGGAGAAAGAGAAAGGGCGAGTTAACTCTGTAACACCATGCTTATTGGTTATGACTCAAAAAACTAACTCAGTTGAATGAAAATTAAATAAAAAAAATATATAGCGATTAAAAATTGTAAATAATACTATAATCATCATGTGGATTTCTTATAAATTTTACAGTTTTATTGAATGCATTTTTGAGCATATGAGTAAGTATGTATGTATGTATACTTATGTGTTCAAAATGCACTTGCAACTTAAAAGATAAATTTTCTTTTGTGGCATATTGGACCGCATCTCTGAAAATATGCTATCACTCAATGTCAGTACCTTGATTTATTTATTTTCACATTAAGTATTTTAAAAACAACAAACAGGTAAGTGCAGAATGTGTTCCCTAACGGAAGCGGAAATGTGTGTTAGTGTTGGAGTAAAGTTTAAAGTAAAGCGTAGATGTGCCCATAGCTGACTGACTTCCATCCAAACAAGTCAATTCAGAATTTGTTTGTTTATTTTCCTGTTCAAATGTGTCCAAGCTGGCTGACTGCCTAGCGTATTTAGATAGCGCTGCGCAAAAGTACCCAAATGTGAAAAACATAAACAATTTGATTACATGTGTATTTGTGTACATACATATGTACATATGCATATGTGTATTTAAGTAGGCCACTATAAAAATGTTAAGAGATCATATGAGGAACTTAACATTTTAAGTTGTGGTTTTGAAATCTAAATCGACTATAATAAAGTTATTTTTATCATAAACTTCATAAGAAAAATATAAAAATATGTTAACAGTATTGTGTGGTTTATGTTTAAAATTTAAATTACTATTTTTTTAACCAGAAAGACTTAACTAAAAAATAATTTTAAATTTCTAATTCAAATTACCGGATTGAAAAAGTTTTATACCAAGTAATTAATAGAAAATAAATTAAAAATTGAAAAAAAAAATTTAAAATAGAAATAATTTTGCAATTTAAAATTTTGTATTGAAAATTTAATATACATTCAGTTTTTAATTCACAATATTTGTCATGCAACATTTTTTAATAAAAACATTCGTAGCTCTGATATTCATTTCTTTTTATAAAAATAATATTTTTATTTTTTCGTAAATTTCAATATAAAATATAATATGAGAAGAAATTATTTTCTGTTGTATCAAATGTTCTATTCAATTATTTATTAAAGATATGTAAATTACCACACACTTTTTTGTTACACATTTTACTTACTCGTAAATTTTTTATGAGGTCCACCAATTATTTTATGTACTGTTATAAGAACTCTTTGAAGTTTATCTCCCACAATAGTTTTAACGAGCGCATGACTAATTCTCACTTCAATTAACAGTTCAAAAGCATTACTCACATTTTCATTGCACAAACACATATACACGCAATACATATGTATGTACATACTTATATCAACATATAAATTGAAGAATGTTTCTAAACTAGCTTTTCTGGCTTGGCACTTCAACTAACCAGCAGCAAGCATAGAAAAACCAAATGACAGCTACGGCAACTTCCGCCACTGCCCGTGCCACCATTTTTAAATACAATCCACATAAAAGTGAGCAGTTAAAAAACTACAAAAGACATTTTATTTTCTTGATATATACACATACATATGTATATGTACAAAATTATTTGTTGTTGCACACAAGGAGTAGCAAGCGTGCCCGAGCCAGGCGAAATGATCACGCGCCACATCGCAAACTTGTCAAACAACGTGTTTGCACATACACATGTACAAATACAACTAGCCGAGGCATATATGGTGTAAGGCACAATAAAAATATAAAACAATTTCGAATGCAAATATTTTTATTAAAACTATTAACGAAAAAACAACAGACGCCACCATCGTCATGCTGATCACGATCGCCAAAATAAACAATCGCTCACTCACTCACTCGGGCCGACGGTTGGCAAGTAGTGATCTGTCATAAAGGCACGTACATATATGTATATGTATGTACATATATGTACATATCTGCACGTATTTACACTTGAATTAGACACATGTAAATATGTGTGCATGTGTTGAGGCATTCATCCGTCCATCTGTGCATTGATCTAATTTGCTTTCCAGCGCATCTCGTCATGCTCACGTTGCTGAAGAGCCACTCGCTCGGCCACTCGCTGACGCTGCTCCGGTGAAATATGATTCACACTTTCAATTAAGACGATCCAGCCAGCCGCGAACGGCAAAAAAACAAGAAAACTACGAGTAAATTGCATGTAATTATTATGTGAGTAGGAATTTAATTGAAATGGCTAAAGCCATTTAAATGAACGCCTTTGTAGCGGTGTTTGTGCATGAGTTGGCATTACGTTTTGACACCTCGATTGAATTGGGGTCGCCGACTGGCGCGCACACGCAGCTGGGCGCATATGTACTCGTGCATTAACCGCAGCCACATAACTGTCATAAATAGCTAAGGCTTAGTTTGCTTTAGGTTATAAAGACAATTAAAGTGTGGTTGGAAAATGCGGCGAAATTAATAGCAAGTTTGAACCATGTTTTTTTGTTTTAATTGTGGATCTTATTTCCTGGAGTTTGTCTTGTTAATTATTGCTATTTCTCGAGAAAAGCTCACAACCTTATATATGTATGTCAACATTTATGACTATAGAAATTATCACAAAAATGTATGTGAGTTTAAACTCCGCATAATTGGATCACACTAATTAGTAGCTATAGATAACATATTATAGCTTCTTACACTAATAAGTAAACCTTTTTTATTAGTTAATATGGTGGTCGAAAAAGTCTTTTCGTATTTTGTCAAAAGATGTCGTTGCAGTCGTATATCTCCAGTGCTACCAATCACATTGTGTCATACCATATAATGTTAAGCTTAATTTAACCATTAATTTCATAGAAACCAACGTAGCCTGTCTAATCTCTAAATCAAAAACAGAAATAACTATTTGAAGTAAAGTTTTAAAAACCAAGTTTTCAAAACGAGTTTAAAAAAGATAATATTAGAAATCATAAAGTACGTTTACAAAAATTTCATACACATGATTTTTTTTATCGTCTGCAACTTCGCTTTGCTCTCAGCTTCGGTACTTCTTGAAGCTCCTCTGCTTTTAGTGATCTTCTCCATTAACATTATTGTTGTTTGTGCATTCTACTTTGACAATAACTTCTGTGCCGGTACACCTTATGTTGGTTTCACTGTGCTTCCCTAATCTTTCTGTCAACACACACACTTTTTGTTTAACCTGCACCGCCCCCTCTTCACCTCACCCGCACACAGATTTGCTTTAAAATTTCTGTTTGTTTTTCTTTCGCCTTTCTTTGCTAACATAGTTTCCATTTTACTGCTGTTCTAGTTGAGTGCTGTTGTGATTGTTTTTGCTGTTGTTGTTGTGTGCCTTATTGATGCAGTTTGTGTCGATCACTGAAATTTTGTTTTGAAACACACATCCACTTGTTGGCATATTTGATGTTTGCTGTATGGCTGTGTGTTGTTGTTGTTTTCATTTATTGTTATTGCTGTCGTTTGAGTGCATATCAAAGCGTGCACATTCTCAAAAATTAGCAGCGACCATAAAAGCGGCCAGCGATCTGTCAGAAGGTGTGTGCCACACGCCAAGCGAATTATTACATTCCTCGCTGTTTAATGCACTCTGCGCTTTATTTGTTGGAACACGTGAAGCTGTGCGATGCGGGCAAGTGGATGCAGCGGAGAAAAGCGGCCTTTTGAAGTAATGCAGCTTTTGGTGTGGGTTAAATGGAATGGAAATTATTGGACCTTAATAATTTCGTATTATTTTCATTTGTATCTCATTCGGGGAGCGTGAAGAGGTCTGCTTCTACTCTCCCTAGCCCCACCATTTCTTAGTGCAGTCTTTGCATCCACTTGAACGCCGATGAGCACACCTTGCGTTCATTAGCTATTTCCGCTGCAACAACTACAAATACTTTTGCTAGCTTACATTCTCTCTTACTTGCTCTCTCTTCCTGTACCCTCATCTTCTGTTGTTGTATTTAAATGAATAAAGTGCAGCCCGACTATTTAAATTGCATGTTTACTGCCATTAACTATGACTCATCAGACCTGAGAGATGTCATTTGAGTATCTCTTTAAGGGGTTTAACAACAGGTTGAAATTCTGAAATTTTACCAAAATAAAAAATTTTATATTTTTTTTTCTTTTGTTTAATTAATTTTTTTTTTAATTTAATTTTTTTTTTTTAATTTAATTTAATTTTTTTTTTAATTTAATTTTTTTTTAATTTAATTTTTTTTATTTAAGTTTTTATTTTTTTTATTTAAATTTTTGTTTTTAATAAAGTTTCTTCGATGGCGATTGAGTTAGAAATGGTAGGGTGGCATCGTTGGAGGCACAGTTTTCTAAAGCACCAAAATTTACAGTATTTTTTTATACCCATAAAAGAAATCTCGTGTACACTTCGAAATTCTCAATTACACGACTTTCATGGTTCTGTCATGCCCCACCTGCCGCCACATTCCATATGATATGAGTAACTCAGCTGCTAATGGATATCAATCGAAACATTTCCCTTTTACGAGATGCTCCAACTCGTCACTCGTCGTGCGTTGGGGGACCGCCAGGAAATCATGTCATTTACCTTTGCGAAGGCGACTGTTACAACAAGTAAATGCTAATGTATACAAAAATATGTATTTATACATATGTACATGTGTACATATATGCATGTGCGTATGTAAACCGCAGGTTGTGTATACTGCAGTTGGGAAATTGCCGCGGCAACTGTCATGGGAATAATTTTCTCTCACTGCTTTGACACCTTCAACTTTGCTCCCATTATTCATTAGCCGCGGCGTACAACAACAAAAGGGGGATCATGGAAATATTTAGAACAGAAGACATGTGCGCTTATTACAAGTGCGTTTATCCCACTAAGTGTTTGCCTTTGTTTTCACCGTTTTTTATGCTAAAATGTGTTTGTGTTTTCTATTTATTTTTTTTTTTTATATTTGAAAATCGAAACTCTATGCGAGATACGACTTTTCGCATGCGACCCTGTGCTTGCGCTTATTCTTTATTATTATTTTTTTTTTTTTTTTGTATTGCTTCCTATTTATTCTACCTGTACATATTGCATATTTTATATACACTCCATACATGTACATATGTATGAACACGAACGCCTGTGATCGCGCATTCCGCTGTTAAATCACTTGGCATTTTATTATACCTGAGCTTTATTCTCACCCACGGCAAGCGATTTTTTATTAAAGATTATTAATAGTATATGGTATATGGTACACAGAAGTTCGTTAAATAATGAGCGTTCTTGTCTTGCATAGCAGCAGCGCGTTGACCAGCTTTCAATCGGTAAATATTTATTTTTTTTTTGATTTTTTTGCCGTTTGAAAGAATAAATTTACATTTTTGTTGACATCCGCCGCATATTTCTATAATTTAGCCGCAATTTTCATTTGTTTCGCTTTTTATTGCCATAACTTTTCACAGCGGCGTGTGAAAGCCATTTTTTTCAACCTTTTCAGCTGATTTTTCGCTCTTTTGCTCCATTGGCTGTTTTGCATATTTTTACGGAATTATTTGCTTTTTTGTTAGCTTTGAGTTTGTATTGTTATAAATGCATTATTTTGTCTAATAAATCATTTGTTTTGCGCTTGAGGCTATTATATTTTTCACGGCATGATTTAGTTGTGCTTGTTCGAAATTTGACATAAAATGTCTATAACTCGGTCCAACTCGCTATTTGGATGTGCACAATTGGGAGAAGGGTGTGTGCAGACAGGTAAAGTAAGTGCTAGTTGATATTTGGTATAATAACAGAACTTTTTAAAGGGTTTGGAAAATTGTTTCTATAAAAAAATTAATGAATTTTAAATAAAAAAAAAAAAATAATTAATTCAATTAAAATTAACTGTTACTTTTTTAATTGGAATTTTAATTAAAATTAAATATAAACAAAATAAATTAAATTTTTTTAAATTAATTAAAAGTTTTTCAATAAAAATAACTGTAACTTTTTTTAACTGAAATAAAAAAAAAAAATATTTTTTTATTAATTAATTAATAATTTTTTAATTGAAATTTAATTAAATTTCTTAATTATGTATATTAAAATTAAAAAAATTAATTTTTTTTTTTCAATTAATATAAGATTAATTAATTAATTAATTAAAAAAATATTAAAAAAAATTAATTAATTTTCACTGTTTTTAAATCAAGCTCTCGCATGCTCACGCTCAAACTAATCCGCTAGCAAAATCCTGACATTTCTTATCAGCAAGCTTATGCAGCATCATTGCTCGGGTTGTTAAAGTGTTTTCGTGATCTCATCATTTTTTTTGTTTCAATATTGAAAAAGTAAAATCAGAATACACGTGTAAAGACTTATAGGTACAAATCAGATAAGCAAGCGTCAGTCGGTGGCTGCCCTGAACGCAAATGCGTAGTTAGTTACCTAAATTCCAAGTGCGAATTTAGTCGAAAGCTTTGCTTTGCAGCGTTATCAATTTTTGTCGAAACACAGTTCAAAACTCAGGCTGAATAATTACTTCCGTGAATAATATATTTGGCGGTGATGTTGTAGAAACCTACAGCTAAAGCATTTCAACAGGGTGGGAGAATGAATTGGCATGATGATGCTGCTCTTCGAATGACACTCTAAAAATTTTAAACATTATGGTTTGAAAATGTTGCAAAGTTGTTGAAAATTCAAATAGTGTTAATATTTTTTCCAACTTAAGCGATCTTAACTCGATAAACTTTGCGCTCACACACTTACTAATCTCTCTATCTTTCCGTTTCTCATTACAGAGCTGCAAGATATGCCACAAAGCCTTCGCCAATGTGTATCGCTTACAGCGTCACATGATCAGCCACGACGAGTCCGCACTGCTGCGCAAATTCAAGTGCAATCAGTGCGACAAGGCCTTCAAATTCAAGCATCACCTCAAGGAGCATGTGCGCATCCATTCGGGTGAGAAGCCGTTCGGTTGCGACAATTGCGGCAAGAGATTCTCACATTCCGGTTCCTACTCCTCACACATGACCTCAAAGAAATGCATCAGTATGGGCATGAAATTGAACCCGAATCGCGCTATGCTGAAAGCGCTGGAAAAGAATTCTCCGGGTCAAAACGTTAAGCGCTTCAACGCGAATAATAGCGGCGCTTTGAATACAAGTGGACCGACAGAGTCAAGCTTAAATGTGGACGCAGCGTTGCCGGCTGGTTTGCCACCACATATGAACTACTACGCCATGGATGCAAGCGACGCGCTCGTGAACGGCAACGCGCCGCCGTTATATCCGCATTTACTGCATAAATATGACGATTACAACATGAATGCGATGAATGCAGCGCTTTTAGCCACATTCCCGAATCCGTTTTACAGCTTGTCCCCTTACAACATACAACGTTTGTTGGAACTGACGGCAGTGGGACAGCAACAGCAGCATGAACAACAACAGCGTGAGGCCCAACAGCGCGAGGAAGAGAGTCTCACTGAACGCGAACAACAGCAGCCTCAAGTAGAAGAGCACACAGCGCGCATTGATGAGTCGATTGATGAAACAAACGAGGAGGAGACACCGGATGAGCCTAAATTAGTGATGGATCTAGGCGAGAGTGATGCTAAAGATGGAGAAGATGATGATGAGGAGGAAGTGGAGTCGGCAAAAGGCGCCTCGGAGGCGGAGGACCATTCCAATCTTGTTGATGAAGAGAAGATTAACAATGAAGAAATTGAACCTCGACATGATGTGCCACTCGAATCACCCATTTTGGAAGAAAACCGCCAAAATACTCCGAGGTTAGAGAATAAAGAAGCCACAGAAACCACCGAAAAAGACATTTTACCGCAAATTAAAGTGGAGGATCATCGTCCCGTCACACCAGTGAATGACGATCTAGCTGAACAAGCGAGGAGTGCGGAAACTATGCCCGTTATCAAACAGGAATTAGACAGCACGGCCGAAATCGAGGAATCTCGCCCAATGGAAACTTCCACCCCCACCAGCAAAGGACAATATGAGTCACAAATTGACTCCAGTACATGCAACGCTTCTGAGCTGCGCTGTAGTCGTTGCGATACTCAATTCAATCACCAAACTGAGCTGGTACAACACGAAAAGGTGCTCTGCGGCTACATCAAACAGGAGATTCAACATAGCTACCAGGAGCAACACACTCAGCAACAGCGTGAAGAGCATGAAGAGGAACCGCAACAAGCGCCATCTTTAATGCGGCCGCAGCATAGTATGGATGACTCTGCCGAACAGTCTGGCATTTCAACGACTTCCCTATTGCATTCCAGCGATGTTGAAGATTACCAAGACGAGCGTGACTCCAACTCGCGCAACGATTGCAACAGCGAAAGCAGCGAACGCAAGGTACGCGTGCGCACCGCAATTACCGAGGAACAACAGCAGCAGCTAAAACAGCACTACGCCATCAATGCGCGTCCCAGTCGCGAAGAATTCCGCATGATTGCCGCACGTTTGCAATTGGACGCACGCGTTGTGCAAGTATGGTTTCAAAACAATCGTTCGCGCGAGCGTAAAATGCAAAACTATCAACAGGCGAATGGCAAACTGCCTTTCGCTTTGCCCGCAATCGAAGCGAGCGTTCCTTCTACCGCCGCGTTGGAGCGCACTGCACCGTCAGCAGGTTTACGCACGGGCGAAGAACAACCGTTGGATCTGTCGTTGAAACGCGATTGGCCTATAGCGGTGAAACGCAATGGCATGCAGCAACAACATTCGCCTTTATACGGTATTGCGCCAATGCAAAGCGTTGGCAGCGGTGATCTCAATGAAGCTATAAATTTGAGTCGTAAAATGTCTGCCTCGATGTCACCGCCTTCATCGCTATCGCCATCGTCCGCCGCATCCGTACCTCAGTCGCTTAAACAGCATGCGGCTGTATATTTCGGCGCGCCATCTGGGAGTCATCATTTCCAACGACAAACACCATCTCCGAATGAAGCGCCGCTAACGCAACAACAACCAATTGCACCGCGCCACGGTAGCAACAGCAATAACAACAGTTTCTCAGCCTCACTGGCCGGCCATCTGCCACCGTATATGCTGCCCGCCGGTGCGCCGCGGGGTCTGATGCCAATGGACGCGATCTTCCGCATGACACCCGGCGACTATGCTTGCAATCCGCTCATCAACAGTATTAAATTCCCCGACTATCGCGGTACCAGCCTCAGCCCAGGCGGTTCAGAAAAGCGCTCTTGGCGCGATGATGACTCGCGTATCTCGCACGATGACGACTACATTGGTAATGGTTTGTTGGCCAAGCCGAAGCGCCCCAAGGCGGAAACGCACGGCCATGCAGGAGATCCGGATTTGCCATTTGTGTGCGATCAATGCGACAAAGCGTTCGCAAAGCAGAGCTCGCTGGCGAGACACAAGTACGAGCATTCCGGTGAGCAAAAGCGTCATAAAGTGCGCCCCTCCTCTTTTGTACACAGTACGAAGTTTAGGCAATTTTACTGACCGCAACATTTTTTCATCTCTTCAACAGGTCAACGCCCCTACCAGTGTGTAGACTGTCCGAAAGCCTTCAAGCACAAACATCATCTCACCGAACACAAACGCTTGCATAGTGGCGAAAAGCCATTCCAGTGCAGCAAGTGCTTCAAACGCTTCTCACATTCCGGATCCTATAGTCAGCACATGAATCACCGTTATTCGTACTGCAAACCATACAGGGAATAGGTAAACGACAACTCAGCGCAATCAACATCCGCCTCCACAAGATCATCGACAGCAAGAACAACATCGAATAACAGTAAATCAGCGCATCGACGCAATTCAGCGGCCGCTTCACGCAATCTGCTGAATATCGCAGAGTTTCGCAAGAAATTTGGCAATCATGCTAATGGCGCACTCTATCACCACCACTTACAGCAACAACAAACGGCCGCAGCAATGGCGACTGCGGCGTTCCAGCAACGCCAACAACAGCAGCAGCACAATCAGCGACAGCAGCAACATAATGAGCTACAACAACGTTTGCAAGCGCAACGATTGCTGCCGCCGCCACCACCACCGCCTCCACATATAGTGTGGCCACCTTTGAACGGTTCTGGTATGGCCGGCATGTTACCGCCACCTCTTAATCAGCAATTGCAGCAACAGCAGCATCGTGCACAAGCTTCGCCTTTGCCACCACCACCGCTGTTGCACGGCACACACGATATGCCGCATCTTAGCGTGAGCGAGCCGCAACTATACCATCAACAGCCTAACCAAATTGTGGACCAAGCGCTGCTGACACCACCACGCTTCGCCGCACCATCCATGCAAACGATGCCGCCCACAAGTACACATCAACAACGCCAGCAATACTTCGACTTCTTCAATAATAAAATGGGTCTGCTGAATTGATGGTCCATATAGCTGAATAAAATTGTAAGCCAGTAGCTGAATCGTTAGAAATCGCTGTTTATGCTGTTACTGTATGGCTGATTCAACCAATGCACGGCTGAACTATACATGCACGTATTCAGCGCTCGATTTAAATAGGCCAACAGCTGCAGTAAATGAACTAATCAACCGCACGTTTGCTAAATGTGTACACCAGTCAAATTGAAATTTATAAGACGTAAAAGGAATTCCGCACTTAAGCTCGTACTTAAGCCATAACTAGTTTAATACTCGTATTTAGCTGAATAAGCTCAAAAGCACATTCGAAAACCAAATGCTCGTTACAATGTCGTTAGCGTTGTGGGAAATAGCATAGTAAGCAATTTTTTTTTTATTATTCCTTCTACGATTTTAACTAAGAATTCAAAGTGGGAAAATAATTTTGAGTAAGAATTCAATTTTTGTGCAGGCACAGAAGCTCGTAGCAAAAGTATAATGTTGATATTTAGTTGCAAGTGTGTTTTTTATAAGCCGCAACTTGTTAGTTTTAAAAATTATTTGTTTTTAATAAGCAGCCGGTAATGATTTGAAGTTTGAAAATTCTCAAATTTAAACAAACTTGTTAAATCTTTTTTTGTTTTCATAAAATGAGCAACCTTTCGTTTTAAAGAATTTATTTTTATTACTTTTTCGTATAGGTTTGTAATTTTCGAATATTTTCGTACATTCACAAGCATGTTCGCTGGCCAGTACCAAACATATACTCACTTGAAATTGATGTTTAGTTCTTAATTATGTTTAGTTGTAAGTTTCTAAATATGATTTAGTTGAAGGAAACAAGTATTTCTTATTTTAGTATCGAATATTTTTAATTTTTTATTTAATTGTTATTATTATGATTTTTTATGAAAATATTTGCGCATAATTTCGAGTTTTACGTTAAACGTTACTACAATTTTTTTTAGCTGTAAAGTGTCAGCCGCTGGGCTGGGCACTAAAGTAAACATTAAATACATCTAAAGAAAAGTAAGCATCACTTTATTTTTAGATTTCTTTACAAAGTTTTCTAAACACAAACGTTAAATTCACAAGCATAACGTATAACGTGTATTTTCCTATTTTTATTTTTTTTTTTGTATTTCAATATGGTATTTAAAAAAAAAAAATTTTAGTAATGAAAGTAAAAACTTTAACCTTTTAAATTCTTAAAATACAAAAAAAACATAATTTCACGCCTTCTACTTGAGTATTTAACCAAACAATAGTTTTCTTAAAGAATCTGCAAAGCAGAGAAATAGTATTCAAACACTGTATTTTTTAAAATCACACAAACTGTATTACACCAATATGCAATAGAATATGTTCAAGCAATATAACAATATTTATTCACCACACACACACAAACAAACAGTCTTAAAAACGACATGCCATTTACAGTTAAACTTTTGTTTTTCTTTGTAAGACAAGAACACTCTTTACTGCTAAAAATATTTATTTTTCTGACTATTTTCTTATCAAGAATTCACATAAACCTCAAGCCACATACATAAGTACATGTACTCTTATATCCCCTTCTCTCTTAAATCTTTATTTCGATTGAGGTTTGGGAGAATTCAAACGCACAAGAAAAAACCACTACGACGAGCATTCCACAAGCGAACCTGGCGTGTAAAGCGAAGAACATTCGTTAAGCATATGCCACGCCCACTAGGGAAATTTGAAACAAAACAAAAATGCATGCGGAACTTAATTAAACTTTGTAAGCCAGCACAAAAAATAATACAAAATTCACTAAAAAGAAATGAAAATTATAAAAAATGTTAATATTTAAGAGAAAAATTAATTTGGCCTTATCAAGAAACTTATTTGGAACTTTAAATGTGCTAAAATTAGTAAATAATATTAAAATTACTTTTAGCTTGTAAATTGCGGAATTGTGTTGTTGTAGACGCGTTTGAAGTAAAACTAAATAACTAACTTGAGGTGAAAGCGAAAAATATAATAGCTATGTTGGTAAACTAACAAAGCAAAAACAACAAAAAAAATCTCGTATTATAGCATAGCAAAATTTTTTCACAAACTTTTAAGCTCAAGTTATTACAACAAAATCTTTGAAATTTAATACATAAAAATTAAGCAAAATATGTTTGCGAAAAAAAAATTAACTACTTAACCTACTTGTAAAAATTCATGGACAATAAGAAACTTACGGAAATTTTGATGAGTTTCGAAAGACAACAAATTTCCAAAGCCTCCTCGCTACATAAATATTTTACCTGCATTTGTTTTTGTAAATTCAAAAATTTGATTACCACTTGCCCGATGAAAATAAAGTCATTGAAAGACAGGAAATGCAATTACAACGAAAATCAGCACTTTAACAACCACCACAAAACAGTCATCAACAAAATTACAGTTGTTGTTAAAATAAACAGCAGGTTAAGCAGAAGTAAAAAAAATGTGTGCCAAAAGAAAGGCGCGCAAATTGAAGAAACACAAATGCATAAAGAAGGTTTCCTAAACAACGAACTCATTTCGTTTCTTCCTCAAGCTCCCCTGAGAACCAGCGATATAATGCAAATTTTTAAATTTGAAAAAAAAAAAATAATTAATGTTAAAAAAGAATAATTTGTATGCAACAAAAGTAATTTTACGCATCACTATAATGTAATTATAAAATTAATTTAATAAATTTTCGGTTTCAAGGTTTTGGAAATTTTTTCGCTATGAAATTATGCCCTGTATATCCTAACCGAGCAATCAAGCTAGAAATCCAAAGACATGTACTGTTAGCACAATAAGCGTGGCAATGTCGCCGCCACAACCCCCACCACAAGGTTGTAGTTGTGTATGTACACTTAAGTTAAAATAAGTTTTAAGGTTAGTTTTAGCAATTCCTCGTATTTCTTATTTGTAAGTCCTCGTATCCATACTTGTCTGTATATAGATTTATGTTAATTATATTTGCGGTTTTTTACCATTAACAGTGAATTCTTAGCGGCCATAAACTCCAAAATATTGAGTGAAATCAAGTTGAACGTAATTATTAGAGCATACATACATAATTACTTTAATTCATAAACTACGTATAGAGCATATAAATAAACAAGTTTAATTACACAAAAGTTGAATGTTAAATTAAAAGTAAAGTTGAAATTAAAATGAAACAAAAAACACCTAATTTTTAAGCACAAATTTTTCGGCCTGTAAGCGCCTGAAGAAATTTGTTTTAATGCCTTATAAATCGTTAGTTATAGCAACAAGTTGTATTTAATAAAAAATAATAATAATAATAACAAATACATTGTAAATCTCCAAATCAGCGCCAATCCAAATAAATGAAATACTATTCTTGGAAGTTATATAGAAGCAACAGTGCCATAAGGTTAAAAAGTGTAAAAGCAGAGCCATAACTACTGCTTTAAGCCCACGAACTGTCTGTATGTGTTTATCTGTTTAATGTTATTTTTGAGTTGTTTTACTGAATAGTTTTAAGTCACTTTTTTAAATAATTTTTTACTGCTTGTTTTAGCTGAACATTGTGTGTATGTATTATTAGTTTAAAATTAGTTGTATTATTATTTGTAATTACTCCTAAATAACAGCCTTGATTACAAGATTTCTACACACATATACATACATATGTGCATGTAATTGCGTATGTATAAGAGCAAAACGCTTGCAACACAAGCATTCAAGGCGGAGCGAAACTTAAGCTTGATTATAGCTATTTTTTACCAAATACATTGAACATTAAGCGTTATATATACTTAAATAAATGACTAATTGAAAATATATGTAATTATGGGAATGAAGCAAGCAAAAATAAAAAAATGAATATATATTATATACAATGCATTCTTGGCGTAAACGTATTTTAATCAAAATAGTGTAAAAACGATGAAAACGAAGCAAACGCGTTGACGAACATTCATGCATACTTCGGTATGCACACCAAAACAAAATACACACATACACAATTTTTGTCTTCATGAATTTACAAAACTATTATTATTATAACAATTATACAATTTACAACATTAAAAGAATACGAATGAATGAAAAAATATAAATAAAACACAAAATATATTGAAAATTAAATTTTATTGCATTTTATTTGCGCGAAGTGGTTGAGATTATGTAATATTTACATATTTAGGATATACAATGGTGTTCATGAAAATAGTATAATACAGTATCAGCTTCTTATATTAAAGTATCTTTTCTAATATATTTTAACGACAAGTTGGATTATTTTGGTAGGACACTTTAATTTTAAAAAACGTAAAAATCTCGTTACTGTGCTTCCATTGTATTTTCTACAAAAAAAAAAAAATTAAATAGTAGAGGGGCTTGTTCGTTCATTTATTAAAAAAGATTAGATAGTAGCGATCAGTTTATTTAAGAGATTTAATAATTTTGCGTATGAAAGTTTTTTGAAATCACTAAGCCCTTTTATTTTTAATGGCTGGAAGAAGGCATTGAGACATCGAGAAGTGTGGGTTGATAGTTTTGCAAAGGAAACCAGAAAGAACCTACAGAGGATCTAAGTTGTGGAGGGATAGAACTACAAACTCATATGCAATGCTAAAGCGAGGAATATGTACAAAAGACAGTATTAAGAGAGAGAGAGAGATTGTTTGAAGTGTAGAAAACAAGTACAAACTCAAAAATTAAACTAAATATTAAAGCTTGTCGGTTACTATTTTTATAAATCGTTAGAAAGTATTAGCTAAGAAGTGGTATCCATCAAAAAGGATCAACGCAATGTCCTTACTGAAATGCCTTTATGAAATCGAAACAGAACATGATTTGAAAAAAAGTTGTTGAGTAGTGTGAAAAAAAAACAACGTAAAGTCACTCATTTCTTTTGAAAACGGGCTCTATTCATTATTTTTAAGAATAGGGGTATCCTCTTGCTCTTGCAAAACCCTTGCACGGTGCAAGAATTGCATATATTTCCGCTTGGTGCACCGGCGCAACAACAAACACAGGCAGAAAATTATTTGCAATGGCTGTAAAATATGTCAGACCAAAACCCATGTATATTTGCGTGACATTGCACGCAAATATATAATTGCAACCCTGTTTGAGCTGTCATTTTACATAAAGACATATTACGTCGTTAAATTGTTGAGAATGGTAAGTTTTAAATAGATTTCATAATTTTTATTTAAATTATAAAGATTTGTTACAGTTTTTTTGTTAAAAATGTATGCAGAACCCTGCAAGACGGGTAGCTGTTAGCAAACGTGTAAGCGAATTGTTATTGTTCACTTTTGCATTCGTTAAAATATTTGTTACTTTTGTTCAGAGAGTGGGAAAAAAGTAACACATAGCTATTTGATGTTCAATGGTTATCTCGCTCTAACCAATGGCAAATATCGCATGCTGCCTTGTTCTTACAGAATACATACATTTGTTAGCAAATCTCTTCACAGTATGTTACGGGTAACAAATTATTTTGTTAGCGCCTAGCTTACCCATGTGTTATGGATAACAAAAAGTATTTGTTACCCGAATATCTGTTAGTGTTATTATTTTGGTTATCAGTTTGTTACCTTTAACATATAAGCATGTTAGGAAGAACAAGCAGTAACAAGATTATCTGTTACCCATTTGTTACTTCTAGCAAATTAAATTCTTTTAAATAAAACTCAGTTTTTTTATTATTTCTCTTTATTTAATAATAAAATCAAAATAAAATGCACAATCTATAACAAATATTTGAATTAAATATACACTATTTAACTTTAATAATTTAAAACATACTCCATTATTTGGTTGCTGCACGCAATAGATTTGAATTTTACCAATGGTCCAAATGATTTCTGTAATATTAAAATTTTTAATATTAAATTCACAATGCTTACCTTTTTCTCCTTGTTAACGTCTTTCGTTTTCTCTATATAAAAGAAATTAATAATATATATATATAAATTAGAAATTAATTATAAAATATCATATTATCAAATAGCGAACTTACCTCTTTAAAATCCAAAATAAACTGCGCTTTTCGTTTATTCTTCTTGAAAAATTGGGTATTCGCCTCTCCTATTCTAACAAGTTAACATTACAATATGTTTATAATGTCGATAGTTTTTCTCTACCTTACTTACGTATTCTCCCATTCCATTGAAAATTCCAGAAAATGTAAGAGTGTTAGTGAACAGCTGAAAATGTTTCAATGTGTTTGTGCAATCTGTTACCTCCGTCTTGCAAGGAAGGTGCGCCAATTCACAATAGCCATGCATAATAGTCATTCACAATAAATTGACCGAATCAGCTGTTCATACATCACTACATTCTGCAATGGGTGCTGTCGTGCCCTTGTATATTTCGGTATAGTATTTTTGCAATCCGCAATCTTGCAAGAGCAAGAGAATACCCCTTATATGTAAGAAATATTATTGCAAAAAAATCAACAGCAAATTTCTAAAACTAAAGAAATAATTTCATGTTACTTTGCAACACAGTGTTCCATTCCCATTTCATATCATAAATTTTTACAACACTATAGAAATGTCAGTACGGGTATATATATAATGGTTGTAAACAGCTGACAATTCATTTGTGCTCTTATTATTTTTAGGACGCATTTAATTAAAAAGCTTTAATATTATTTATAAAGTGAAAATATATTATTACGATCAACTTGTTGGCCATCCAAAATTATAGCAGTTCATCGGAAAGTGATTCTGAAGCAGACGAAGCCACCAAAAAAGTGATAACTAAAGCACAGACTACTGATGCAGTCGCACATTTGAAGCCTATCGACCCCGCGCTCTCGATTGCTAAATCCCTCGCCGTTTGCTCAGCTCCTGAAGTTGTGCCGATGAACGCCGTTGATGTGTCGCGTACAATTGATCCTACTGTGAAAGAAGTGGCATATAACCCAAAATTTGAAGAACTGTACGCACCTGTTAAAGGCCCGGAAAATCCTAACTTAACACAACAAATGCGAGCGCCGCGCAACACTCTTTCTGGATATGTGGAAAAGGCGCACATTAATGCGTTTGAATTTGAAAATCAGCGACGCACATTCCACACTTATGGTTATGCATTGGATCCCTCAGTCGACGAAGTTGCAGACGGTCAAGGATTTGTCGGTGATTTACAATCGGCATATAATGATGATGGAAAAACTGTGTTTGAATCACCGAAACCGAAAAAGAAACGTAAACAAGATAAAAACGACAATCCAGAAGACATTGATGGTTTCGTTGGTCCTTGGGGTAAATATCAGGATGAACAATCCATAGCGCGTCCGAATGACCGAGAAAAGGCTGAACTGGAAGAGATTCTTGCCAAAAGACATAGGCGTAATCGCATTGTTGAAGATAAGCCATTGGAGGAAAAATCTGTTCTTCACAGTACGTTACTAAAATATAGTTTCTTTGTTTTTAAAGTTTTAATACCTAATTAATTTATTTACAGTCAAGGACGCCTACGACTATCAAGGACGTTCTTACTTACATGCTCCACATGATTTGGGTATTAACTTGCGTTCAACGTCCGCCCCAAATAAATGTTTTTTACCAAAATCACATATACACACTTGGACTGGGCATACAAAAGGTATTTCGTCAATTCGATGGTTCCCTCAAACAGCGCACTTACTGCTTTCGGGCTCAATGGATTGTCGCGTGAAACTGTGGGAAGTGTTCGGCGAGCGACGTTGCATTCGTACATTCTCTGGACATAGGCAGGCGATCAAGGACATAGCTTGGAACAATAAAGGCACTAAATTTCTCTCCGCTTCCTATGATCGTTATATAAAAATGTGGGATGCCGAAACTGGTGAGGTTATATCACGTTTCACAGCCCGCAAGATGCCCTTCTGCGTCAAGTTCCATCCGGACAACAACAAGCAACATCTCTTTGTTGCTGGCACATCTGATAAGAAAATTATTTGCGTAAGTATTTTTTTCACTTCTAAAAATATTTATGTACTAATATTTAGTTTTGATCCACAGTGGGACACACGGAGCGGAGATATTGTTCAGGAATATGATCGCCACCTGGGTGCAGTCAACACTATTACATTTGTTGATGAAAATCGCCGTTTTGTTACTACCTCTGACGACAAATCAATGCGTATTTGGGAATGGGATATACCAGTAGATATGAAGTACATAGCCGATCCCACGATGCATTCCATGCCGGCAGTGACGCTTGCACCAAATGGCAAATGGTTGGCGTGTCAGTCATTAGATAATAAAATCGTGATATTCTCGGCGTTAAATCGCTTTAAAATGAATCGTAAGAAGACGTTCAGTGGACATATGGTTTCGGGTTATGCCTGCCAGCTTGACTTTTCGCCTGACATGAGTTATTTAGTTAGCGGAGATGGAGACGGTAAATGCTATATATGGGACTGGAAGACAACGAAAATGTATAAGAAATGGCAGGCGCATGAGGGTGTGTGTATAAGCGCAATGTGGCATCCACATGAAGCAAGCAAAGTAGTAACAGCCGGTTGGGATGGCCTAATCAAATACTGGGATTAGACGAAAGACATTGCATAGCAAAATATGTTAAGTAGTGCACATCTCACACAGTTGTAATAGTTTTATATTGAATAATAGAAATAAAAATGTAAATAAATAACAATCATAATAAAAGAATATTTATTTAAAATCGAATATTGTAGAAAATTTTAAAATAAAAAAAATACTTGAAAAATGCTTTTATAGATTTGTAATATGCTGCAAATTTGATTTTTTAAAATATTTAACTATTTTTTTGCACGATTCCAACACTTCTGCGAGTTCTGTGCTAGTAGAGAACGACTTGTCCAACAAATTGTTAGACAAATGGCTGCTACAATTTAGTCTACAATTGTTTTGTTAAGCTTTTCAGATACTTGTTCCCCTATCCGTTACAAACGTAATTTTTTCAATATTCGAAATATCAAATTCATTGAATAAACTTTAAAGTTTTTTTAAGATGCTTTCGCCTGTTGTACTTTCGAAATCTATTGATTTCATTCCCAAAATTTGAAATCCTTTTGGTAGTGGAATGTTACTCCTAAAAAGTTCCGCTTTACAAAGTTGTCCAACCACATATCAATTGTTGCTGACGCGCCACCACTGCTCACAATCTTATTGATTTCAGCCTTCAATTCTTCCTTCTTATCATTGGCGCATTTCGTGACTTTACGTGAAATGGTTGTGTGATCCGGTAGCATGTCTTCCACGTCGTCGTGCTCGCCATAAGTTGCATCGATCTTAATAAAAAACTTTACTAGTTTAACAAACCCAGAACCGCGCACAGCTGAAAATGGCCGCCAGTCTTCTGTAATCCAATTTGCGCATTTTTCAATGGTCTCAGTTTTGTCCAGCGGTTTGACAGTTTTTAAACTTTGGGATTGCTTTAAGTTTTTGCAGCAGCTGTGTCTATTTAAATTTGACGTTTGACTTGCGTTGTACTTTAACACATTGCGACATGTGCGGCAGAAAACAAATTCTTTTAATGTACTGTTGTCCGGTTTTACTATTTCAGTGAGTATATTCCATATAAAGCTTCTTCCCTTGCGCTGGCCAGATAATGTGTACATTCCGTTTGCTATGTTGTCAGTAACACTCTTCGCAGATTCGTTCTCCATTATTACATATGCTATTTAATACTTATAATTATTATTATTTACGCCACCGATTATTGAGATCAAACTGCAACTGTGGGCATTTGCTATCATAATATAATCATTTGAGCAAAGGCGTAGGGTAGGTAGGTTCGAGCTGATGTAGGGCATGCTTTGAGCTCTTGAAAAATGTATTTTATCATTTTCGAAATGCCATCAGGTAGGTAGCTGATGTTGAAAAAGAGGGATGATGATCCTTTTTTTTACAAATGTATTTCTGGGAAAAATGGGATAATAACAAAGGGTAAGGGATAAGGGTCCTTTTTTTTACAAATGTATTTCTGGGAAAAATAAGAATTCATATTTTTGGACTACTAAATAATATTTGCGGCATAAATTTTGTGTACCAATTAAAATAATAAATTTAAAATTAGCAATGATATATTCCCCATCGAACCACCCGGTATAACCAAACAGTATGATTGTGATCGAGCTGAATGCAAGCAGCATTTTCGAACATTCTGATATGTATGTCACCCGCAAAAATTACGAATATTGTTCTACGAAAACAACAATGGTTTCAAATAGCGTCAGCAGCGTCACAACTCAAAATGGCAGCCAAACCTAGAAAAAGAAAAAGTGACAACCCCGCAAATATAAGTATTCAAATATATTAAAATAAAATTGACAACATAGTTTATTTGTCGATATTCAAGTCAAGAAATGTCTCAAAGAAAATATTCAATATTCCTCTGATTTATGTGTACAGTGAATCCTAGTTAATCCTAGAATTGGCGATCGTTCGTTTGTGTTTTCGGCACAGCTCGGATTTTATACCAACAACACAATGTTGTGACGCGTCAGTCTTTCGACACATTGACTCTTTGACATGAAAGCAATAAATATGAGCTTTGCCATTGGTTGTCCGCGTCAACGGAAATTTCCCATGAAGCATTGAATGTACATATTTACATACATTTGTTGCATGTAGACAAATTTACAAACATTATGCGTATGGTTCTTTTATATTTGTTTACATGCAAACATAATTATATTATATGGGCAAATGTGCGACCGCTTGGTCTTCTAACATGATATCGAACAGTTTATTGACCAAAGAAAATATTTATTTAAGTACATAAATATACATACATATGTATGTACATATGTCGTACCAAACCTATATATGTAAAATGCATATTTAGGTAGAAATACAAATTTTATTTAATTATATACATACATATTTGCAAAGATTTTATGGAATTCATCATAAAATAGCTCAATTTTGAAATATATACTATGTACATACTTATGTGATTTCATAACAAGTATATGTATACCGATCTATAAATTACAGTATACTCTCGAAAAGTAAATTCTCAGAAAGTAAATAATCGCGGAAAAGTAAATCACCTTTAAGATTACACATGCACCTCGAAAAAGTAAATTTTTTAATTTACTTTTCAGAGAATGTGATAAAAAATTCGAAACGAAGCAAGCAGCGTTTTTTACGATGTTGCAAAAACACTTACTCTCTTGTTTATCGCGTCTGTTTAGTAAATAAACTTTGAGATATGTACATATGTAAATGGTCAGAAAATATATTGCAAAAGAAAAAAATCAAAAGAATATTCAAAATTTTTTTTCTTCATAATAAATACATATGTTTTTCATGTAAATCCATATGTTTTATTGAAGCAAATAAATGAATGAATTTTTTAAGTTTAAAAATGCATTTAATATTATAAAAACAGATAATTTATGTATATATTTGGAAAAGTAAATTATTCGAAAAAGTAAATTACCCAAAATACCAATCGATTTACTTTTCGAGAGTATACTGTATATGCAACATCGTTTGCGCATAGTAAAAAAGGGAATCTGTAAGTGTACATTCCTTAACATTGGAATTATCATTATTTTTCTGATTTAACACTGTAAATGCTCAATTCTGCTATTTTCGTGTCCCCTGATGTTAAGTGGTGAAACACGCTCATCCAAAACAGTAAATATCCCAAAAATGAAATATCCCTAATTTCTCGACATCGTCAACCTTCTCCATAAATATACGTTCTCTGATATACGTTCTCCGCTGAAGCTTAAAAAATAATTTCAAGTTTTTTGCAACACTGTGTTCCATTCCCGCTTCATATCATAAATTTTTACAACACTATAGAAATGTCAGTCGCGTTATATACTATATATACCATGGTTGTAAACAGGTAACAATTCATTTGTGCTTAGGAGGCATTTGATTAAAAAGCATTAATATTATTTTTAAAGTGAAAATATATTAAAACGAGCAACATGTTGGCCATCCAAAAATATAGCAGTTCATCGGAAAGTGATTCTGAAGCAGACGAAGCCACCAAAAAAGTGATAACTAAAGCACAGACTACTGATGCAGTCGCACATTTGAAGCCTATCGACCCCGCGCTCTCGATTGCTAAATCCCTCGCCGTTTGCTCAGCTCCTGAAGTTGTGCCGATGAACGCCGTTGATGTGTCGCGTACAATTGATCCTACTGTGAAAGAAGTGGCATATAACCCAAAATTTGAAGAACTGTACGCACCTGTTAAAGGCCCGGAAAATCCTAACTTAACACAACAAATGCGAGCGCCGCGCAACACTCTTTCTGGATATGTGGAAAAGGCGCACATTAATGCGTTTGAATTTGAAAATCAGCGACGCACATTCCACACTTATGGTTATGCATTGGATCCCTCAGTCGACGAAGTTGCAGACGGTCAAGGATTTGTCGGTGATTTACAATCGGCATATAATGATGATGGAAAAACTGTGTTTGAATCACCGAAACCGAAAAAGAAACGTAAACAAGATAAAAACGACAATCCAGAAGACATTGATGGTTTCGTTGGTCCTTGGGGTAAATATCAGGATGAACAATCCATAGCGCGTCCGAATGACCGAGAAAAGGCTGAACTGGAAGAGATTCTTGCCAAAAGACATAGGCGTAATCGCATTGTTGAAGATAAGCCATTGGAGGAAAAATCTGTTCTTCACAGTACGTTACTAAAATATAGTTTCTTTGTTTTTAAAGTTTTAATACCTAATTAATTTATTTACAGTCAAGGACGCCTACGACTATCAAGGACGTTCTTACTTACATGCTCCACATGATTTGGGTATTAACTTGCGTTCAACGTCCGCCCCAAATAAATGTTTTTTACCAAAATCACATATACACACTTGGGCTGGGCATACAAAAGGTATTTCGTCAATTCGATGGTTCCCTCAAACAGCGCACTTACTGCTTTCGGGCTCAATGGATTGTCGCGTGAAACTGTGGGAAGTGTTCGGCGAGCGACGTTGCATTCGTACATTCTCTGGACATAGGCAGGCGATCAAGGACATAGCTTGGAACAATAAAGGCACTAAATTTCTCTCCGCTTCCTATGATCGTTATATAAAAATGTGGGATGCCGAAACTGGTGAGGTTATATCACGTTTCACAGCCCGCAAGATGCCCTTCTGCGTCAAGTTCCATCCGGACAACAACAAGCAACATCTCTTTGTTGCTGGCACATCTGATAAGAAAATTATTTGCGTAAGTATTTTTTTCACTTCTAAAAATATTTATGTACTAATATTTAGTTTTGATCCACAGTGGGACACACGGAGCGGAGATATTGTTCAGGAATATGATCGCCACCTGGGTGCAGTCAACACTATTACATTTGTTGATGAAAATCGCCGTTTTGTTACTACCTCTGACGACAAATCAATGCGTATTTGGGAATGGGATATACCAGTAGATATGAAGTACATAGCCGATCCCACGATGCATTCCATGCCGGCAGTGACGCTTGCACCAAATGGCAAATGGTTGGCGTGTCAGTCATTAGATAATAAAATCGTGATATTCTCGGCGTTAAATCGCTTTAAAATGAATCGTAAGAAGACGTTCAGTGGACATATGGTTTCGGGTTATGCCTGCCAGCTTGACTTTTCGCCTGACATGAGTTATTTAGTTAGCGGAGATGGAGACGGTAAATGCTATATATGGGACTGGAAGACAACGAAAATGTATAAGAAATGGCAGGCGCATGAGGGTGTGTGTATAAGCGCAATGTGGCATCCACATGAAGCAAGCAAAGTAGTAACAGCCGGTTGGGATGGCCTAATCAAATACTGGGATTAGACGAAAGACATTGCATAGCAAAATATGTTAAGTAGTGCACATCTCACACAGTTGTAATAGTTTTATATTGAATAATAGAAATAAAAATGTAAATAAATAACAATCATAATAAAAGAATATTTATTTAAAATCGAATATTGTAGAAAATTTTAAAATAAAAAAAATACTTGAAAAATGCTTTTATAGATTTGTAATATGCTGCAAATTTGATTTTTTAAAATATTTAACTATTTTTTTGCACGATTCCAACACTTCTGCGAGTTCTGTGCTGGTAGAGAACGACTTGTCCAACAAATTGTTAAACAAATGGCTGCTACAATTTAGTCTACAATTGTTTTGTTAAGCTTTTCAGATACTTGTTCCCCTATCCGTTACAAACGTAATTTTTTCAATATTCGAAATATCAAATTCATTGAATAAACTTTAAAGTTTTTTTAAGATGCTTTCGCCTGTTGTACTTTCGAAATCTATTGATTTCATTCCCAAAATTTGAAACCCTTTTGGTAGTGGAATGTTACTCCTAAAAAGTTCCGCTTTACAAAGTTGTCCAACCACATATCAATTGTTGCTGACGCGCCACCACTGCTCACAATCTTATTGATTTCAGCCTTCAATTCTTCCTTCTTATCATTGGCGCATTTCGTGACTTTACGTGAAATGGTTGTGTGATCCGGTAGCATGTCTTCCATGTCGTCGTGCTCGCCATAAGTTGCACCGATCTTAATAAAAAACTTTACTAGTTTAACAAACCCAGAACCGCGCACAGCTGAAAATGGCCGCCAGTCTTCTGTAATCCAATTTGCGCATTTTTCAATGGTCTCAGTTTTGTCCAGCGGTTTGACAGTTTTTAAACTTTGGGATTGCTTTAAGTTTTTGCAGCAGCTGTGTCTATTTAAATTTGACGTTTGACTTGCGTTGTACTTTAACACATTGCGACATGTGCGGCAGAAAACAAATTCTTTTAATGTACTGTTGTCCGGTTTTACTATTTCAGTGAGTATATTCCATATAAAGCTTCTTCCCTTGCGCTGGCCAGATAATGTGTACATTCCGTTTGCTATGTTGTCAGTAACACTCTTCGCAGATTCGTTCTCCATTATTACATATGCTATTTAATACTTATAATTATTATTATTTACGCCACCGATTATTGAGATCAAACTGCAACTGTGGGCATTTGCTATCATAATATAATCATTTGAGCAAAGGCGTAGGGTAGGTAGGTTCGAGCTGATGTAGGGCATGCTTTGAGCTCTTGAAAAATGTATTTTATCATTTTCGAAATGCCATCAGGTAGGTAGCTGATGTTGAAAAAGAGGGATGATGATCCTTTTTTTTACAAATGTATTTCTGGGAAAAATGGGATAATAACAAAGGGTAAGGGATAAGGGTCCTTTTTTTTACAAATGTATTTCTGGGAAAAATAAGAATTCATATTTTTGGACTACTAAATAATATTTGCGGCATAAATTTTGTGTACCATTTAAAATAATAAATTTAAAATTAGCAATGATATATTCCCCATTAAACCACCCGGTATAACCAAACAGAATGATTGTGATCGAGCTGAATGCAAGCAGCATTTTCGAACATTCTGATATGTATGTCACCCGCAAAAATTACGAATATTGTTCTACAAAAACAACAATGGTTTCAAATAGCGTCAGCAGCGTCACAACTTAAAATGGCAGCCAAACCTAGAAAAAGAAAAAGTGACAACCCCGCAAATATACATAAGTATTCAAATATATTAAAATAAAATTGACAACATAGTTTATTTGTCGATATTCAAGTCAAGAAATGTCTCAAAGAAAATATTCAATATTCCTCTGATTTATGTGTACAGTGAATCCTAGTTAATCCTAGAATTGGCGATCGTTCGTTTGTGTTTTCGGCACAGCTCGGATTTTATATCAACAACACAATGTTGTGACGCGTCAGTCTTTCGACACATTGACTCTTTGACATGAAAGCAATAAATATGAGCTTTGCCATTGGTTGTCCGCGTCAACGGAAATTTCCCATGAAGCATTGAATGTACATATTTACATACATTTGTTGCATGTAGACAAATTTACAAACATTATGCGTATGGTTCTTTTATATTTGTTTACATGCAAACATAATTATATTATATGGGCAAATGTGCGACCGCTTGGTCTTCTAACATGATATCGAACAGTTTATTGACCAAAGCAAATATTTATTTAAGTATATAAATATACATACATATGTATGTACATATGTCGTACCAAACCTATATATGTAAAATGCATATTTAGGTAGAAATACAAATTTTATTTAATTATATACATACATATTTGCAAAGATTTTATGGAATTCATCATAAAATAGCTCAATTTTGAAATATATACTATGTACATACTTATGTGATTTCATAACAAGTATATGTATACCGATCTATAAATTACAGTATACTCTCGAAAAGTAAATTCTCAGAAAGTAAATAATCGCGGAAAAGTAAATCACCTTTAAGATTACACATGCACCTCGAAAAAGTAAATTTTTTAATTTACTTTTCAGAGAATGTGATAAAAAATTCGAAACGAAGCAAGCAGCGTTTTTTACGATGTTGCAAAAACACTTACTCTCTTGTTTATCGCGTCTGTTTAGTAAATAAACTTTGAGATATGTACATATGTTTTTTGCATTTAATATTAATGTATATATTTGGAAAAGTAAATTATTCGAAAGTAAATTACCCAAAATACCAATCGATTTACTTTTCGAGAGTATACTGTATATGCAGCATCGTTTGCGCATAGTAAAAAAGGGAATCTGTAAGTGTACATTCCTTAACATTGGAATTATCATTATTTTTCTGATTTAACACTGTAAATGCTCAATTCTGCTATTTTCGTGTCCCCTGATGTTAAGTGGTGAAACACGCTCATCCAAAACAGTAAATATCCCAAAAATGAAATATCCCTAATTTCTCGACATCGTCAACCTTCTCCATAAATATACGTTCTCTGATATACGTTCTCCGCTGAAGCTTAAAAAATAATTTCAAGTTTTTTGCAACACTGTGTTCCATTCCCGCTTCATATCATAAATTTTTACAACACTATAGAAATGTCAGTCGCGTTATATACTATATATACCATGGTTGTAAACAGGTAACAATTCATTTGTGCTTAGGAGGCATTTGATTAAAAAGCATTATTCTTATTTTTACAGGGCAAATTGATTAAAACGAGCAACATGTTGGACATCCATAATTATGGCAGTTCATCGGAAAGTGATTCTGAAGCAGACGAAGCCACCAAAAAAGTGATAACTAAAGCACAGACTACTGATGCAGTCGCACATTTGAAGCCTATCGACCCCGCGCTCTCGATTGCTAAATCCCTCGCCGTTTGCTCAGCTCCTGAAGTTGTGCCGATGAACGCCGTTGATGTGTCGCGTACAATTGATCCTACTGTGAAAGAAGTGGCATATAACCCAAAATTTGAAGAACTGTACGCACCTGTTAAAGGCCCGGAAAATCCTAACTTAACACAACAAATGCGAGCGCCGCGCAACACTCTTTCTGGATATGTGGAAAAGGCGCACATTAATGCGTTTGAATTTGAAAATCAGCGACGCACATTCCACACTTATGGTTATGCATTGGATCCCTCAGTCGACGAAGTTGCAGACGGTCAAGGATTTGTGGGTCGGCTTTAGTATACGATCCCACGATTTCAGGGTTAAAAGTGGTATGGTTGGATAGAGCTGATCCTCCAGATTAAGAAAATGTATAATTGTTGCCGCCGCAAACTTACAGTTTTCGAGATATTTGCATTTAAAGTTGAAAATTTTGCAAATTTTATCTTGCAATTTCTCGATTGCTAGTAATTATTTAATTTATATTATGCCTTTTTTATGCACTTATACTTCATTACATTGTTTCTACATATTTTTTTTTCCAGTAATTATTTAGTTATTTGCTTAAAATAAGCATTTTATATTTTACACATTTTTCATTTCATGCACAATAACAAAAGTATTCCGTGTTGACAGATAATAAGTGTTGCCATAATTACACATTTATCAAACGAATAAAAATGAATAAAAAATAGGACTATACCCCAAATACATAAATCACTGCCCTTTTTCTTGATATATCAAGATTTTTGATACACCCCGGTGTTGGATCGGCCAGGGTTATTTTTTTGAAGCGCGGCCGAAGGCCGCCAACGCGAAAAGGAGTTTTACTTAAAAAAAAAACTTGATACACCCCGTTGTTGGATCGGCCAGGGTTATTTTTTTGAAGCGCGGCCAAAGGCCGCCAACGCGAAAAGGAGTTTTACTTAAAAAAAACCTGATACACCCTGGTGTTGGATCGGCCAGGGTTATTTTTTTGAAGCGCGGCCGAAGGCCGCCAACGCGAAAAAGAGTTTTACTTAAAAAAACTTGATACACCCCGGTGTTGGATCGGCCAGGGGTATTTTGTTGAAGCGCGGCCGAGGCCGCCAACGCGAAAAGGAGTTTTACTTAAAAAAAACCTGATACACCCCGGTGTTGGATCGGCCAGGGTTATTTTTTTGAAGCGCGGCCGAAGGCCGCCAACGCGAAAAGCAGTTTTATTTTTTTTGAAGCGCGGCCGAAGGCCGCCAATAAAGCCTTAAAACTTTTCTTATTACAATGGAAAATTTATTTCAGATAGTATTTGTTTTCTGCGTTTGAGTTTTTATATCCATTCTTATTCGTTTGATATATGTGTAATTATGGCAACACTTAATATCTGTAAACACGGAATACTTTTGTTATTGTGCATGGAGTGAAAATTGTGTAAAATATAAAATGCTTATTTTAAGCAAATAACTAAATAATTACTAAAAAATAAATATGTAGAAACAATGTAATGAAGTATAAGTGCATAAAAGAGGCATAATATGAATTAAATAATTACTAGCAATCGAGAAATTGCAAGATAAAATTTTCAACTTTAAATGCAAATATCTCGGAAAGTATAAGTTTGCGGCGGCAACAATTATATATTTTCTTAATCTGGAGCATCAGCCCTATCCAACCATACCACTTTTAACCCTGAAATCGTGGGATCGTATACTAAAGTTTCCCCGGATTTGTCGGTGATTTACAATCGGCATATAATGATGATGGAAAAACTGTGTTTGAATCACCGAAACCGAAAAAGAAACGTAAACAAGATAAAAACGACAATCCAGAAGACATTGATGGTTTCGTTGGTCCTTGGGGTAAATATCAGGATGAACAATCCATAGCGCGTCCAAATGACCGAGAAAAGGCTGAACTGGAAGAGATTCTTGCCAAAAGACATAGGCGTAATCGCATTGTTGAAGATAAGCCATTGGAGGAAAAATCTGTTCTTCACAGTACGTTACTAAAATATAGTTTCTTTGTTTTTAAATTTTTAATACCTAATTAATTTATTTACAGTCAAGGACGCCTACGACTATCAAGGACGTTCTTACTTACATGCTCCACATGACTTGGGTATTAACTTGCGTTCAACGTCCGCCCCAAACAAATGTTTTTTACCAAAATCACACATCCACACTTGGACTGGGCATACAAAAGGTATTTCGTCAATTCGATGGTTCCCTCAAACAGCGCACTTACTGCTTTCGGGCTCAATGGATTGTCGCGTGAAACTGTGGGAAGTGTTCGGCGAGCGACGTTGCATTCGTACATTCTCTGGACATAGGCAGGCGATCAAGGACATAGCTTGGAACAATAAAGGCACTAAATTTCTCTCCGCTTCCTATGATCGTTATATAAAAATGTGGGATGCCGAAACTGGTGAGGTTATATCACGTTTCACAGCCCGCAAGATGCCCTTCTGCGTCAAGTTCCATCCGGACAACAACAAGCAACATCTCTTTGTTGCTGGCACATCTGATAAGAAAATTATTTGCGTAAGTATTTTTTTCACTTCTAAAAATATTTATGTACTAATATTTAGTTTTGATCCACAGTGGGACACACGGAGCGGAGATATTGTTCAGGAATATGATCGCCACCTGGGTGCAGTCAACACTATTACATTTGTTGATGAAAATCGCCGTTTTGTTACTACCTCTGACGACAAATCAATGCGTATTTGGGAATGGGATATACCAGTAGATATGAAGTACATAGCCGATCCCACGATGCATTCCATGCCGGCAGTGACGCTTGCACCAAATGGCAAATGGTTGGCGTGTCAGTCATTAGATAATAAAATCGTGATATTCTCTGCGTTATATCGCTTTAAAATGAATCGTAAGAAGACGTTCAGTGGACATATGGTTTCGGGTTATGCCTGCCAGCTTGACTTTTCGCCTGACATGAGTTATTTAGTTAGCGGAGATGGAGACGGTAAATGCTATATATGGGACTGGAAGACAACGAAAATGTATAAGAAATGGCAGGCGCATGAGGGTGTGTGTATAAGCGCAATGTGGCATCCACATGAAGCAAGCAAAGTAGTAACAGCCGGTTGGGATGGCCTAATCAAATACTGGGATTAGACGAAAGACATTGCATAGCAAAATATGTTAAGTAGTGCACATCTCACACAGTTGTAATAGTTTTATATTGAATAATAGAAATAAAAATGTAAATAAATAACAATCATAATAAAAGAATATTTATTTAAAATCGAATATTGTAGAAAATTTTAAAATAAAAAAAATACTTGAAAAATGCTTTTATAGATTTGTAATAGTATATTCTTTTAAACAGAAATTAACGTTTAAAAACGTAATTTTCATCAGAATTTTTGCTCAATCATTTCACCCATGTACCAATGCGAAGCATTTGTATGAGTCTCAATATTTTACTCATTTCAGAAGTTCACTCATATTTAGCATCGTCCGGAACTACTCAATTTCATAATTTGTTTACACAATTTTTACATTTGTTTACAAACAATTCCACTTTCTACGACAGGACCATGCGCCAATAATCAAAACACAAAATACCTGATAACAGCGTGACCTGCGCACTGGGGCCCAAACTGCTGTCAAACAGTTTAAGTTTAACAACTGAAACCCCTACAGCTTTATTAAATAAGGAAGTGATACGCCATATGTGCTTTGTCTGCTAAGTGAAAATAATCGATTTTAACAGCCGCGAACCTTTCCATACAAAATAATAGAAATATATTCCAAAATCAAAACTTGAATACTTATTTCTATTCGAAAATAAGTCAAGAACATACTTTTGCTGCAGTGCATACAAAGTTTTTCATTTCCGACCGTTAAGTGAAAAATTGAAAAATGTAGAGACTGCATACTTCCATCGTAGTTCATGGCCGTTCAACAATAGTTGTGATGTGAAAGTGAAAATGAAGTAAACACAGTTCTTTTGTTTGAAAGCAGTACTTGAAAACTAGAAATTAAACAAATATTTTTACAATATACTTATTCCCATTACAAAAGCATCTCATTTCCTCAAGACTCCTCACGTTAGATAACAGTAGAAAAGCGCACTAAACTCCAGTTCCCTCAGCAAGAATCAAAACAAGCACATCCACCACAATTAAAATTGTCGACAACAACAACATCAACAATAACACCTTATCCATTACAATCATCGTCCCTCCTCATAACCAAAAATACCTTAGAATACTATCACTTCCGCTCTAGATAGAAATCGCTATACCGAAAGCACCATCGTCACTCTATAAGTGCTGTCACAATGTCCAAACCACCCACAGACACCACGGGTCTGGGCTACTCATACCACTTGCCCTCGGGTGGTTTACTTTTACGACTCAAGAATTCCCTCTCACAATTTAGCGATCTATTCAGTGAGTTCAATAGATATATTGCACCGGCCTACCATCATGACCGATGTGAACGTTCGGTGCATATGCGTCTTTATTCGATGCAAAAACGCGAATTCGTCATGGTCTTTCTGGGCTTTCTCATCTGCTTCGGTTTGGCTATTGTAATTGGCCTCACCGGACCACCCATTACAAGTACATCGGAGATCACCGCCAAAAGTATACTGGCGAACACATCGTTGGCTAATAGTAAAACGGTATTGGCGACAGGGCCGTTTGCGATGAAATCACCACTAATGACCACGTACTCCCAGCAACTGTGGCTGATTGCCAAATTGGTGACGGACAACAATGATGGTGAGTTGGAATGAGATATGATTAAGGGGTGCATGTTTATTTTATACACTTTTTTTAGACGAAAAATACGATAAGAGTTTCCAGGTGAGCGTGGCCATAGATGGTATTACAGAACAACACAAGCCTTTGAGCATACTCCGCGCCGATTCGGTTCGCAATCGTACTCGACACTTGTCATGCGTGCGGAACGATTGTGAAGAATTTACGATACTGCATTTGGGTTTTCTTGAATATGCACATTATATAATCACTGTGCGCTTCTATGGACTGGAGACCTTCCACCAGAAATATAATATACGCAGCATAACATTTTATGTAAGCTTTACTGATATTGTAATACGATAATTTGAGAGTTTGGTATTATTTTCTAATATTATTTTTATATCTTACACCTTTATAGTTCAAAACTTATAGTCCCGAGTTTACACAAATCGAGATATGGTTCCGCTTTATATTTCTATTATTTACGTTCATTGTAATTGTAAGTAAATATGGATATAGGTATGTTAATATGTTAGCAGTATATAATTTTAATATTTTTATAGTGCTGGTATGCTCACACACTCCGCAAATATCCCATCTACGATTGGTCTATCGAACAGAAATGGATGTCCATACTCCTGCCGCTTCTCTTGTTGTATGACAGTGCGTATAAAGAGAATATAAAAAATTCATGCTTAAATTATCAATTTCTTCTTACAGATCCCTTCTTTCCATCAATTTTCCTAATGAACTCGTGGTTCCCTGGCATGTTGGATGCAATTCTCCAAGCCACATTCCTGTGTTCGCTCCTCATGTTTTGGCTTTGTATATATCATGGCTTGCGGCAGAATGAAAGGCGTTTCATACGATTCTACTTGCCAAAAATCATTGTTATACTACCAATTTGGCTATGCGCCATAGTATTGGCCACTTGGGAGAAATGCAACGAGCTACGCGATCCCACCTATAGCCACTTTGTGGACACACGAAATTATAATGTGAGTGACGAGGATGCGAGTGTACGTATATGACTATGAACATGCCAATATTTCATCTATCTTTCTAGGGCTTCAAGTTGTTCTTTTTCATAGCTGGCTGTATGTATATACTGTATTTGGCCTTATTAGTATTACGCGCCTATACTGAGCTCAGGTCGATGCCTTATTTTGGTATGCACTCTTGAAATATACCGTTGCGATAATTTTAGAGTTGTTTAATTAAACAAATATTTTCCAGATATGCGCCTGAAATTCTTAACGCTTTTGATGTTATTTGTTATCTCCATTACCATAATGGTAACAACATGCCGCTTTGGCTTCGGTATATTGGAGGATAATTTTGTGGCCACACTCAATACCACCTATCACAGTTCGGCACAGTTCATGTGCTTTTATGGGCTGTTGAATTTTTACCTATACACTATGGCTTATGTGTATTCCCCTAATGGTCGCTTTTCACAAGGTATGGACACTACAGAAACCAGGACATGCGAAAATTTGTAACAATGATTTTTTTTTAGAAATCTCTGTAACTAAAGATAATCCTGCATTTTCGATGATTAATGATTCGGATGAGGAAGTTGTATACGGCTCGGAAGATGAGTCACGACGTCCTCTCACTGTGGGCAACAAAAATGATTATGATAGTGATTAAATAGTAAGATAACTACATAAATTATATTTATAGGTGGCATATTTTGGAACACAATAATTTTTCTGTGAAATGCAAATGTGTCGTTTTTCTTCATTTCTGATAAGCAAATATTTTTCTAGGACACTTCTATAAGACCTATGTACCCTCTATTTTAATTTGTAATTAAATTTTCCTTTGGCCCTTTTTAATAGTTGCTGTATTTTGAAATATTTTTTGTCATTTTTATTTTATTATTTTTTTTTGGTATTTTTTTTGTTTACAAACTTTTAAACGAGATGTATTAATAAACTATTAAATATATGTATGTACATATATGTACCATAATATATGATTACTCAATTATATGGTAAAGTTCATCTGACACAAACAAGATGCAAATAAAACTACCAAACTTTCTGATATAAATGATACATTTAATATATATGAGGATTGGACCCGCGCATATTTTATAACAAGACAATGTTTCGAAATTTTTGTTGTTGTTTTTGCAGCGGTGGATATTACCAAAATAATATTGAGGATTTTCAACGAATTGGTCCATGTCCGTTTCTTTTACGTAGACCCGACTGTAATGGCAACGGTCATTGAACGGATGTTGGTCAATAAAAAGAACAAGTTAAAAGACAGATTTTGTTGTTGTGTATGGCCATCGTCGAGTCTATCTCATTCTGCAGAGATATGTATATTTATCTACAACAACAAAATAATTTTATTTAAGTATTTGGTAAACTTAAATTCGTGAACATTAAATTGTACACAAATAAGAATTTTTAAATGTTGGCAGCTCGGTTACAAGTTGCTGAACTCACAGAGTTGCATCAAACAGTATTAGTAAGTAACCATTACCTGCCAACATGTCAACAGTTTTTTGTTTGTTTTCATTTGACACTCGTTCTATTCAGTGTTGTCGGTTTTCCTTCTTGATATACCTATTGTATTTATCACTTGTATTTGTCCGCGCAACTTTAAACATAATGCAGCGCGCTGTTTTAAAATTAAAATTGTCTTTTTATTCGCGGAATGTCTTTAACAAATTAAATCAATAAAGTGAAGTTAGCAATAAATAAAAATAGAAAAATAAAGTTTTTTTTCCAAAAAAGTGTGCGTGTTTTGCGTAAAGCAGCGTCGCTTTATTGAGCGGAATTCTTTATTTAAAAACGTGTGTATGAACTCACATAGGTGTTTTTGTTTTTACAAAATTACTGGCTTAACAAAAAAGATACCAGCTGGATAGCGTTTTTAAGTGTACAAGTTCTCAACTTCAGCTTTTGGGATTGATACCTAACATATACATATTTCTTGGCTATTGTAACATCAAAATTGCACGATCTTCGTTCATTGATTTCAAAGCGGGTGTGTGTGTGTGCTTTTCTTTCTGAACAACTCCAGCTCCAATCGCTTATAGTGTAGCAGGTGTTGGAGCCCAGCGTAAACTGGGCCAGCGTATCAAATTGAAAAGCAAAAATAAAAAAAAACTTTGTGGTGATTAACGAAACTAAAGAAAAAGAAGTTAAACCATAATATTTTACCGCATAAGCAGCAGATATTAACAGGTAAGCAAATGTAGGAATTTTATTGTTGCGTTTCATAATAGATACCACAATCACAAAACCTGGTTGCGTTTCATAATAGATACCACAATCACAAAACCTGGTCAACAGCGAGGAAACTCGTACGCTATTTTTGAAGCCTTAGTGACTTTAAAGATTTTAGCCAATAACCTTGTTTTTAATAACTCGCTTTTTAATAGTTTAAGATCTAATGAAAATGGAAAAAAGATAGTTATTCTTTGGATATTTTCAAAGTGGGAACACAAACCGGCTTTCATTTATTCATTATTTAAGAGTTCTCACCTGTGCCGTCTTAATGGCAAGAATTATTTATAGGTTGCGATAGCGTTTGGCAAATAAACTTGCATGGATAAATTGTTTTATAAAGTGGTTGATTGCAAATGCCTTTAATTTAATAGATATTTTAGTGAAAATCTTCACACTTGCATCATAAGGCATGCTCACAACATTTTTGGCACTTTATTTCTGGAAATTTGATTTGAAAGATCAGCAGCAAACAAATTTCGATTGGATTGCACAAGATTCTAGAAATGCTCAATCCTGAGTTAGTTGCTAATAATTCATATCCCTATTATAATGTTTTAATTCGTAAAAAAGTTGATGGTTCCGTACTACTGGGAAGTCTTCAAACTTAAGAAGGTATTGTAGTATATAATAAAAATATCGCACATTTTTTTCCTAAAAAGATGTTTAAATTTCAAAGAGAATTGATTGATCGCGTGATATTGCATATTAAAAGTTCAACAACATTCGCGTTCCTGGATCTCGGTCAATATACATTTGTTTGAATATTGAACCTGCTTCTTGGTTATTTTATCAATTGCCAAAATCCTGAAAGTTGTGCTCTAGACTAGAATGCTCATTATTAGTTATAATACTTATTGATTTTATCTTAGTTGGAAATAAAGAGCCAACAACCTGTTCTCTGTATTTTTAGTAAAACGTATTAAGTCACATTGAAAGTCTCTAAACGAATCTACTCCTTCATTTCATTTTTATTTTTTCCTAATACCATATTTAAGGGATTTATTTTGGTTACTAAAACACTGGACAGTGGTAAAACGTGACTTGCTTAATCAAACACACTGCTATCCAACTTAAATAAAGTGATTTGCATTTGCATAATCATTGTCAGTGCATTTTACTCAGTTCGATTAACGGCACGACGTGGCAGTAAAATGTCTGAATCATTGGCGTCACAACTCAGACTAGAGTCCACAGAAAACTGCAGGCGCACGATTCAGACGCATAATTCTAAAGTCATAGAACTGCACTCCAACAATTCGAGTTGGATTGTCTGCATGCTACGCATTTTAATTTAACGAATTTGTACGCACGAAATGATAACAACAATTAATATAAATTGTTTGTGCTGGCCTTTCAGCGTTCGCACTTGGGTCTCTGTGAGCTGGGCTCGAAAGCTAGAAGAAAACAAATCCCTCGAAATAAAAATAGATAAAATTGTATATAAGTGCATGTGTAAGTAAGTGAATATTAGTACGCGCGTGTGTATGTGCCCGCTGGAGCGTGTTACTTGAACAACAAATAATGGTGGTTCATCGCCAATGCAATGACAAAACTCGCACTTTGGTAATTCCAATTCGGAAGTGATTCTGCTCCGGTAGAGTGAGTATGCCCAAAATAAACACTTTAAACGTACGAAGCGTGGGTGTTCAACCACCGTGAATACAAGATCACCCTCGCTTCGTACTACGGTCAACAATTTTGCGGGCAAATCGCGTTCCCATTATCATCTCTCGCTTTTGTTGGCTTTTGCCTCACTCATGTCCAACCGTAGGTGTGTACCGCGGGAATTACCACCGAATAATTAGCAAAAATAAAAAGTGAAATAATCGAAAATGTTAATGCTAGGAAAGCACATTGAACATAAAACTTTAAAATGCTGCTGAGTTAGCTTTTTGGTTACTGCCTAAATGGGAGAAAAACGCCGGCCGGCTGGTTAGTTGGGCATTCGGCTCACCTTTGCTATACTCGGAGTACGTTGACACTTTTCTTAATTCCTCTTTTGGTGCCTCTTCATAAATGGTATGTGCATGCGCATATGGATTGAGTAAAAGTACAGAAAAAGTGTGATTTTTATTGAATAGCACAAAACAATGATTCTGCACCTTTTCGGCCTACCGATCTACTCTTTAAACATTGATAAATTTTCCATTTCCTCTTTAACGTTCCAAGCAATATGGATAGATAAATTTTAAACCTAAACAAATGAAATTCAAAGTATCACGATGAGGGTGTTTCTTCTTAACAATATGGTGCATGTAATTTTCGTATTCCCACACAGCCCACAAGTTTCATTGGGGGTTGTTTCAACTCTGTCAACACCACATCAGCTGTGCTGCGCAGTGTGGTCGCCTTGACAATACAAACTCTGTTTATTCTACTCGGAGCCAAGTATGATGAGTGCTCGTTTATATCGTAAATCCATTTTTAGATTGTGTGTGTATACATTGGATCAAACTCGCGTTGTCCTCATCCATCCCGCAGTGGGAATGGTTATGGTATTGTTTTGTTTTTGCTTACTGCTAGTTGTAGTTCAGCGTTTGGTGCATCAACAGTGGCGTCTTGTTTCTAAACTAAATTCTCAGATTCGAAATGTCACCGGTTTTGCAAAGCGAAAACAAGTCAACAAAAGAGTTGGAGAAAAGTGAGCTATTCGTGAATTTTAATTTATTCTCATTTAACCTCTATAAGTTCTGATTTTAAAATAAGTTAGTGAATATGTGTATTATAACCAGGGATTTGTAGTATTATAGAGAAAACATTGAAGATTGTCATTAAACAGCATGTTGGATTTTGAACTTGACTGACTTAACTGTGAGTGTATTCTGGTTACCGTTGATATATATACATATGTATATCTGAGCGGCCTAAGAATCTTTCTAACATTTATCTTTAAAAAATATTTCAATGGAATACTGTCAACGAAATCGTTGTAAGCTTTAATTTGGAATCGAAACTCAGTATATGAGTATTTATACCCTGAACAGGGTATATTAAGTTTGTCACGAAGTTTGTAACACCCAGAAGGAAGCGTCGGAGACCCTATAAAGTATATGTATATATAAATGATCAGCATATTGAGCTAAGTCGATTTAGCCATGTCCGTCTGTCTGTCTGTCCGTCCGTCTGTCTGTATATATACGAACTAGTCTCTCAGTGTTTAAGATATCGTTTTGAAATTTTGTAAACGTCATTTTCATATCAAGAAGCTGCTCATTTGTCGGAACTGCCGATATCGGACCACCATAGCATAAAGCTGTCATACAAACTGAACGATCGGAATCAAGTTCTTGTATGGAAAACTTTCACATTTTACAAGATATATTCACAAAATTTGGTACAGATTATTTTCTAAGGCAATAACGTAATCTCCGAAGAAATTGTTCAGATCGGCTCACTATAGCACATAGCTGCCATACAAACTGAATGAACGGAATCAAGGGCTTGTATTGAAAAATTTCGCATTTGACGTGGTATCTTCACGAAATTTGGTATAGATTATTTTCTAAAGCAACAATGTAATCTCCGAAGAAATTGTTCAGATCGGCTCACTATAGCACGTAGCTGCCATACAAACTGGACACATAGTTACGAAAAGAAAGGCACCTGTGTGTGTAGCTTCAGTGTAGTCGAAGTTAACGTTTTTCTTGCTTTTTGTGTTTGAAATCTAAATTATCATAACGGAATCGCACGTTATTAGCTGTTATAATATCAGGAATATAAACAATATTCACATTAGCTTGTGTTTTCACCTTTATCGAACAAAAACTATAAAATCTCTTCTTCTTGGTGTCCATCTTTGAGCTCAAGTTTTTTGTAGTACAAAATCTTATCTCTCTAACGTAATAATATAGCGTAGCTCGATCGAAATTAAACGATATCAAAGTTGTAGTAAGAGATTATTACAGTTATACATTGAAAAAATTGTGCATTTATTTTTACTAAAGCTTATGTATATTTGTATCACATATTGTAGTGTGGTTATAAATATTAATATCGCTTTAATTAAAATTTAAATGTGATTGAATTGATTTTTTCTGTAATTACATATTTGTAATCCTCAACTTTTTATAGTTTTTGGAGTATTTTCTTATGCGAAAACAGTAATTAATCATCAAATTGTCTAAACAATGGAAGACTATCTTTCATAATAATGTGAATGAATGGGCTTACAAGCGTGAAATACTTGTACATGAATGAGTACATGCTTGAATATATAGCATTTAGCCGACTACCATCGCCATTCAGTCAGTAGGTTGGTTGATAATCCCCACACATGTCTATTAATACGATTTTGTGAATTTATTTAAAAAACCATTTACCCACTTTCAACAAAAGCCTCGCTTACAAATTGGCTATGAAAAACTATTTATCATTTCGGCGTGCAGCTAAATACAAAAGCAAACACGCAGACCTAGTATTAGGTAATACAAATACGGCAAGAGACCATAAATGTTGCGCCGTGGAATTGCAAAAACTTGAACTTGACAATCAAACAGCGTTGATATATGCCAAAATTGTTGGCTCTTTTGTCCCCCTTTCCAATTAACGAAATCACTTTTGACACGCGTTCGTTTTGACAAGATTTTGCACTTTCCTACAAACTCTTTTAATGAGGGCTGTCGCAAACCTTGGTACTGTATTCGTTTCACATATTTTTTAATAGTTTGTAATTAAATTGTGTATTTTTAGTGTTTGTATCATTAGCATGTGTTTGTTTGTTTGTAGCAATCGAGCCTCTACTTTGGCGAATCAATTAGTGATCGTGCAATTATTCGCAAAACAAAGCGACAGCCTCTATCGCCACTTGCAATACAATAGGTAATTGAAGAATGTGATTACATAAATGTGTATGTGTGGGTGATTGTCTTAACCAACAACATTCCTTTTCGCGGTACTGATTTTCATCGCCGCATTTCCACCTTATTCGTCATGACAACTGTACCGCCCGCCCCTATTGGGGAACTAAACAAAATGTTGAAGGCGTCATAGTGTGAAGGGCAAACACGTGCCTAAGTTAAGCACTGGAAAATGAATGAACGACCTTCCACGTTTTGAATTTTCGATTTTTATACCCTGAACTGGGGTACATTAACTTGAGACCTTATAATGTACATTATCAGCGTAACGAGCTAAGTCAATTTAGCCATATCCGTCTAGTGCATGTCCGTATACTTATATGCGAACTAGTCCATTAGTTTTTGAGATATCGCTCTGAAATTTTGCATTCGTACTTTTATCATCAAGAAACTGCTCATTTGTCGGAACGGCCGATATCGGACCACTATAGCCTATAGCTGTCATACAATATAAATAAATTCAAATAAAAATAGATAAATTCATGAAATTTTGAATACTTCCTAATACAATGATGCAATCTCCGAAGAAATGGTTCAGATCGAGTCAGTGTAGCATTAAGCTGTCATACAAACTGACAGGTCAAAGTTCTTGTAAAGATTCTTTTGTACCTGTGAAGAGTATTATGGCTTCGGTGCAACAGAGGTATGCTTTGTGAATTCCATTTCTTATTATTTCAAATTTCCTCGCTAATTTCTTCTCTCTATTTTGCCTTTATTGATTTCCAGTAATTACATGTACATACATACATATATTTTTCTTACCACCTACGCTGGGACACGTTTTTACGTATTTAGCTATACACGTGTGTATGTATAGTATATACCAATAAGTAGATTCGCCACCACTTAGTGTTCGTCTGTGTTTTGTCGTTTTGTGAGATTTGTTTTCTTAACAACTTAATTGAAATTTTAAATAATTCTCGGAACTTTAAAACAGCAACTCCCCAACAGGTTGGCATTGCTAATATAACACGCATACATATGTTATATCTATCTAAAAATATTTAAGACATATGGGTTTGATGAGTCTAAACCGAATGTCACGAAGTCAACACTCCGTTCCCACTATAATCGGGTCTACCCTACGAAACCGTACGGCTTTTTAGCCAGCCAAAGACTGTCAACTCGACAACATTCTTCAAAATTTTAATATTTGGGGAATGTTTTCTGCACTCTACGAAGCCAATCCTCTCGATTACGATGTTTTGCATCCGATTACTCGATAACAAATAACAAATAATTAATTAGATTCTAATTAGTAATGTATTTTTTTGGTATTTTAAGCTGTTTTTGTCGTAGAAACAAGTCTACTTTGGCTGTTTTCTATTCAAGTGTAACTGTGATCTGTTTTGGCACAAATATCTCGATTGCATTTTCTAACCGAATATCGTCTTAATTACTCTGTTTTTGAAAAGAAATAAAAAAAACCTGTCTCGGTTCAGTTCACAGCATTTTTCTTCTTAGATAATTTAATTAAAAGTCAACTTTTAACTCATACATATATACATACATATGTATGTACATACATACATATTTCGCATTTTTAAAAGAAAGCTAGATTGGCTGAAAGCATGCGCTAAATGTTGTTTGCTGCTTTTGGCCATTCTGCCGATTGTTGATGCAGTCGCACCATTTCTGAGCGGGTTTGCGCTAGTGGGCCGCAACCTACCACTTTTGCACAATCACCAGAAAATAGTGGCGGATTTACGTGTTGCTCGTCCACTGACGTTAACTGACACATGTGTACATACATATGTATGTATGTATTTGTACTTGAAAGAAGGTTTGCCACTTTGCTTGTGAGTCGAAGATCTGTTGGTCAAGAAGCTCCTCGCCAAAGCGATACTCGTTCTTGTTTCAATATCAAGTTCAACCAGTTCGACATAGTATCGCAGTATCGACACATCGCCCAAGTCTTTAACGGTGCATTGGCAGTCAAGAAGCGCAAGCAACAAATACCGCGCGCGAGCGGGTATGCTTCTTAACTTGTGTCTTGATTCTTGTCTTTTGTTTTATGTGCTAATTGTAGTATTCTCCTCTTACTCGGATTTTCTACTTTGCGGCGACTTTTACAATGCAATGAACGCAACGGCTGTACAAAAATACGTAAGTAGTTACATATGTACATACACATAACCGGTTCGACACGTTTTGCGCTGACGAACGAGTGTAACTTATCGGCCGACCATCCACTGCCCGTCCGCCCAGTAATCACCCAACTTGGTAATGTCTGTTGGGCAGAGATTCTATCTATCGCCTTGACTTTCGTTGGTGCTGCAACATTGTATTCACCTTTCTGAGTGTTGGCCAACAACAATGTTAATAAATGGCAAAAACGCTAAAGTCATTTCTACTCGCCAGTAACGAGTGGTCCAAATGCTTGTTAGCTGTTTTCTAGCCTAGTTTCCACTCTGAATTTGACTGATAACAATATTTTTTGAGGGCCAGTTGATTGAACTATGTTTCGCTAAAATTAACTCTACTATTGAAATATAACAGTGTGTATATCCGAGGTTATAAGCCGTTAAAGCTCTCAATTGGAAACGCGACTCTTTGTAAATTCATGAGATTCTTTGATAGTTTCTTTAGTGTATATTTTATACGAACGCCGCAAGCGTAGGCGAAAAGTCTTGTCCAGCCAACAGGTTTCTAGTCCTAGAATTTTCGCTGAAACTTAATTTGAGAAAGAGGAACTAAAACCACCCTGCAGATACCATGGACGTAAATAACTTACAAAGACACACAACTACATTTTTTACCTTTTTCTCTACTCTTTCTTTTGCCCATAAAATGTCGAAGAGCTGTTTACGTCTTTAAAGTCATGACAAAGCTCTGTTGGGTAAGTCAATATTTTTGTTTTTTTTTTTTCTTACTGCAAGAAAGTTATTTATTTATTTACGTCAAGTATTTGCAAATGCCTCACTGGAAAAAGTTGTAGATAATTAAGCTTTCTGTGACATCATGGCCAATACATAGCAGCGCCCGTAACGGTGACAGGCAGTTATGGAGACAGGTTTATGAGCGAAATGTTAGTTTTTCTCATGCAGTTACTTTTTATCCTGTTCTCAAGACAATGTTGCTTATTATTTTTCCAAGCTTAAATAATTTGTTGCATACTACATACATTTGTACTTATATACACACAATTTACTCATTACAAAACAGTTGCTATGTCAGCTCAACTGCATCGCTTGGCGTAATTAATAAACGCCAAACCATATTATTGACTTTAAGGTCTTGATTCAATCACGTGCTGAAAGTTGACCTTCATTAATCTGTTGCTTTAAAGAATCTGATGGTTTTTTAATGATGACAATGTGGAATGGAATTCCAGACGTTTTAAGGAGTGATGGAGGCTGCTATATATATTTCTGGCCTAGGCAACACTAAGTGTTGCCAGGTGCAATCTGACATTTGCATTGGAAAGTTTGACATTTTTTAGCATAAAATCACTCAGAACGTTTTGTTATTTAATCGTGAATTGTTTTATTTACAGGGAAGTAAAAAATTCATCTCGGCCAAAAAATGGAATTAACTCGTGAACATTTCCGTGCGATCATTTTTCACAACTTTCGACGTGGATTATCACGACAAGAGTGCATCGATGAACTAAAATCTTTGTATGGCTATGAAGCACCATCCTATAGCACTATGAAAAACTGGTACAACGAATTCAATCGTGGCCGACGCTCGCTCAAAGACGAATTCCGTGAAGGTCGTCCAAAAACAGCCGTTGTGCCAGAAAACATCGGTGCCGTACGTGAACTGATAATGCAAGACCGTCATGTAACATACCTTCAGATAGAGGCATGCCTATGCATTTCTCCCACCAGCATACATTCGATATTGCATAAACACCTGGCCGTAAAAAAGGTTTGTTCTCGTTGGATCCCGCACAATTTGACAATCGCTCAAAAAAAGGCTCGTGTGGATTAATGTAAAGAAATGCTGAAAAAATACGATCGCGGTGCTTCAAAAGACGTTTATAAGAGCAGGTGACGAATCATGGATCTATGCGTATGAGCCCGAAACAAAACAGCAATCGACCGTGTAGGTCTTCCAAGACGAGCCAAATCCAACGAAAGTTGTTCGTGGAAGAAGCACTTCGAAGCAAATGGTCGCCTGTTTCTTCGGCAAAACTGGTCATGTGGCGACTGTTCCGCTTGAGCAACGTAGGATGTCAATTCTGAGTGATACACCACCATTTCTTTGCCTGAAGTCTTCGGAGAAATTCGAAAAACGAACAAGAGAAGACGAATCATTGTGCACCATGACAATGCGAGCTCTCACACATCGGCTCAAAGCAGCGCCTTTTTGACCGGCCAAAACGTCGAATTGATGGGTCATCCGCCGTACAGCCCTGACTTGGCACCCAATGACTTCTTTTTATTCCCACACCTCAAGAAAATAATGCGTGGTCAACAATTTTCGTCGCCAGAAGATGCTGTTGAAGCATTCAAAAACCATGTATTGAGACAATCGGAGTGGAAAAAGTGCTTCGAAAATTGGTCTGAGCGCATGCAAAAGTGTATAAATCTTGATGGAGAATACTCGTATTTTGAAAAATAATAAAACCATTTTCGTTGATAAATATTCCTATTTTCATTATTAGGACAGAAATATATATAGCAGCCCTCGTATATTCTCTTTAAAATTTGAAGTTTTGCGTTTTTTTTTAATAATGCACATTTAAAGAATTTAGTGTCCCTAAATGATTGGCATTTAATTTTGAATTTTGTTGATCGCGTAGCCGATCTCCAGGAAGTTCTACCAAAAAAAGTTGTCTGGTGGTGAGAAAGACTTTTCTGCTTAACATTTTTGCAAATCCAAAACAAAAACAATTATTATACGTGGTACAATAGATAAATGCAGGTAATGATCGAAGGAAAACTCAAAATTTACATTTTTCTACAAAATGACCTCGTCTAAAAACAAACTTGGTTTTTCTGAAAAAAATTAGACTTTACAGCAGAATTGCGAATTTTTTAATCCAAAAATTTTGAGATTATAAAGTAAACTTTAATATTAAATCCTAACATCTGGATTAGAAATAAATTAAAAAAAAATTTCGAGTTCGTAAGTGGACGTAATCGGACCGCTGACACGCCCACAAAACGCCCAAAATTAAGATATACAAGGTGCTTTCCAAAGTAAACAGGACAGGAACATAACAGAATAGTTTATTCAAAATAGTCTCCGTCTGCTTCAATACAGCTTTTAGCACGGGACAAAAGCATGTCGAACGACCGGTATGGCCGCCAGTATGCTGGAGCAAGCCTTTTGAATGGCTTCTATGAAATTCTCACTAGACAATCGATAAAGATATCAGATTCTAACACACCAGTCGACATATACGAGTAGATGGCGCCACCAGGGGCGCTAGATTCAAAAAGTCCTGTTTACTTTGGAATGCACCTTGTATGTACATATATGATAAATACTGCAGTACATTTTTTATATATATCCAATTGTGTTTGTATATTACATAGCTTTCTTTTTGTTAATGCTTTAATGAAGCTTTCATTTAAAAGTAAATTAATTATATTTTTATATTTTTTTTATAATTGACACAAACAAATAAACGTGGTTGAAACATGATTGAACAATTGCTGAGAGTACGTGATTGTTCACTTTTGCATACAAATACATATTCGTATATGTGTGTGTGTTTCTACCTTCTGGTATAATAAAAAATAGTTCACTGTACCGTAAAATGAACATGGAAAGTTAAGCAATTCTTCAACGAAAAAAAAACTGAAAATCATAAAAACAATGAAAAGTGTGCGTTTTTTGGGCATCATAACGGCAATTGAATACAATAAAGTACCATTTTAGTCAGTTAATGTTGCGCGGTATTCCGGTATTCCACGACAGCAAGCTTCTCCTAAGACTTAGCTTCAACTGAAAGAGTAATAATGTAAGTACATACGTATGTATATCACTGTCGATCCCACCGACTCTATATGTAAATGCATGTATCACCTGATCCAACTATCTCTCGCCAGAGTATGAAAGTGACTAGTACACTCTTTTATTTGCCACTCACTGTAGCTTTATGTGTGGCAGAGTCGGCTATTTTTTGTAAGAACTTTTTTCGCCGCTAAACATGAATTACGACAATAGATATATACCCGCTGGATCATTTAATGCGAAGTAGCGGAATAAACTTGGTCATTTCGGAATAAAACGTGAGCTAAAATTTCATCGCGTTTTAATTTTTTGTTGGTGTTTCTGCAGTGAATTTGCTGCGCAAGCGAAAAGTACACGTTCAAGCCAAAAGGGTTGGTCCAATGCATTCATTTTGCTTTACGCTTTGCTCTCCGAGCCTGTCCGTCACGTTTGGTTAGAGGGAATATGGAAAATAATTTTCTATTTGAATTTTGCTTTTGTACTCATTTATGTTAGTTTCTGTGTTTGTATCTCAGCTTAGTACTTTGACCTTTCAGCAAATTGGTTTGGCTTACAAATGCAAAACCGAAACTTAATAACTCTAGCACTAACTGTGAGTTAAGAGCTGTAAACGAGGCTTAAAAGTGAAAATGAAATTTGCTGACTCATGTGACTGCTTATTATGCATTTATACATATGTATGTATGTATATTCGTATGTTTATATGTTTAAATTATAATCTTCATTTTAAAATGAAAAGTCGAAGTTGAGTGGCGAATCAAACAAACAACTGGTATAAATTAAACAGATATAGAATATATACAGATTATACCATTTTAAAAATGTATCCAATGGTATGACAGACTTTGTAGACACTTACTCAGGAGCAAGGCTAAAATTTTATAAGATTAATAAAGATTACAGGAAGATTAAATGCCGATATTTGTATCCTCTCTGCTCTTGCTATAAATATAAGTATGTATATAGAATATAATTTTCAATTTGTTGCACATAAAAAGTGAAACAAAACCAAATCCAACCACAAGTAGAAGTTCAATTAAGAAAACTACAGTTCTAGCATAATTAATGGTTCCGAGTGAAAGATCTCCATATGGTCACGCTGATTGCCTTGCTGTTGCAAGTGCATATACAGTACCGTTTACATATTCAAATTTACATTTGCATTAACCTCCTTCACCACTCGGCGCAACGCTACACTTTGCTGTTGGCGATGCTTTTCGACTCCGCTTTCCGCCGGGGAAACTGACTACAAAAATATATAATTAACCATAAAACTGAAACCAGAGAACTCTGTGAATATTAAACAAAAATATATGTGTGTATGAATGCACGAGTTTTTTAAATGACTCCCATGCACTCATTTGCTTCATTTCTTTATCCACTGCAATTTTATGTGTCATTTGTGTGCCATTCAGGCATTTGTCGTTGCTGGCAAAATGATTTAAAATTCTCATTTTAAAGATTTAATGGAATATGGGATATACCACATATGTATTATATGTGTATGTAAATATGTACGTAGAAGGCGCACATTAAAGCCTCGATATTTTTTGCTGCTACAATGTGGGAATAAGATAGTTCTAATAATAAACATTACTTCTCTTAAACTCAATAATTCTATATGTATGTATACTAGGGTGTTTTTTTTTTAACTATTCATTTTTTTCTATCTCCTGATGAAAATTCCTTGGAAATACCCTAAAAAAATCTCTGAAAGTTTGAGCTCTTAATATTAACATTTAGGACTAGACCAAGGCATGTACATATTTTCCATTGACGATACAGACAATCGTGATTTTTTATCTTTAAATTTCTATAGCTCATAGCTTTTATGGCATCACTTTGACTTTAGACACATATTCCTCAGATTTGAACACTCTACAAAAGTGCCCATTGCGATAAAAGCTGTACATGACAAACTTGTAGGAAATTTCATTTGCTCCAAAAAAGGTCCGAGGTCAAAACCGTTATCATTAATATTTCTCGAGATATTCGGCTTTTTTAGTAAGGCTTTATAGAATTTTCATAGATGGTATGTAATAAAAAAGCCAAAACTACAGTAGACAAATCAAAATACTCCATCGCCTCTCTGCAACTCAGTAGAACAGCTATAAATATGTATATTGTTTTAAAGGGCACATCTATGTTAGTGTGAAGTCAGGAAAATAAACAATTTTTTTTTTATTTCAATAGGTTATAACCTTATGAATAACAGACTTATGACCAAAGTTCGTAATTTTTCTAATACCAATACTTCTTCTTCTTTAATGGCAAAGATGCCGCTTACGCGGTCATAGCTGAGTTTACAACAGCGTGCCAGTCGTTCTTCCCTTTCGCTGTTTGGTGCCAATTGGAGATTCCAAGTGTAGCCAGGTCCTTCTCCACCTGATCTTTCCAACGGAGTGGAGGTCTTCGTTTTCTTCTGCTTCCCCCGGCAGGTACTGCGCCGAATACTTCCAGAGCTGAAGTTTTTTCGGTCATTCGGACCACATAACTTATCCAGCTTAGCCGCTATCTCTAAAATCGCTGAACTATGTCGTATATCTCATACAGCTTATCGTTCCACAGACTGACGTATTTGCCGTTGACAATGCGCAAAGAACCATAAATCTTCCGCAGAAGCTTACTCTCATCAGATGTAGTCATCGTCCATGCTTCTGCAACATATGGCAGGATAGGAATAATGAGTGACTTTTAGAGTTTGGTTTTTATTCGTCGAGAGGACTTTACTTTTCAATTGCCTACTCAGTACAGTAACTATGTACGAGGTGTGTTCAAAAAGTATCGCGAATTTTGTGTTTTTTCAAAAATTATTTTTTTATTCATGAATATCTATTTTGTCCCCTTCAAAGTAATCCCCATGAGATATTATACACCTGTGCCAACGGTTTTTCCAATCTTCGAAGCACTTCAAAAAATCATTTTTTTTTTATCTTCTTCAGCTCCTCCTTCGATGCCGTTTTTATCTCATCAAGAGAAGCGTAACGTCGTCCTTTCATGGGCCTCTTCAGTTTAGGGAACAAGAAAAAGTCACAGGGGCCAGATCTGGGGAATACGATGGCTGCAGCATCATTAGTGTGTTGTTTTTGGCCAAAAAGTCGCGCACAAGCAACGATGTGTGTGAGCAGGGGCGTTATCGTGGTGCAAAAGCCAATTTTTGTTCTTCCACAAATCCGGGCGTTTCTGGCGGATTGCTTCTCGCAAATTGCGCATAACTTGCAGGTAATATTCCTTATTGACCGTTCTTCCCTGTGGCAAGAACTCATGATGCACCACGCCCCTGCAATCGAAGAAAACTGTCAGTTACGATTCGCTATACTTTTTGAACACACCTCGTATTTACGACTTCGAAGTTATGACTGTCAACATTGACGTAATTGCAATTCGAACTTCTTATGTTTAAAGGCACGCCAATTTCAGAACAAAAAAACGATTTTTTCGCATTTCGAGAAGTTATAACCTTAAAAATGACCCTAGGCCATCTTCTAGTAAATAATTGCGATACGTGGCAAGTAGCTATCGTGGCTTTTCTAACACCAACACTAATCGACCAATCTCTAATAAAGGCTTTAATTTCTTTGTAATCCGGAATCATTTTAGCCACAATATTGTGTTTTTGGCACTCACTTCTAATAGCTTTATATTGAAAATAGTACATTTTACCAGTTTTGTACAGCTTGTACAACATATCTTCATTGCCATTTATGATATCTGAGCGCATTCAAACAAAATATCTACATACATATATGTATACATTCCTAAGTTATTACCTGCATTAGCCAGTCTTTTGCCTATTGTAGCAGGCGAACATGCAATTTTAACAACACAAAACGTTGAAGACATTGCACCGGAAAAGCACAACGAAGCGTCAAATGGTGAGCAGACTATACCGACTGACTGACAGCTTAACGATGCAGACTTCCATGTTTTCCCTTTGCTAACTCGTCGCTCATACTTCAAGCAGTCATTATGGTTTATGAATTTTGCAAAATTTAACCGTCAGAGAGAAGCAAGATACGCTTTGCACAAATGCAGTAAATTAAAGTGCTGCAAGAGTAACAGTAAACATATGTAATTCTCATTAAATTGTGAAATATTATATTTTTCACATTTCCTTAGTGCATGTTTCTAACTTCCATATTTATATTCTCAGAAAACCGAAGCACACAACTAATTTATGCTAACGGGTGATTTTTTTGAGGTTAGGATTTTCATGCATTAGTATTTGACAGATCACGTGGGATTTCAGACATGGTGTCAAAGAGAAAGATGCTCAGTATGCTTTGACATTTCATCATGAATAGACTTGCTAACGAGCAACGCTTGCAAATCATTGAATTTTATTACCAAAATCAGTGTTCGGTTTTTTTTTTTTTTCGGACAAATTTTGTTCAGCGATGAGGCTCATTTCTGGTTGAATGGCTACGTAAATAAGCAAAATTGCCGCATTTGGGGTGAAGAGCAACCAGAAGCCGTTCAAGAACTGCCCATGCCTCCCGAAAAATGCACTGTTTGGTGTGGTTTGTACGCTGGTGGAATCATTGGACCGTATTTTTTCAAAGATGCTGTTGGACGCAACGTTACGGTGAATGGCGATCGCTATCGTTCGATGCTAACAAACTTTTTGTTGCCAAAAATGGAAGAACTGAACTTGGTTCACATGTGGTTTCAACAAGATGGCGCTACATGCCACACAGCTCGCGATTCTATGGCCATTTTGAGGGAAAACTTCGGACAACAATTCATCTCAAGAAATGGACCCGTAAGTTGGCCACCAAGATCATGCGATTTAACGCCTTTAGACTATTTTTTGTGGGGCTACGTCAAGTCTAAAGTCTACAGAAATAAGCCAGCAACTATTCCAGCTTTGGAAGACAACATTTCCGAAGAAATTCGGGCTATTCCGGCCGAAATGCTCGAAAAAGTTGCCCAAAATTGGACTTTCCGAATGGACCACCTAAGACGCAGCCGCGGTCAACATTTAAATGAAATTATCTTCAAAAAGTAAATGTCATGAACCAATCTAACGTTTCAAATAAAGAACCGATGAGATTTTGCAAATTGTATGCGTTTTTTTTTAAAAAAAAGTTATCAAGCTCTTAAAAAATCACCCTTTAGTTCTTATCTCAAATTGCTTTGTACTGCTCTAATAATTCAGTAGCAATTGATTAATATTTAAATTTTGTGTTTGTATGTGTTGTAACCGTTTGCTTAATTGAAATTTTATATTTTTTAAAAAGCATTTTCTTCAAAATAGTGCTTACTCTATGTCAGGTGTGGGGTTCGAACCCACGCTCCCTCTCGGGAACCAGAGCTTAAATCTGGCGCCTTAGACCGCTCGGCCAACCTGACTCGTATAGAACATCGCGCATAAATCGCTTTATCAGCACGACCGCTTCGTCATCGCACACGAATAACAAATTATTGCCAGGCGACCGGCACATCAACAACGCCATGACTGACACTTGCACATACACATAGTACATACATCCCTCGTGCGCTCATGCCGCCCTTGTGTAGCATGCTAACTACCTCCCTATTTTACACATTCAACATTTGCCTGCTCTTTCTGACGATTTCATACGATTCGCTTGCAAATTTAATGTCAAGTGCAATTAAGGCGCGATGCGAAATGAAAATGCAACGAATACTTACAACTCACGTGAAGAGAGGAAGTGCGAGAATTACACGAGTCAGATAGAAGAGAACTCGCCCGACAATTTATTTACTTATTCATTTTCTTTAAAATGATTTTTGTTTGATTTTCTGTTCTTTAGTGTGTCGCTCTTCTGAAAGCTTACACCACATCACTAGCAATAAATATTTAATGGCTCTCAATATAACTCAATTCATATAATTGCGTGTTGGTCGATTATTTCCTCAACCAAGACGTATGGAACTGACTTCGGCATGTTTACCTGTAACGCGCTGACACAATGCCAGTCGCGTTGCATTCTGCAGCTGTAGCCACTGACACTACTGAACTGGCTGTTGAACCGGAAGTTGTTGCGTGCCGCGCATGTACAATGACTTTTCTATGCAGTGGTTCCTGCCCACGTCCTTCCCACCTCGCGCCCATACTGTTTTGTATAAATTGTCAAAGCATTCCAAATTCTCTTTCTCTTCTCCATCCATGGCTCATGGGCTTTCTCCTAACCCCTGTTGAAGTGCACTTTAGTGCATTGTATAGAAATCCACTCGCTTTAGAGAGTTCTTTTTTAATTTCAAATGTGTTGTGCGATGTTCTCGAATCGTTAACTCAACTCGTTGCGGTGAATTGGAGCAGAAATGTGGAAGTCACTTCGTTGGGGGCTTTTGATCTGTTGTTCAAGCGGACGCAAATTAAACGCTGTGCTAGGGAGCGTGGCTGCTGTTAAGCTTTGGCTTTGTGTGACTGCCGCGTGCATGTTAAATTTTTGTAAACATACTGCCATAGTGGCTTCAAAGCTTTTTGGATTAACCGAATTTAAAAAAAAAAATGTGTACATATTTGGAAATTCTATTTGTTTTTTAAACAGCTTCCATAGTTAAAATAATAATATCTATTACAATATTTCTAATGAAGAGTCCGCCAATAAGATACTCTTTCTACAATTCGCTCTCTGTAGAAGTATGGAATTTTGTAAAATAGTACGGTGTTGTACCATGTCAGGTGTGGGGTTCGAACCCACGCTCCCTCTCGGGAACCAGAGCTTAAATCTGGCGCCTTAGACCGCTCGGCCAACCTGACTACATCCTAATTCAGAAGTGATAGGACCTCTTGTCTTAATCTTTTTAAACATTTTTTTTCTAAAAAATAGAATTTTTTGATAAAATTCTAAGCAGTCCTTTGTCAGGTGTGGGGTTCGAACCCACGCTCCCTCTCGGGAACCAGAGCTTAAATCTGGCGCCTTAGACCGCTCGGCCAACCTGACTTGCGCCATTTATTTCACGCCTCTTTCAATATCAGGACAACCCGTATAATTAGTCATCGCATTCGAAATTATTTCAATATATCATAAAAATTAGTACCACAGTTTGTGAAAAATATGCATACTAGGTGGCATATGTACGTACGAGGTTCGTTCAAAAAGTATCGCGAATTTTGTGTTTTTTCAAAAATTATTTATTCATGAATATATATTTTGTCCCCTTCAAAGTAATCCCCATGAGATATTATACACTTGTGCCAACGGTTTTTCCAATCTTCGAAGCACTTCAAAAAATCATTTTTTTTTTATCTTCTTCAGCTCCTCCTTCGATGTCGTCTTTATCTCGCCAAGAGAAGCGTAACGTCGTCCTTTCATGGGCCTCTTCAGTTTAGGGAACAAGAAAAAGTCACAGGGGGCCAGATCTGGGGAATACGGTGGCTGCGGCATCATTAGTGTGTTGTTTTTGGCCACAAGCAACGATGTGTGAGCAGGGGCGTTATCGTGGTGCAATTTTTTTGATAGGTAAAAATCGAAGACGATCCAAAACACGTGCAAGCAAAGCAGCTGTCAGCAATTAAAAGAACATTCAAAATGGCCAAGCTTGTCGGCATAAGTGAGAGACATGAGTACCAACATAACGCCACAAAAAAAATTCGAAATTCGAATATACAGTTGTGTTCAAAATAATAGGAGTGCATCACAATACAGAATACAAAGTTATGTTTTTCAATAAAAACAAGAATTTTATTAGTTTATCTTTTATCCACGAATTGTTCATTTTATGCAGTCTTATTATGCACTTTTAAATTTTTAGTAATACACAGTAAATGAAAAAAAAAATTAATTATTTAAATAAAAAAATCAAATATTCGGTGTTCAAAATAATAGGAGTGCATCACAAAATGCAACAAAACTAAAAAAAAATCAAAAAATTGGAAAGTATGACTAGTATATAAGTTAGTTTAGTTAATATTTAGTAGAGTAAGCGCGATTTTTTTATTACAGCAGCAGATCCGTGGAACATGGGATCGATCAGATCACGACCCCTTTTTATCGGGATTTGCTGCCATGCCTCGTGGTCTGTGCTCCATAATTCCCTTGGATTTGATAGTCTACGGTCAGCAACAACTTTTTTAATATCTGCCAATAAGTTTTCTTTTTGAATTAAGGTCAGGCGGCTGATCAGGCCACGACATAACCTCAACTTTATTGACCAGGAGCCATTCCTTTGCAGATTTACTTGTATGTTTCGGGTGGTTATCTTGCTGAAACAACCACTTTAATGGTATATTCCATTCCGCGTACGGCAGCATAACTTTTTTCAATATATCCACATACACGTACTGCTCCATGGTTTCTTTTATCAGATGGATTGGTGCCACGTCGTTGTACGAGAAACTTTCCCACTATGCACCACCATGTTTGACGGTCTTAAGAGTGTATTGCGGTTTATATTCCGTATTTGGTGGACGACGGATATACTGCCTAGACCCTGTGCCACCAAATAAAACTAACTTACATTCCTCTGTCCACAAAATATTTCTCCATTTCTCCGGTTGCCAGATGCCATGTTCCTTGGCGAATTGGTGCCGTGCTCTAATTATGTTGCTTTGTCAACTATGGAACTTTTCGCGGCATCCGCGCAACTAAATTATATTCCAATAAACGTCTACGAACTGTTACGTCACTAACATCAAGATCTAGACGTTTTTTTATTTCTCTAGGCGACGCTTTGGGATCTTTTTTAGAGGACTGGAGTATGCGTCGATCGATTTCTTTAATAGTTTTGCGTTTTCGTCCACGTGTTTCGGCTTTATTTTTGTAGGACAGGGAATTTGATATCATTTGATCAGAGCACCCGAGTATTTCTTTAATTTCTTTATAAGTTTTCCCGTTTTTTGCTAAAATTTTTAATGATTTCACGCTTTTTGTCCCTAGGATGTTTTCCTCTACCCATTAATGAAAATAAATGACTTATCCTTTAAAAATCGCATCGTTTTTATTTTTTTGTACTTACTTTTTAGTTTTTTACAGATTTTGTTTGAATAAAAATGTTTTATACCACTTGGTAGGTCACACTCCTATTTTTATGAACAGCGCAATTCAGTGACCGACACTGATTTGAACTCATAACATTGGAAATAATGTAAACAGCTGAAGTTTATGCTTTGTGTTTTACTCGCGGAATACCGTTATAAATATTTCTTAAAAAGTGATTGACGTTCATGTTTTAACATGATAATTTTTTGGGGTTAAATATTTTTCTCAGGGGCACTCCTATTATTTTGAACACAGCTGTACCTAACCCGCGAAAATTCAAAATTCGCGATACTTTTTGAACACACCTCGTATGTGTTTGTAAATACGCTGGTTTTTGTATCCTTCCATAAAAAAATTGTAACAGGTCAAAAAAGCCCTACCTTCTAAAATATTTCACTCATAGGCAAGTTTATTATAACACCCTTATAGTACTATACGTTCTGCACTAGCCAGAATATAAAATCAAGTTGGGGAAAGATCCCATACTTTCTCCTTCATCGCTATTTCCAGTAGGCTTGGAATTGAGTATTGCCACATTACCACAACTGGTGTTTGTATATCTATCTGAAGAACTCAACCTAACCAGTAATTACTATATACAATAGACATATGTATATGTACATACATACCTCTAAAAGAATCTCATTATCTAGTATAATTTCACAATGCAAAAGTGCTCTGGAGTGAAATTAAAGAAACTATTCCAAAGTAAGACAAAGCGTACTTAGACAGCTTCGATTGTTAACCCAACCATATACACCGCAAATTTATAATAATTTAAAAGTTAACGAAACGATCTCATTTCTCTCAACAATCCAGTCGGTTTTGCCTTTCAAAGCAAATCACGTAGTTTCCAGCGCATTTATAATATATATTATACGTATCTGCTCGTAATAAGCATTCACAACATCGCCACAGTACAATGGGCATTAATTTGCATTTATCTATAGAATCTTTGAAGCGTCATAATGACCGCCATCCACTGATTCTGCGCACTAGAAAGCGCAAGTAAAAGCTCCTCCAGTAACGGCAGCAGCGAGATGACAACGACACGAGGTCATTATATCGTAAACGATATGGGCTCACGCCTATGGAGTCCGTATGTGCCCACAGTCCGTTTTCAGTGGTCTCTAAGGGCGGACGCAACACACCCTGAATTGAATAAAATCCTAGCTAAACATTTAACGTCAATGTGAATCGGTGTCAGTGCAATTCGTGACGTCGACAAGCTCGCAGCCCATAATACATACAGCAACAACGCGAACGCCGAAGACGAACTCGGAACGCGAACAAACAAACAGTGAACTATGCACTGAGCAAAGTATTTAACTCGGTTACTGGGTAAAATAGGTGCATACATACATGCACACACATTTGTTGGTGGCGGCGTAGGGAGTGCTGGGGCTGCGCCCAGTGGGCAAGCGTGCTGTGGTTGGATTCCTTGTGACACACGAAAGTTTCCAACGCAAATAAAAAGAAACTCGGGCACTGCGGCAGTAAAACGCTTTGTAGTCATTTTCGCGACTTGCATTTAAACTATTGCATGTTTTCGTGGTTGCAAGTTGTGTGTGTTGCAAGCAAATAAATGTGTACATGCTTCTGGAATATTATTGCTCCAGCAGTGTAATCCCGCGATAGTGTGTGCCTGTGTGTGTGCGCGTACGAATATCGTGCCATATGGCAATTTTTCGGGTTGTGTTCCGATTTATTCCAACTCTTTTGTTATTATTATCGTTGTGGTGCTTTTGTTTTGGTGCAATGAAAATGAAATGAAATGTGAAATAAAAATCGATCAAGCAAATTCGCATTCTCCATACTGCATAACATTTTGCACGCTCGTAGTTTCTTCGACTTTGCTATTGTTGCAGTCAATGTAGCTGTCGAGTGATAATGATACGCCATGGTGGAAAGCATTATGATTTGGCTGCAATCTTTATTGTTACATGTTGCAGCTGCCTCACGTTATGTTTACGTATCCAATGACGTACTGTGCGATGTGGTAATGTAGGTCAGAATTGCCTAAGACAACAACAATGTTGAAAACATGGCTTTAATGGTAGCGGCACTAACTTACCTAGCTGCCACAATGGCAACAGTGGTGAATCGAACAGGGCTGCAACGCTAAAAACAATGCTTATAAAGAGGCTGATACATGAGAAATTCGTTGGTATTAATAATAAGCTTTTTTCCAAAAATTATAGATATACTATTTTTATTCGATTTTTCGAATTTACAAATAACAAAAGTTTTTAGAAACGTATTAGCTTAGCTTTTCTTATAATATAGAACTGTATATAGAGATGAAAAATTTTTAGAAACTTAGAGGAAAACTTTGAAAACAACATAAACTAGTATAATCTATATAAAGCATACATTATTTGTTAAAGCCCAACTAAATTTCTATACACTTATCGTAATTTCTTGTTGAGGTTTTTAGAAGTAAGGCTAATCACTTTCGACGATTCAAAGTTCCTTCTTCAGTAACGTTTAGCCGTAAGTCCTTTGCCTTCAGTTACCTTTTTAGTCTTTGAATTTAATTTCAATTATTTTCGTGTCCGTATGGATCGCACTTATTTTATGATACGTTCTAATAGCTATATTCCCTTGGATCAGTATGCCCAGGAGCTCCTTGTTCTTTTGGATAAGATTTATTGAAAAGTTTCGTTTAAATAACTCAACAAATTGTGACTCTTAAACCAAATTCCAAGTCATTTTTGAAGAGCACCGCTGAACTTTTGTTTTTTTTTTATCTCGAAATCGAATAATGATAGACATTGGGACCACTGTGCAACGAGGCACCAACAATGTTTTAGTAAAACTTCACGCAAAGTATGGCGACTATGCGAGTGATTTGCAACATTGTGCAATAGCAACGCAATCGTCTGATTGTTTCTTCTCCGCTATTGTTGTTGAAGCGCTTCTTTATATGAGAAAATGTGCAAATTTGTATGCTACATATGTATGTGCATGCGGGCTTCTCAGATGTGGCTAGCAAAATCAACCGTTTAAGTGAAAGAAATGAGGAAACTGAAATTACATTACAATTACAATTAATAAATTGCAAAATATTTACAACAATGCGGTACCGTTTAAGTGAAAGTGTAAATAGTTATGAAAAAAGACGCTAAGTGGCAAGCAAAAATGCTGCTTGCAACATTGATGCGAAAACAAGACATACTATGTATAACAACTGACATTACACGCCCCTATATGTGGATATATATAAAACTGTGTATATACACATGCAGTTAGGCATGTGACTCAACTATTATTCACTTACAGCTAAATGCAGCAGGAAGCCTAGCAAATTACAGTAATATTAACGACTTTTAACAATTCATATGTGAACTTGCAACGCCGCAAATGGCTACTGGAAAATCAAACAAAATGTTTAAACGAGCAGAATTTTCGTAAATATTCACATTCGTGTGATTTTCCACACACACACACACGGGTGTGTACTTTGAAGTGCACGAGCGCGCAGTGATGCACAGCACGCCAATATAAGCCATATGCAAATTTGTTAGAAACTAATAAATAATAGGTGTCGTTTGCGCCCGCACACGCTTGCCGCCCACAAGCTAATTAGAAAGTAAAACATCTATAGTTTTAATAGAGTGAGTTTTTGTGATCTTTAGCGGACGCTCTGTATGCGCGTATGTGTGCATGTGTGCGAAACTTGAACCTGATACTCTTCATTCATTGCGACAATTAATTAATAATTTATTTGCGCTATAATGGATTTCTATACGAAGACAGAACGGCGCAACGATAAAGATGGTGGTAAGTTTATTAACCGGTTTGTGCGAATGTTAATCTCTCTCCTATTGACAGTTTAGTCGGAGTTGACTGCTCTTCGGTCGTTGAATTATTCAGTATACAACAGCGCAATTAATTTATGGCGGCATTTAGACGGTATTAATTTTGCAGAAAAATAGCAATTAAGTGATATTTCAACATTGGCTTTTTCTCGAATATAAATGCAGCAATGTCAGCTCTTTTCACTTTCATAGCAATGACTGATTAGTTATCAAGCGCAATGTTCATGCACCTATCAACTCGTAGATAACATCGATAAATGTCATTTGACTGTCGGACAAAAATATTCGGCATGCTTAGGTGCAAACAAGAGGGTGTATATTTTTCAATATAAATAAATGCAAGACAGCCTATTTACCTACATACATGCATCACAAGCGATCAAATACAATTTATGTAGGCTGTTATTTGTGTTAGTAAATAAAACAATAATTGCGCTGCGATAGATATCTAGCCTCCAACTTTTAATAGACATAGCGTCTATTAAATTTCCAAGATCTACATTAAATATTTTCCAGCAGTAATATTGCATTATGCAATTTTTGCTTTCAAATTGTTTGAATTATTTTCAAAAAGGTGGCAACTCTCAGCAAATAATTTCCAACTTTGAGCAATGGTACTATTTTATAGCTTTTTTGACGTAAAATTTGAGAACATCCTATAGTTTACCTGTGTTAAAACCTCCCATCAGAGCTCCCGTAGCTTCTGATGAGTCATCAACGAAGTGTGTGGTCCGGCGTTTTCCTGGTGGAACACTACACCCTTCCTGTTGGCCAATTCTGGACGCTTCATAATATCCCAGTTGTTCGCAGTAGATGGTAGAATTAAGAGTATGGCCATATGGGAGCAGCTCATAGTGGATGATTCCCTTCCAATCCCACCAAACACAGCAAAATCTTCCTGGCCGTCAATCCCGGCTTAGCAACTATTTGGGACGATTGTCGTATGTGACCAATTTTTCGTCGCAAGTCACCATCCGTTTCAAAAATTTGTCGAGTTCGTTCCGTTTCCGCAGCATATCGCAGGCGTTGTTTCGGTCCAAAAGCAGCCCAAACATCAAGCTTTTTTGTGTATCCAGCCTACTGCAGATGGTTTAAAATGGTTTGGTGACTAACTTCCATCTTCTGGGCGAAGTTTTCTCGATGTTTTCCATGATTTGATCGGTATTCGTCGTCACAGATATGCCGCCGGCTGGCTTATCCATGGTGTCGTTTTCACTCACGCTCTGAATCGTCGAAACCATTCCTCCACAGTTCGAAGTGATAGAATACCATCCCCCAAAACACCATTAATCTCACGGAATGTTTCTCTTGCGGATTTGCCTTTAATGAAGGAAAACTTTCAAATAGCGCGAATTTCGGCGTTAGTGAACTCCATGTTTACACAACTATAACTGTTGAACGCAATATCCAAACTAATCATGCATAGCATCGTTTTGTAGGTTATGTCAAGACCTTTCAAAGATGTATAGTATTGCTAGATACGAGCTCTGTAGCGCTTTACACATAGCTGCGAAATTCAAAAGACAAAAAGGTGGAAGGAAGATATTTGACAACTTAATATGTATGCAAGTATACTCCAAATGTGAGGAAATTTAGTTGCATTACGTAACATCGATGATTTTACCATCATGCCTAAATATTCACTTCATAAAAATCACCCAAATACTTAAAAAAACCATTCAGATTGATATGAATATATATATACGTATATATAGCAACTCTGATTGTAATAAAATTGTCCTAATTATATCTTGTTATGATGACTGTAAGTTAAAGTGTAATTCTGAAATCCTGCGTTCCAATTCTGCTAGTGCTTTTGATAATAAGCTTCGTTTCATTTCGTACTTTACACATGGCAACCCATGATAACACTCACTACATCGTCTGCAAGTTAATGGGGATTTCAGCACTTTTAGCACCAATTTACGGCATTCCATCGCCGATAATGTTGTAAACCTTTTGGTTTAATGCTAGTAAGTTGCGAAGCACTTAGAACCCACCGCCGCACAAAGCCGTTTCTAAAAACGATGTTAAGGGTATTAATTACCTCGGCGTGGATTTCTGCGCCAGAAAGTGTCACTCTGGCCAACTTATCGCAGAAAAGCTCACATTCACCAAGTAGTTGTGCACATGTGTATACTTTCTGGGTGTCTATGTGCATATGGGCAAGTGCGATTCCAAGGCAAAATCATACTAATCACTTTGCTCGCCTGGCTTTTCAGTCCAACCTGCTTGGGCAAAGCCATTTACCGCTTTTAGACCTATGCCCAGAAATTTTCTCAACCGTGCATGAGCCTCTGCTGTGTGCCGTGTTTAGTGCAACACTTTCGCATTATCCATTGTGCGAGTTCTTGCTGTTGTTGTCGGCTTTAAGAGCGCCAAGGTTGTGTAGCAAATGTGCCGTGGTGATACATAAAATCCTCGCCTTTTATTCAAAAACGTTGCATCGAGAGTGCAGTACATACATACAGTGAAAAAAGAACTGAACCTTCTTTCACATAGTGTTTTTTTATGTTACTAAATTATAGTCGTACGCCAGTCTCTTTTTTCAACTAAACACTGCATATTTGTAGTTGCAAATATTTCATGGTTTAGTAATTATGTCACACAAGCATCGAATATCATAAGCTTAACCTTAAGCGCTGTGTCATGCATCGCCAACAGGCTTTTCTCTTGTCTATCGAAAAACAGCAATTTTGTACAGCGGCGTATTTCTCTTTATACGTCTTTTTAAGGGCACACTTCAAAATGTTTCAACACAACAAATTCAATTATTTACAGGATATACCATATAAGTTGGATTATTATATGGATTGATAATTTAAATTGAAAATTCTTCGAAATGTAGGTGGTAATAATAATACACTCCATCTTCAATAGGTGTACCTTCAACTTTTTTCTCATTCCTAGTTCCGATTCTTAAAGTTTCGAGATATGACTGATATCCCTATCTGAGACTCTAATGACTTTTTCGACATAACTTCCTCCGTACAAGTTTGTAAAATTTTTCTGTAATCTATGGTATATTAAATTTTATAGATTATATTTATAACCTGAAAAAACCTTAAAACTTTCCGCCGGGTAAACAAAAAATATCGGATTTTTTTCAAAGACTTTTCCGTATATTATACCAAAATTAAATAACATAAGGTTAAGATGACACTTCGTCTTGTATTTCAGGTGGATTTGTGTAAAACAATAGAAGAATTGGAGCAGTCCTCTTTTGAACGAAATCTCAATTTTATTTGCTCTTGTAGGTATTTTCTGATCCCTTATTAAAGTGATATTGCCACTTAGACATTTTTAACCTTAGAATTATGTCGAGCTTATTTGTTATGTATAGGGTTTTTCAACAACGAGTAGAAATTATTAAAATTTACTACCGAAATTCGAAGTCAACGGCCTGAACTTTAAGAATACTACGTCCAATTTTCGGTCTTCATAATCGTCCTGTCAGATCAACAATTGAGCGTCTAGTGAAAAATTTTGAATCCACAGGCACAGTGCAAAATGTTGCTGTGCCAGTGAGACAAAGAAGTTGAAGTAGTGTCGAGAATATTGCTGTCGCTAGCGCATCAATTGAGGAAGATCCAAATCAGCCTTTCACACGTCGTTCTCAAGCGTTGGTAACCTTTGTGACGTAGTGGTGGCGAATTTTGCGAAAAGATCTTGACCTACATTCATACAAGTTCAAATTGTCACAAAAGCTGAAGCCGCTTGACCACCAAAATCGTCGTATGTTCCTGAATTGAGCTGAGCAAAAACTTGAAAATGATCCGGATTTTCATCGTAAAAATACCATCATGGTCAGGCAGCAATCCACACGTCCTCCATGAGTCACCATTGCATCCCGAAAAAATTACGGTTTGGGATCGTTTATAGGCCGGCGGCGTCATTGGGCCGTACTTCTTCTGTGATGATCAAGAATATTTTTGGCCGAATTAGATTATATGGACTTGGACAATATGTGGTTTCAACAGGGCGGCGCCACAATTCACACAGCGAATGTCACAATCGATTTATTGAAAAGTAAGCTTGATGAACATGTTATCTCACGAGATGGCCCAGTCAATTGGCCGTCTCGGTATTGCTATTTGACGCCGTTTATACTATTTCCTGTGGGGCCACGCCAAGTCTATGGTCTATGGTCTATGCCAACAAGCCAGCGACGATTGATGAACTTCGTGAAATTGCAGCAGCATCGGCCAATTTATGCTTGAAAACCGTCTAAAATTGGGGTTTGGGATGGGATAAAGTTTCATTTATATACCAAACCGTTTTTATTATACTGTTTTGTTATACATTTAGAATATATGACACTCAATATTATGCTCTAAATAAGCATTTCACACAAAGTAGAAAATACGGGCCCAAATTTAATAACGTCTCCAGAAACCACTGCATTTTCATTGTACTTAAATCAAACTCACACACCCACATACATACTATACATACATAGTAATATCCTATTTACTTATGTATATAAATATGCATGTTCATAAATCGTTGACATCCGACTAAGCGCTGAGTGCTTTGTACTTCACAGTCCAGTCAATGTCAACGCGCTTGTGACAGACTCAAGCATGAATAACGGAAGATGGGACGGACATTGCATTTGACGTTGGAAACAACCTTACAAACCATGGTGTTAATCTAGACATCTGCATATGTGTGAATGTATAGATGTATGTATGTAAGAGCTTAGTGCATAGATTAAGGCTTTTTTGTGTTTTCAACACTTCGCCATGGTCTAAATGCTACATAAATTTAAGTATTACTTTTTTGCTTCTGTGGCAGAAATCAGCATATCTGGCGATACATATTCATATGCCGTATATAGTGTGCAAGCACTCGGGCATGTCGCTTTTGACTTTGTGCATTTCCACCATTCGCATTTTCAATAACAAACTACCAACTACCGAATATTCGTAATTCTTGGGGTTTCCTTGACTGCTGCTCCGCGTGTTAAACGAAGGAAGACTCAGCCAACCACTGTCAATGTCGACTGGTTTGCTGCACGGCACTTCCATCAGCCAGCCTCTCCATTCTGCGCGGAGATTGCCCTTAAATTACACATCTGCATACGTAAAAGTAGAAGAAGATGCAACAGCGCAGCTCGCGGAGCGGTTTTGAAAGAAGTATGTTGCACTTGAGCGCACTTGATGCAAACGAGTACTAGTCAAATGAGTTGCAACTGGAATTTATGTGATGTATCTACATAGATGCGCACATCGACCGACTGCACCATATATAGTATGCTTATATACTTATATATGTGCGTAAATACATATGGTCATTTATGTGTATATGTATGTTTGTAAGTGCGAAAATAAGTGATGGTGTGAATGGCAACTGCAGCTGAAACAACGTGTTGGCTTTTCTTTTAATTTATTTGTGGATTTGTCGTCATCTTCAAAAGCTTCATGTGTGATCTAACAGCCACATGTTTGTATAACACTTCCTCCACATCAACTCAACACGCTGAGGGTGTAGACTGTGACTTAATAAGTGTTTGCTGTCCTATATGAGTTGCTAGCTGAAAATTTGCTTTGTACATCAGTTCTTAAAGAGGAGTGTTTGCGAGCATTATTCATGCACTAGGGGTGTGCTAATGCATGATATCAGTTTCGAATACACTGATTTCCATAAATTACCGCAGTTGGCGCCATGTATTTACTATATACATTATAGAGTTATGGAAAATACTGCTATCGCCCTTTGGTGCCCAAGTTTGAATAATTGAGTAATTTGAAAATTTTCCATACAATTAAGCAATTAACTAATTGTGCAATTTGTATTTAATTGACAGTAAATTGATTTCGAAGTATCCAAGCATTCCTGTGAAGTATGTGCCCTGAAAGATATGGTTGCTATCCTCTTAACCAATACTATAAGCCATAAACTATTTCAAACCAAAAAAACAAAAAAAATATTAATTAAATTACAATCCTAATGCTTATATTTTAATGAATATCCCCGGTACTTCCAAGACACTCTTAGGTTAAGTGCAAGATGATAGCTGCTGCTCTTCACTTTTAGCTGCAACTCCACTTGCTACTAATCAACTTCGCAACATGAAACTACTTTTCGTTAGAAGCTTAAAGAGAATATGAAAGTGCATAATCAAGATAGTGTTAAATTGTCTGAAAAATTGTTGCTAATTTGTTGCGCTTCTTTGAGTGCAAATTTAAAAATTCGAGCACTTAGACAAGATTATGGCAACTACATAGATCAACTCTATTGCATATTTTATGCTACATTTACATAAATGTACGTAATTAAAGAAGCGGAATTTTAAAGTTAAGGCAAAGAGCATATTTCTGGTAAGAATATTAAAAAAAAGTCTACGTTGTATTTGCTTATAAAGGTTGATCCCTTTCGAGGTCCGCTACTTTGTTAAAGAAAAAACACAGAAACTTCAAATTTAATGGGGAATGTTTATTATCAATCGAAAGAACATTATTTGGCCTTTATACATATTTTGAAGATCTCTTTCAAATGTTGGCCGTGGGTGTGTCTCAGATGTTTCATCCGTTGAGTTCAATTTTCGATCAGCATTGGTATATTAAGCTTTTAACACTCAAAAGGAAACGTCGAGGCTCTATAAGGTATATACAGAGCCGTAAAGAGAAAACTGACGATCCAGGAGTATATAGGATGCGGGAGTTTATTGATATTTTATTTTATTAATTTTGTGAAAAAATTTGTTGCAGAGCACCGGAATCTCCCTGGAGACTCCGCGCTGGAAAAGAATAGTTCCATATCCCTCCTTTTTATTCACTGAGTAAATATATATATATAGAGATGATCTACTTAACGAGTTGAGTCGATTTAGCTATGTCCGTATGTTCCTATATATGCGAACAAAAACTGAAGAAGTTTTTGAGATATCTTTCTGACTGGTCCATCAAACTCATATCTCTCTATGAAGAACTTTCTTATTTGTCAAGGCACCTTCACAGAATTTGATACAATCTGAATTGTCCAAAGTAACACTACGATCTCGGAACACATTGTTGAGAAAGGACCTCTCTATAACATATATTAGGTTGTCAAACATATCTCCCTTCCGCCTTTTTGCTTTTTATTCCATGTTTTATAAAAAGTGTTACAGTGATCGGATTTAGTTCAAATATGCGCCGTCATCAATGAAGTGTGTGGTCTGGCGTTGTCCTGGTGAAACACTGCACCCTTCCTGTTGGCTAATTCTAGACGATTCTGGTCGATCGCCTGCTTCAAGCGGTCCAGTTGTTCGTAGTAGATGGTAAAATTCATCGTCTGGCCATATGGGAGCAGCTCATAGTGGATGATTCCCTTCCAATCCCAATAAACACACAGCAAAACTTTCCTTTTTCTAGCGGATTTGCCTTTAACGAAGGATGCCTTTAAAATAACGCGAATTTCGGCGTTAGTGAACTCCATGTTTACACAACTATAACTGTTGAACGTAATATCCAAACTAATTATGCATAGCGTCGTTTTGTAGGTTATGTCAAGACCTTTCAAAGATGTATAGTATACGAGCTCTGTAGCGCTTTATATGTAGATAGCCGCGAAATTCAAAAGGCTAAAAGCCGGAAGGGAGATATTTGGCAACCTAATATTAAAAAAAAAAATTGTAGTGCTCTTATTGAAACTAAAAAGATATCTTTCAGAAATTTCGCACACGTTCTATTCGTTGTGCCCTGAAAGAACTCATTGGTCGGACCGCTACACTATAGGATGTAGCTGTCATACAAACTGATCAAACAAACTCAGAGTAATGATATTTTTATACCCTTTATGTTATAAAAAATGCACCTATTAAGGGTATTATAATTTCGGTGCAGTCAGATTTTTTAAAAATATTTTCTATAATTGACCTAAAATGGTCTTATGCATATTCGCATTTCCATTGCAAATAATAACGTAGTAAAAAGCACAGGGTAAGATTTATTAAATTAAACATTTTTAGCATATACACACATGCGCACATATATATGTATGTACGTATATATGTATGTAAATAATTTGTGCACACCCTCGTTTGTTGATGCGACCGGCAAACGCTGACAGCAATTTGGGATTGCTAACTGACAGTCTTAATAAATTTCACCTTGCCAATTGGTTAAACAAAAAACTGTTGGCGTCATCACGCGAGAACAAATGAGCGGCTGCGTTGCCCAGCAACTACTACATCGTCACTTCCACCAGCCAGCCATCTATCGTAGTCACCATTGAAAGTCATTATCAATATTTTAACGAGTCGCTTAAACGCTTTTGGATTGTTTTGCTTTCCATTCCACCTTTCGTAATATTGTATGTACTTTTACAAATTCGTTTACACGCACGGGCGTATCTACTAACCAATATGTATAATAAGTTGTATATACATAGTTTTTACTCTCATTTGTTTGCGTAAGTTTCGCCTTTATTTCTCCAATTTATTTATTTTCATCGCAAGACAAAGTGAGCTGCGCGGTCAAGGGTGCTAAATAATGGCAAATGTGGGTGACGTCCACACACTTAATGCGCCTACACCGCAAACTAACCACTCATTATCCAATTTTCTTTGTTGTCATCCTCAACAACATAATTTAATAGTCTGGTGATTGTTCTTAAATTCGCGATGGACGCTATTGAACGACGCACTCACCGCTCATCACCAATTATATTTCCGCTAACTTTCGCTGTTTTGGTGAGGGGTGAGGGGACACAGTACAGTAAACTATTACCCGTTATTTACCTTATTAAGTATATACATATGTATATTCAAATGTCATATTCCCACAGTCTCATTTCATATCCCATGACAAGCATTTCATGTCGCCACATCTTGGTGAATGAAAAAACTTCAGCAACAACAAAAGCAAAATGCCCAAATTGTGGTATGTACTTGAGCCCAGCAAGCGAACTTAATCTTATCAGGTAGCAAAAAATGAGTCAGACCAGCACTTTTGCATAGAAATGTAGAAATTTAACGCCAGAAATAAAAAATAGCTTGCGAAATCGCTATAATAGTAGTTACAATTAAACACAACAATAACAAAATTAAAAATATATGTATATCTAAAAACCAAAAGCCTGACATGGCCTAAAGAGAGCGCGAGCGAGTGGTGAGAGAATGGCAATAAGCGGTTGTGCAAAAAGTGCACAGAACTCGCTTAGATTGCCACAGCGACGACCGACCGGCCCAAGCACCAACCAGTCGATCAGCTACTAGCCAGCCAATGAACCAACCAGCACAGTTACTAAACGAGTCAACGAAACTGAGCGCGGAGCGGCTGATTCGTACCGCAGCGGATCGAAGTGGAGCAGCGTGTTCGCTGAACCCAACACCGTTGCTGTGTTTGGGTTGACGGTGCTCCGCAGTCGGAGCGCGTAGTTAGTTGACTTTTGCTAGCGTTGCGGAACACTTTTAACCAGAAAAGAATCGTGTTAGTGCTGTTTAACGTGCATTCAGCCGAGTATCGGTGCTTTGTGTTTTGTTACTTTATTTTATTATTATTTTTTTGTTTAGAAAGCATAAGCGCACGATAAGCTTGTAGCGACTTTTTTGTGATAAAAAAATATCGTAAGCATTATTGAAGTAACATTCCTGCGTTTTATGAGTGAATTCTATTTTTGATGCTAACGGTAATATTTTATAACGAGTTTCGTTCTTTTTTCAGTGCGCAAAATGGACACACAATTGGTGTGGGCACGCGATCCAGTCGAGGGCTATATACAGTGTCGCATCTCGGAGATCGGTGCCAAGGAGTTCGAGGTGGAACCAGTCGATCGGAAATATCCAAAGCGCTCCTGTCATGTCGACGATATATTTTCATCGTGCGATGGGCCTCAAGATCATGACGACAATTGTGAGTGTTGTGTAGATAATTATATTTTTAGTCTTATATCACTTTGTTTTAGTAAACATGTACCATAAGTATGTGTTTGTATACCAACACAATTATATACATATGTACATATATGCCTATAGCTCAACTAGCTTTGAAACAAAGACACACCGTACCTTATCAGGGCGTCGAGTATCACGTGCTTCCTCCGCGTCTACGACTTCAAGATTAACTGTTAAACGATTTTATTATTACTAAAAATTCCAAAACGCTTTGTTTCGATTCTCCAAAGACTAAACAGCCATTGTTGTTACGCGCGGAATTCGTTCGTTGTAGCAAAGCACTCTTTCTGGCGTTGTGCGCTGCATACTTATGTCTGCAAAACTCGTCTTCTTTCTTTTGCCAAAGCAATTTCCATTCGTCAGAGTGATGCCGATTTCAATTTTGCAAATTTTTATTTCGTGAGATTTTTTATATTTATATTTAATCATCTTCTGACTCTTTTAACTGACCGGGCCAGTTGTGTAACGTCTGCATGGTCAAGCTAGATTCTTCATGAACATCCTTAGATGTTGAAGCCAGAGACATCAGGTCGACCGCAGCCAGCTGTGAGAACGCAAGCGCTTAAAGTCGCTTCACTTTATGACCACAACCGCTAACATGACAAAAAATACAAAAAGAAAGAAAAAGCTAGGCTATATACATTGAGTTACACGCAATAATGTCGTAAGTTTAAATTGCACATTATGTCTTGAGCTTTCTTTTTTATATTCAGCACGTGAAATGCTTTGGTCTATATACTCCGGCGTTTTGTTTTAAGTTTTGCTTTACAAAACCACACACTGAAAGCAAACAAAACGGCACTCCTTCCAACATCACAATTAGTTTTCATTTCAGTCATGTATCTGCGAACGTATTTCTTCAGTGATTGGAGATTTATGTTTTTTTCGTTCTAAAGCTAATCACGCCGAGTGCAGCAAAAGCTGTTATATTTATGTCATTAATGCATTATCTAATACACCGAAATCGTTGGAGTGATAAGACTAATTTTTGAAATGACATTGCCCACTAATTACCCAAAAAAAAAGTTTAAACAAGGCATAGCAATATACATATAAACTGATGTTGTTTACAAAAACAATTAATTATTTAAATTTTCTCTTCCAGGTGAACTTATGCTGCTGAATGAGGCAACTTTTTTGGATAATTTAAAAACACGTTACTATAAAGACAAAATCTATGTAAGTACTAAGAAGTTTAGTGGACAGGATATTGCTAATAAACCCGTCATAAAGGCAAATGAAAACGAAAACACTTATTCTAACCGTTTTACAACATTGTCTCGAATCTTTTATGTATTTTTTATTATTTTTCCCAAAATAAATTTAACTAAAAATACAAATATTTCTTTTCGCAGACTTATGTAGCCAACATACTAATTGCTGTGAATCCCTATCGTGAAATCAGTGATCTCTACTCATCAGCTACAATCAAGAAGTATACTGGACGTTCCTTGGGCGAGCTGCCGCCACATGTATTTGCGATAGGTAAGATAACAATTATCTACAATCAAAAAAAAAACAGATCTTACACAGAATTCCACTGAAAATCTTAAACACACACACATATATTGAGACCACAAAGCACATAAATACATATTTACACTGCATATGTACATATATAATTGTTGCAGCTGATAAGGCCATACGCGATATGCGCGTACTCAAATCGTCACAATCAATTATCGTATCTGGCGAATCGGGCGCTGGCAAAACAGAATCTACCAAGTATCTACTGAAGTATTTGTGTCATTCCAGCGACAGTGCCGGACCAATCGAACAAAAAATTTTAGATGGTAAGCAATGAAGCATGCCACCAGAGCTTTTATATTCGAAAAAATATAATTTATTTCGTTTTTATTGCAGCCAATCCAGTGCTGGAGGCTTTTGGTAATGCAAAAACGACGCGCAACAACAACTCTTCGCGTTTCGGCAAGTTCATTGAAGTGCACTATGATGGCAAGTGTCAAGTGGTTGGCGGCTATATTTCTCACTATTTGCTGGAGAAGAGTCGCATATGCACGCAGAGTTCGGAGGAGCGCAACTATCATGTATTCTACATGTTGCTTGCAGGTGCGCCGCAACAGCTGCGCGATAAGCTTAATTTAGGCAAGCCGGATGATTATCGGGTGAGTGAGGCCATGCAAAATATGTAACTGAAAGAAGTTTATGATACGGCGTTCGTATGTGGATCAGTATGTAAAGGTTTTTGTGTTCGAAGTATAAAAATTAATAACTTTGAATTGTTGTTTATAGTTTGTCATAATTTTATTTCGATTACATACAAAAAAAAGCTAAATAAAAAGTAGATAGCAGAAAACGAAGATTAATACAGCACATTCATGGTGTGCCGATTAATCTGCGTGCCCTATAGATAATGAGAAGTTTGGTACATACATATATTTTTTTATTGCGCTAAAAATAAAAAAAATCTTTTTGTTGATATCTAGATCCTGTTAGAGAGGAAAAGGAAACTTTCTTAGTTTTCTTGAAAATATTTTCTATAAAAATAGAATAACGCACAAGTGCTCACCATAAGAAATTAATGATTTTTGAAGATTGTTGTCATTCGTTCTTTATAAAAGGAAATTTGAGTATTTATATGTTGGTTTGCCAATTAAAAGAGAGTCAAAATGTGTTTCATACCTTTCTGTAGAAGTTTGAAAAATGAGCTTTTACCAGCTCTCACCTCTCAACTTTTTAATATCTTAATATATTTATTTTTATGAACGATTATCTCACATGTAATTCCTTTTCTTTCTTTTATTCCAGTATCTCTCTGGCTGCACACAGTATTTTGCCAATGCCAAAACGGAACAACTGATTCCTGCTGCTCAAAAATCCACAAATCACGTGAAGAAAGGACCGCTTAAGGATCCCATAATAGACGATTACAATCATTTCCAAAATCTCGACCGCGCATTGGGTCGCTTGGGCTTGAGCGAAGTGAATAAGCTAGAAATCTATTCATTAGTGGCCGCCGTTTTGCATTTGGGAAATATTGCCTTTGAAGAGATTCCCGACGATGCACGAGGTGGTTGTCAAGTGTCGGAAACTTCGGAGAAATCGCTAACCATTACATCGAAACTGCTGGGTGTGGACCCTTCAGAACTCAGACAAGCGCTGGTATCGCGAGTGATGCAGAGCAAGGGTGGCGGCTTTAAGGGCACAGTTATTATGTAAGTAGCATTGTCTCACACAAACTCACTTAATGATTATAATTCTACAAAATTGCTGCTTTAGGGTACCCTTGAAAATTTACGAGGCCAGCAATGCGCGTGATGCACTTGCCAAAGCAATCTACAGTCGGCTCTTTGATCGCATTGTAGCGTTAATTAATCAAAGCATTCCCTTCCAAGCCTCCAACTTCTACATTGGTGTCTTGGATATTGCTGGTTTTGAATACTTCACTGTGAATTCGTTCGAGCAATTCTGCATCAATTATTGCAATGAGAAATTACAAAAATTCTTCAACGACAATATTCTGAAGAATGAGCAAGAGCTGTACAAGAGTGAGGGTTTAAATGTGCCGGAAATCACATTCACCGATAATCAGGATATCATCGATTTAATCGAAGCGAAGGCAAACGGCATTTATACGCTGTTGGATGAGGAGTCGAAGCTGCCGAAGCCGTCGGCACAGCACTTCACGGCTGAGGTGCACAAGGCGTGGTCAAATCATTTCCGTTTGGGCTTGCCGCGCTCATCGCGCTTGAAGGCGCATCGCACGCTAAGGGATGAGGATGGGTTTCTGGTTCGCCACTTTGCTGGCGCTGTCTGCTACAATACGGTGAGTGGTAATGAACTTGATTTGAGTGCGATGTTTGAATTATCATTTATTTACATTTCACAGGAACAATTTATTGAGAAAAACAACGATGCTTTACATGCTTCTCTGGAGGGTTTGGTGCAGGAGTGCGAGAACCCGCTGCTAAAAACTCTTTTTCCATCGGGCAGTAATACAGCATTACGTGGCAAACTGAATTTCATTTCCGTCGGTTCGAAATTCAAAACGCAACTCGCCGAGTTAATGGAGAAATTAGAAAAGAATGTAAGCAGTAATTAATTTAACAATTAGTGCTCATAGTAATATTTTTTTCATATTGCCAGGGCACCAATTTCATACGTTGCATCAAGCCAAACAGCAAAATGATAGACCGTGACTTCGAAGGTGGCCTAGCTTTGGCACAACTCAAATGCTCTGGCACCATTTCAGTACTGGAGCTAATGGAGCACGGTTATCCGTCGCGCGTACAGTTCGCCGATCTGTATAACATGTATAAATCGGTTTTACCGCCGGAGTTAGCCAAGTTGCCACCACGCACTTTCTGCGAAGCCATGTTGCAATCACTTAACCTCAGCTCAAAGGATTTCAAGTTTGGTGTCAAGAAGGTATTTTTCCGCCCTGGAAAGTTCGTTGAATTCGATCGCATTATGAAATCGGATCCTGAAAACCTGTTGGCGATCGTAGCCAAGGTGAAGAAATGGCTGATACGTTCACGTTGGGTGAAATCAACGCTCGGTGCGGTGTGTGTGATCAAACGTGAGTCCAAATATGCACTCTACTCGTATTATTACTGAACTTCAATCTAACCATTTCATTAATTTTTACTCTATAGTGCGTAATCGTATCAAGTATCGCAACAATTGTGTTTTGCTCATACAACGCACTGTGCGAGGTTATTTGGCGCGCAAACAGCATCGTCCGCGTTACCAAGGTATTGCGAAGATCAACAAAGTACGCTTTAATGCGCAAAAGACTATTGAAATTGCTGGTGGATTGAAGAAGGGTCGCGATGAGTTTATAAGCGAAGTGAATGGTATAAATCGTCAAGTTGACGAAGCCATAAAAACAATCAAGGTACGTACTCCATTAGTGCATTGAATGACAACAACGAAATGTAAGTCTAAAATAATGTAATTTTTTGTTACAGACAAACGAGAAAATATCTTCAAGAGAAATCGATGGTCTCTTCACCATCGTTATGGCCAATATGAATAAGCTTACTGTGGACTTGAATACCAAGTTAAAGGTAACTCAAAATTGATTCATATTTTTGCAAACAACTTTATTAAGAGAAACATAAAAATATGTTTTTTAAGTATTGTTTTGAATGATATTCAACATCCTTCTAATTATGATGTTACAGTTGTGTATATGAGCTTTTTCGTTTACTTTACATAGGAACAAAAGCAAGCAGAGGAGCAGGAACGTCTGCGCAAAATACAGGAAGCGCTGGAGGCAGAACGACGCGCCAAGGAGGAGGAGGAGCGAAAGAAACTTGAAGACGAAGAAAACAAACGACTGTAAGCACAGCGAAAACTTATTGTTGAATACAAAAGCATTTGCTACGCTATTCCTCAAGTTGAATGACCACTAACACTTTTCTAATGTCGCTTTTAATAATTTGCAGCAAAGCTGAGATGGAATCGCGCCGAAAGGCTGAGGAGCTGCAACGGCTAAGACAAGAGGAGGAAGATCGCCGGGCAGCGTTGGCGTTACAAGCACAACTGGAGAAGGAAGCACAAGACGACGCCAAGTACAGGCAGCAATTGGAGCAGGAGCGTCGTGATCATGAATTGGCTTTGCGTTTGGCCAACGAAACGAATGGCATGGTTGAGGACAGTCCACCGGTTATACGCAAGTATGTTAAATGCATAAAATTTAGCCTATTGTAGCACGGTTTTATTTGTAAAAAGCTTTGTTTCGAAAACTGAGTAAATTAAAGTAATTTATAATTTTTTATATTATTGCAAATATTTTATTTATTTAAACGTATTATTATCGTAAAGTGGTAATGGGGTTGGTTAAAAGGCATACGAGACCCCACCTTATCCAATATATTTTCAGTTTTCATATTGATCCTCTTTATATATTTGTACATATCATTATTTAATTATTGTATATTTTTTATTTTATTTTACAACGAAATTTTCGCTTATGTATAAAAGATCCATAGCATTCCTTCATGTAATTAATATATGTATTCATTTTCTTAAATTTTTTTGTATATTTACAAAATTTCTTTTCCTCTGCGTTCAGTGGTCAAAGTGATGTGTCGCCCATGGCTCCCAACAAACTTATCAGGTACACAACAGCACGCTTTATTTTTGTAATGTGTTTTTTATGACTTCGTACTAAAAATTATGCACAACTTGTTATTAACAAATAGTTATCATATGGCATTGGAAATGATTACTAATATATTTTATATATTTTTGAAAATTTAATTGTTTTTTACCACAAAAAAGTTTTACGCGAGGTGTTACAACGTTTGCATCTCGGTATTTCAATAAGTGAGTTGGAGAATTGTTGAATTTATAGTTTTCTTTATTGTTAAATTCATTCAAAAACATTTTTTAAATCATTTGGTTTTGAATTTTTAGCCATTACAAATATTTTGTTGTACATACATACATTAGCACTTTTGAAGCTATCTATTTGCTATCAGTAAACAAATGTATATAAATAGTCAAACTTAAATTAAGTGGTAAAGAAAGTATAATGGTAATAAACATAATTGGTTTTGTCTCTAAATCCATAAATACTCGTAATGCTCAACAGACGAGCAATTCTAGTCACTGTAAATTGTCATATACACAAAATATTTAGTAAATAAGTACTTTTATTTATCACGGCACCTGGCGCCTTCAAAAACTGGCTTCAAACTCAAACAAATCACGAGTTTATAAGTACACTTTCAATATTATTTAATCATTTCATTCGCAACTAAACTTTCATGTCCACAATATTTGTATACGCATTTGTTTCATAAAATTTCCTTTGCACAGATCTGAAAACGTCCGCGCTCAACAACAGGCGTTAGGTAAGCAGAAATACGATTTGTCCAAATGGAAATACTCGGAGCTACGTGATGCTATCAACACTTCCTGTGATATTGAGTTGCTCGAAGTAAGCCATAGTGGTATATAATATCAAAGATGTGCGTTCTAAATGCATTTGCTTGTTTGTTTAAGGCTTGTCGTCAAGAGTTCCATCGTCGCTTGAAGGTCTATCACGCCTGGAAGGCAAAGAATCGCAAACGCACCACCATGGAGGAGAACGAACGCGCACCGAAGAGTGTCATGGAAGCAGGTGAGCATTCTAGTATATTATTATAATACTATATATTAATATTTGGCGTTTTCATCGAATGTTGTTGTAACTATATGTTAAAATCATGTTAAGTTAAACAAATGTCGTATTCGCTTGCATAAATCTTAAAATACTTTAATAGTGTTTTGGGAAGTGTCCAAAATATATCAACACAAAGTGCTTTAAAAATATTTGCCGCAAATACATATGTATGTATATTCTTGGAAATTCATTGCAGCATGACGAATTGTTTTATAATCGCAAACAATTAATGATAACATGCTAAATACTAGATAAAGTAGTTATCTCACACGTCAACAAATTAGCGCTGCGAACACTCATTACACTTTTAAACTGATAAACAAAAACACATTTTTATACCCGGGGAAGGGAATACTAAGTTTGCCACGAAGTTTGTAACGCACAGAAACAAACGGCGGTGACCCTAAAAAATATATACATATGTAAATGGGCGGACCTCATTTATCCAAGTCCGTCTGTGTATCCGTATATATGCGAACTAGTCCCTCGGATTTTGAGATATTGATCTGAAATTTTGTACACGTTCTTTTCCCCTAAAAAAGAGGCTCATTTGTCGCAATCGCTGACATCGGACCGCTATATCATATAGCTGCCGTACAAACGGAACGATCAAAATCATGTCCTTGTATTGAAAACTTTTTAATTTATATATTTTCAAATTTTCTCACATTTTTTCATATTATTGTATTTATACAGCTTACAAGGCACCACCATTGGCCCATCCGAAACAGGAAATTACTACTGCCCAACACCGTTACTTCCGTATACCATTCATGCGCGCAAATGCGCCTGAAAACAGTGAGCACATCATTTTAAAGTGTATTGTCACCATTTGTTCATCAATTTCTTATTTTGTTTTAGCTAAACGTGGCCTCTGGTACGCACACTTCGATGGACAATGGATAGCGCGACAAATGGAGTTGCATGCCGACAAGCCGCCCATATTGCTGGTGGCAGGTGTGTGTTTTATGAGCAAAAGAACAATGCAATGAGTTTGTTTTTACTTATTTTATAATATATTATTTTCTTCTGTTCTTTTGTGGCAGGCGTGGATGACATGCAAATGTGCGAGCTTAGCCTGGAGGAGACCGGTTTGACGCGCAAACGCGGCGCTGAGATTTTAGACCATGAATTTAATCGCGAATGGGAACGCAATGGCGGCAAACCATATAAAAATCTGGGTGCTAATAATAACTAAAATATAACTAGGAATGTCTCCAACGCTGTACACTGCTACGCGCAGGGAAGTAAGGAAAAGGAATATGTGGACTAATTGAAAACAGTTTATAAGCTTCAACTATTAAGTTGATATGATTGAGTAAATCAAAAGTAGTAATTAAATAAATTATTACAGAAATTGTATGTGTATTTTTGCAAAACGATTTTTTAATAATCAAACAAAAGAACCGTCAGTCAATGTGCTTTCAATGTGTCTACAAGAACAAGGGAAATATATGTAGCAGTAATGTTAGCATTAGATTTGGGAGAAATCTTGTTCTTATCAAAACAAAAAATCTATTATTATTATAGTATTGTATGCGTTGCATGAAATTATCATTTACAATGTTCTGCGAAAGAAGCAAAGGAAGAGTCGCAACTACTTTTGTTAGTTTTTGCAGAATTTAATTACAATACTAAAATAAAATTAAAGTGTGGCAGAAGTTAGAAATGAAAGCTGTCCTCAAATATGCAACAACAATAAAAGAACAATTTTTGCGCATTATTGCAAAACTTTCGAAAAACTTCGTTAAAAACATAACAACTGAGTTAGCTAGAAATTTAGTGTATGAATCACTGTTTAACGCAAATTTATTAAATTAAATATGTAATAAAAATTTGAAATTGCTAATGCATTTTACTCAAATTGGATTCCTAACAGTATAAATGTACTCTAATGCAATATCAATTAAATTCTATAAAATTTCTGTGTCTACATCCTCAATACCACAAGTACTATAAACCTACATACGCAATCTACAGATTCATGAATCAGAAAATTAAATAAATTGATGTGATTTATCTTGTTGTCT